>NC_143018.1:12090751-12460751 GCF_055824585.1 Amblyomma mixtum | reverse complement strand
CGAAAACCTTTCCCTTTTCTCTCTCTCTCTCCAAACCTTTCCATTTTTTATTTTATCAACCTTTCTTAATTTTGTTTATTTCTATCTCTCATTTTTTATTTTTGCCTTTTTATTTTATTCACTTGTTTTATTATTATATACCTATCATCATGATTGCTGTCGCTATCATCATCCCTATCACTATATCTAGCACTATCACTATCAATATCTATCACTATCATTGCCATCACTATCGCTATCTATATCTAGCACTAACTATGAGTAACTACGATTTTCACTACGACTATTGAAGCAACAGCTTCACTACGGGACCTCGGTGCTTCGATCACCGGGTATCTATCTCCTTATTTAAGCCAACTAAGAAAGCAGTCGAAAAAGAAATCTATATCATCTAGAATGGCTCTGCGATTAAACGAGTAAAGGAACAGAAGTTTTTGGGCGTAACTATTTTGGAATAAGCACATTTCTTATCTATGTAGTGAACTCTCTAGGAATGTAGGTATCGTTTACAGAATAACACATCTGATTCCATTGTGGATAAAAAAAAAAACAGCTGTACAACACCTTTGTTGTCTCGAAACTTTGTTACAGGTCATTGGTATGGGGCACAAGAAAATTCAATTACAGTAAGTTATTAATCCTGCAAAAACGCGTTCTGCGCATGTTCTCAAGTTATCAAGGCCATTATGGGCATTTGAGAACAGGTCCGCTTTTTCGACAATATTCTATGTTACGCGCGGACCAGATTTACTATATGAAATTTCTTCAAGTCAAACACAAAAAATACATACGCACAGCAGGATTGTAGGAATGATTGTGGATACAACTTCAGACAAACGACTCGCGCCTAAAATAAGAACGAATTATGGAAAATAGTTCACTGCTTTCCAGTCGGTAGATATACTTAATGAATCCGCAGAAATTTTTAACTATGCCTGTTCTAAGCAGGTGTTCAAAAACAGGTTAAAGAAATATTGCTTAATAGAAATATATGCTTCCATGATCAGAATCGTTTTTTTTATTTAGTGTATTTTTTTACTCTTCATGTAATTATGTAATTTAGTTGGTGCAATCGCTCTCGTAGGACTAGACCTTCCACCTTTTTGTGAAGTTTGTTTCTTAGTGATTGATCTCCTTTCTTTCATTCCGCTTTACCAACAGACAATTACTTTGTTTTCTTTTAGCGCAGGTATGCTAACTGATTTGCGTATACTAAGAGCCCACATTTTCAATATTAGTGGTATCCGCTTATTCTGTATAATTTTTTTTCTTTCTATAGATGATTCCTCATTATGTGAGAGTGCCACCTAAGTGCATTTCTTTGTACAATTGGTCGTTTAACTTGGATTGCAATCATTCTGCACTTTTCCGTGTTTGCTGTCGATTCTGTACACGAGGGGGCTGGGACCTCCGTCAGGCACTCAAACGCCTTTAGTCCCAGCCTCTCCTCGTACCTCAATGATAAAGAAAACAAATCCTGAAATCCTGAAATGATCTCCACCTTCGAAAGCAAAGGAAAGGTGCATAATTGGCCCCCTGGGACAGTGGGCACCTCAGTCGCGCTGTAAGCTACGGAACCAATTGAGCGGGAGCCTGGAAAGCAAAGGAAAGCCTCATAGCTGCCGTCTTGGAACAGTGGACACCTCAGTCGTGCTTAAGCTACCTGGCGGTAGTGGTGGTGGTGGTGGCGAAAAGCACTTAATTAGTATTTTGCAGAGAGGTGCTCGGGGGCAGGCCTCTAGTGGGTCTCGCCCCTTACAATACCAGGCGGAGTCTCTCACTCCGAGATCCCGTTATGACCGCTGCGCAAGTCCGTCGAACCAGGGCCTGTTGGGCCGATAGTTCCTGGCAGCTGAGCAGGGCCGCCTCCCAGTCCTCTCGGGTAGGGGAAGGGGTGATGGGGGGGAGAGAAGGATTTTTCCTGGATACCTAAGCCATGTGGAAGGTGTCGGCCACCTCCCCACAGAATGAGCAGCGGACGTTAAAAAAAGGGTTAAAGTGCTTGAGGACCGCCGGGCACAGCAGGTGTTTGTAAAGAGCCTGAGGATGTGCGCTGCATATTGAAACCGTTGTGCCAGAAACACGGCACTGAAGCCGTAGGTCGTCGGTGTTCATTGTGTTCATTGGCGTTGGCGTTGGCAACGCTTTACAGTCCGATCGTTTTAAGGATAGTTTTAAGTGCGCATAACTGGCTCCCTGTGTGAGTGGACGCCTGAATCGCGCTTGTAGGTATTACGTGGGGCGATGAGAGAGAGAGAGATGTGGGCTGCATGCGTTAGCGCCGACAACGTTGTGGCAGACACGCGACACTGCTCCAATAGGCCGCAGCGCTCATTTGGTGAGCAAACTAGTGATCAACCATTAACTGCCACCTGCCGGGTTGCCAGGGTGGGTGCGCTGCCTATCCAGTGTCCGGAACGCACTCAACATTACAGACGCCAAGCCGCTTATAGTTGCCCGATACGCCACGGCATTCCCCCTTTAACCAGGTTCAGCAGTAGTTGAGCTGCTGGGAATGAAACAGCGCTGAGACGAGGAACAAAGAAAGAAGACAACAAGACCGGCGCTCTCTCCTCTTTTATTTGTCCCTCGTCTCAGCGCTGTTTTTTTTCCAGCAGTATGTACCAACTAGCTCATCTCTACGTCTTACAGTAGTTGAACTGCAGCTAATTTTACAGCGCAGCTCTTTGGCGCCCGTTCCTGCGATTCTCGGTGTCGCTGTTGTCCCTCGTAACCAGCTCCGCAGCCGGGGCAGCGCGCTGCTGCGCGCGCTCCTGGCGCCATCTCCTGCAAGCCCAAGCCGAAAAGCATAGCCGCCGCCGTTCGTTACTGCGTGTACCCCCCCCCCCCCCCCCTCTTCCTACGTGGCGGTGACCGCGCGATAGCGCGCGCTGTTCTCCAGGTGCTGAAGCGCCGGCTTGGCATCAGCTGATCACGGTGCGTGCGTCCCAAGCCGAAACGCAGAGCCACACGTTCACTTAGTCAGCCACTGCTATTTCTCCGACCACAAAGCTTCCTTCATGACAATCAACCACTGTTAGTGAAGTGTTTCTTGAAGAAAGATTATGTGTGAAAAATAAGTTGTCTGTAATTACATGCATGTCTTGCTCGATTTCTTTGCCTCAATCAATCGAAAAGCTGAAACACCTGACAAGCTGCGCTCAAATTTCGCATTAGGAAGTAACGTAATCGTTGGCAATTTTTTTTAGTATCTATTTACTAACTACCACTGCTATCATTACATATATGTTGGTTATCAAGTGTTGCTTAACCAACCATTACATTTTATTTAAATTACAATGGAACTTATGATTGGCAGTTCGTGCGCACACTTTTGCGGAGAGCCTCTGTCTGCAACTTCCGTCCACGCCACTCAAGAGCCAAAGAAGGCCGTCACCTTAATATATCAAGATCAGATGCCATTGCGGTGTTTAAATACAGATCATTTGCAGAATGGGCATCGGAATGCACGGGGAGGCTTTGAACACAGGGGTTGGCATTAAACTCCATCCAGGCTCGTAGAGCTTAACCATCGATGTTATTTGCATGTAGTCATTCTGTCTGTGACTGCGTTTGCGCAGGAGAACAAGGTCCCGTCACTGCCGCTTATTGTCTTCAAATCGTTGGTCCCAGGGCGCGTAGGGCAGTGAGATGATCCTATCGAGGACCTGGTAAAGAGTTCCAACGAGCCAATTACGTTCCTGACGTACGTTCTTAAGGAGTAGGAAAGAGGTGTGGCAGATTATATTCTAGACAACGCAGGCATACTCATGCCTAGGGAACACAAGGATCCCGTATATGGCTATATAGTATGAAGTATTAGGCAAGATAGGCAAGATACAGCTAACCAGCGAAGCACTGGAAGTGGTAAAGGAATAAATCTGCTTAAAACAGGAAGTCACCGCAGATCCGAACCACAGCATTGAAATAACCAGGAGAATAGGAATGTAGTGGAGTGCATTTGACAGGCACACTTAGGTTATGAATGGCAGTTTACCAGTATTCCACCGGAACAAAGTATATAGCCCCTGTATCTTACCGGTACTCGCCTATGGGGCAGAAACGTGGAGGCTGAGGAGAAAGTGCAACTTAAAATGAAGAAGCGAGATATGGAAAGGATTATAATAGGTGTAATGTTAAGGAACAAGAAGAGGGCAGAGTGGGTGAGGGAACAAACGCAAGTTAATGACTTCGTAGTCACCATATAAGAAACGGGTATGGGCAGGTCATGTAATGCGAAGGCAAGATAACCGCTGGTCGCTAAGGTCTATGGAGTGCATTCCCAAACAGGTGAGAGTAGCAGGTGACGGCAGAAAGTCAGGTGGGCTGAAGAAATTAGGAAGTTTGCGGGGATAACGTCGCCACAACTGGCACAGGACAGGGTTCATTGGAGGAATAAACGGAACAACATTTCCCCTGCAGTGGGCGTAGTTAAGCTCATAATGAATAGAATGAGCAGTCAAGGCTCTCCAAGCGCGCATCACCGCACAGCACGTTCAAGGACGTACTCCTGACCCACAGTATATCAGGCAGAAAGTGAAACCTGGCATTCAGCTGGACACCTTAGTCACGAACACTGGTCTCCACTAGGTGGTCGGAGGCCGCATTCACGCTGTCCAAAACGGGCGCTAGTGAAGCCACCGGAAGTTGGACGGCATATCCTAAAAGTCTGGTGTCTGCTGTGTTTTCAGTGCAAAAAGTCGCGTCTTTCATCCATTCATTCTCAGTTTTTAGCGTTATTCTCGAGTAATGACTGCTGTTATATCAAAGGAATAAGCAAGCTGAGCGTGAGAAAAGTGAGCAATGTTTGGAGAACCCTGTGATTGCAAAGAAACCGAAGAAAACAGGCATGCCGATCTCAGCCGGCCGCGGCAAAAGGGCACGTGCATAAATCACTACATTCTTATCTGGTTCTCGTCTTTCGAGTGTAAAGGAGCAGTAGTCTATTGACAATGAGGCTAGGTCATCTCAAAAAATTTTTGCGTAACAAAGGAAGAACAATGGCGCGGATATTCTGGCACTCGAAGAGCCGCTCGTTACAAAGCTGCTGTAGTTTCGAGTTGCAGGCGGCCGACGTCATGTCTCACCCATGGCGGGTGATGTTAGTCGCTTTAGGGTGTAATTTACCTTCCGGACGTGCTTTCAATCTAACTCTATAGCACAGCCACGTTTTAGCTGCAGCGCGAGAGAAGTGACAAAGAAGTTACTCGTGACAATTCTGCACCAAGCATCACGAATAAAAAACCCATTCAGGCATAATTTGGTACAGAACGAAACAGTACTTGATATACTCCGTCGAAAAAGCAGTAACATACCTTTTGGAGGCACGCATGCGCTCGCTCGGAGCGCTCGGAGGCGCTAATGTGAACCAGCAGAACACCGTCCGCATCTCACAAGACAGTAGCCTAGCCCTCGCTCCGGTTTGGTCGAAACATAATTCAGCCGCCGCGGTGGCTCAGTGGCTATGGTGCTCGGCTGCTGGCCCGAAAGACGCGGGTTCGATCCCGGCCGCGGCGGCTGAATTTCTTTGGAGGAGAAATTCGAGGCCCGTGTACTGTGCGATGTCAGTGTACGTTAAAGAACCCCAGGTGGTCGAAATTTCCGGAGCCCTCCACTACGGCGTCTCTCATAGCCTTAGTCGCTTTGGGACGTTAAACCCCATAAATCAATCAATCAATCAAACATAATTCGGTGATGTAGTCACTACAAAGTAAGCTGCCTGGTGAAGGTTTCCATCTGTTCTTTCTTATATTTATCGCCCACTGATGGTACAACTTGGGCTTGTAGCACGTGAACACGCATCACAATAAAGAGCAGTTTGCGACGCTCACGCAGTGGGATGACACAGAGCTGAGCAGACGAGGCTCCGCACGTGCTGTGTGCAGCGACGTGCTGTCGTCTACTAGTGTAGTCCCATTACAATGCAATTCAGAAGAGCGTGTTGTCGGGCTAGCTGGTTCTTATATACAATATACAATGGTTATATACAATGGTTCTTATACAGGGTGTTTCAACTAAGACTTTCTGCAATTTTTGAAAATAAGCTATTTGAATTAGATGCGCGCTTTTTCTGGCATAGCATTGTCAGTGGTGTAGTACATCATAATGCAGCTAAGACGTACTAACTAGCAGGCTTGTTAACTAATATTTAATAGTTAACTTTTAAACTATTACCGTTGGGCTCCTTAATTATTGAGAGGCATGTAGCCCACCGTAAGTAATGTCCATATCCATTTTTATAATTTTGAGAACGCGATTATCCTCGGCGCTGTGGCCCAACAAATTTTGGCTATTTCGACGAGTTAGGTTCACTGGAGAGGTTGCTTTGCCTGCAAGCTTCTCAAACCGCATGTATTTTGGCGCGATGTAGGCGAAATTTGTTGGGCCACAGCGCCGAGGATAATCGCTTTCTCGAAATTCTAAAAACGGATATGGCCATTACTTACGGTGGGCTACATGCCTCTCAGCAATTAATTAGCCCAACGGTAATAGTTTAAAAGTTTATTATTAAATATTGGTTAACAAGCCTGCTAGTTAGCACGTCTTAGCTGCGTTATGATGTACTACACCACTGACAATGCTATGCCAGAAGAAGCGCGCATCTAATTCAAATAGCTTATTTTTAAAAATTGCAGAAAGTCTTAGGTGAAACACCCTGTATACTTATATACAATGCAATGGACCGCTATTTTAAAGCAAAAGCTTTACAACGCCATGTTCTGCGAGTTTCGCCGGCTCCGTCGTTTTGACCTTCAGCGACCTTCAGCCGCTTCGGAGCTGCGTTGGCTCGACCAAGTGACTAGCTACGTCACTCGACGCGGTGATTCCGCCACCGGCGCGCGTGCTTTCTCCGCCGCCGCAGTTGGAGCCGCCGCGCATGCGCTCTCCACTGTCAGACCGCGTGTTCTAGTGGCGCGAACGGCGACGCCAAGGCACGCCGTTTCGCATTGACGCCGCGAGGTGGCGCCACTGCAACCTTCTCTAGCAGACGTTTCAATGCATTCCGGCTATTATCTGGCATATACCGATGTTTGTGCGCGCTTATTTAGTGCAAAACGGCGATTCCTTCCTTATGGAGATTTATTCGGAGCTGCACCTACATTAGAACGCGTTAAATTCCAAATTGAGCTTGCCTTCACGGCTGCGCTAGCTGCGGAAGTACTCATCATTTACTGGCGTTAGCTACGGCTGATATCGGACGAGTGATCGCACACTACAAAGCATCCTGGCCACGGCAGGTGCTACAGGCAGTGCATTCTGTCCAGCCGTGCAGGACCCGCCTTCTTAGAGGGCAAACTCAAGTATCAGCGAGAAACTGGCGCGCTCTTCCTTAGAGTGGCCGGCTGACAGGCGCACGGGTTCTCGCTTTTCTCGTTAGCTGCGCACGTCGGTTCAAGTACCAATTCTTTCTCCTTTTTTGGAATTAAAGCCTATTATTGTAGTATGAAATTCGGCATTTTCAGACCAGCAGCCGCGAATTCTTCATTAAGCAGGATACCTGCATATTGTTAGGCAGCTGGGCAATTGCAAAGCTAAAGAGCAGCTTTGAGATGTTACGTTTTTGGATTTCACTTGTTTCAGCACATCAAAAACTTTTGTATTGAATCCAAAGCCTGCCTTGTAGCAACTGAGATACTTGCGAAGAGTTGTTTTAGAGGGTAATGCAAGTATGTTCTCTTTTCGCATGTGCTCATAGAGCTTTGCACTCCTCATTTTGATCACTACGCACTCCAAAACCCACTGTGGCGAGTACTTCATGCCTTTCGGTCTCTTGCGTGATGACGCTTCAAATACGTGGTGTACCGCTTCGCGCTGTGTCGGAGGAAGCTTAGCGACTCTGGCAGCAAAATCTTCCTTGGCAATCTTTTTGTTTTTTGCCGCCATCGCGACAAGCCGCTCTTCCATGGAGGTGGTGCGTTTTCTCAGACGAGCTGTTCTTTCCTTTTCCAGCTTGAGCCGCAGTTCAGACGATCTCTTCACTGACAGGTTGGCTCTGGTGCGTGCCGTCTGTGACTTTCTTGTAAGGAGCAACTTTCGAAGGCCCTTGCATTCAGCGCAAGGAGTTCCTGCAAATTCAAATATTTGACCATAAGAATCACACGTATATAGACAGGAAATAATATAGCGCAGTTGTACTTTAAAAAAAAAAAAGGCTAAGAGGCCGAACTTACCTTCTTGATATACTTTTCCTCGACATTTTGTGCTGAAAAAGCCACGCCCACTCACAATGCTTGCCGCCCGTAGTTTTTCTGTCAAACGCTCCGTTATTTGACTGAAGTCTGTGTCCAGCATGGCTCCCTTGCAGACACAAATTCCCTCTGTCCCTCGCAGCGCATTGTCCGCTTCTGTCAGCGAACACACGGCAGTGTCACTACATAACGCACCTCTAACGAATACTTGTGCGCGCACTTCATCTCCGGTGGCAGCAAACAAAACAACCTTGTCATGTACAACCTCAATTCTAGGGCTTGTTTCTCTACTTGTTGTCACAAAGCAAAGACTTGAGGCACCATCGCACATAAATCGGCACCAGTACTCAGGGGAAACTTCTAAACTACGAAGTGGACCAGTCGTGAACGCTTCGCTTCCCGATGAGTCCACAATTTCATTGTCGTCGTTCGCTGCGCTACTGACAGAATCCTGGCGCTTCTTATTTGTTGACACGCTTGCTGGAGCTGGTCTTTTCCGCTGAGTCCTTGCTCTCATGGGCTTTACGGAAAGATAGGCCGGGCAATCAGGCAAGAGCGTAGGCGCACCGTCAGGTGCCAGCGATGGCTTACCGCCTGGAATCCGCACTTGGCTGCCGTTGATCACATGAACGTAGACGCGCAAAATGAAATGCGGCTCAAAGTGGTGCTCGCATACCGCAGCGGTTTCTGTGAGAGGCTTGTCCTGTCTTCGCAAACTCCGCTCGCACTTTTTTCGATGCTACTTGTCCCTCGGAGCAGCAAACAAGGATGCTCCCGGATAGCCGCTTCGGCATCCCGGAGCAAAACAGTGAGCGTCCCGTCTTTCTCTTTGCCATTGCGTACTTCACATGGTGCTTTCGAAGAGATAAGACGTCTTCGTTGGTGCTACGCGAAACACACGTGAAATTTCGAGGCGACAAGCAGAAAAACGTGCGCAACGTGCAGAACGCAAAGCCGCAAAGATTTCGACCGACGCGCGCGCGGTCCTAGAAAAGAGACCTGCAGCGCCACCAGCGGCCGTCAGTGGCGTCCGGCGTGTCAAGAGCGCCCATTTCCCTTCCGTTCGCGCCACTAGAAAGTTTTCTAGTTCACTATAGCCGCGGCGCACCGCTCGCCTAGGCACTGCGCTCTTCAGCGCATGATACATTTTGTCAACACAGTTTGGCATGTAGAACCACCATAACCGTAAAACGCTATATATGCATGCGACAAGAGGTTTATTGGGCCAATGCGGGCTGTCAATGTCCTGTGTAAAGAAAGTCCATGGAGTAATTGAACCCACACCAGCTTGTACATCAGCCTGAATTAACCAGTCAGTTAAAAGACGCTTTTCACATGCAGGTACTGATATCTATATCTGAAAAAATTTGCCTTTCCTAAAATGGGACAAATAATAATTTTTATCGGCAATCGGTGCTCGTATAAAATTCATTAAAATAAGTATAGAAATAAATTTCCGTAACAATACTCACGATAGCTAAAGAATAAAGTAACATAAGAAGATTCAAGTAAGGAACGACTGAATATTCCTCTTTGCTGGCATTAGCAAGACCTGGAGAGAATACGACAAATAATGACATATTAACGCTGAACATGACGCTGAAACAGTAGCCGTGACGCTGAAACAATACCTCGTAAGCAGTAGTTTACGAGGTATTTTCTTATTCTCTGCCATTGTGCTAACTAAAACACAACCTCATGCGCTCAGTTCGGCGTCAAATTCATGAGCATTGCTCTTTTTAACACCCAGTATCTAGTAATGGTAAATAAACGAAATATGGTCGATGTCAGGCCTTTAATTTTACAGAGTAAAACAATATAATGCCACACGTCTTTATTGCTCTAGAATTATCAGGTACTGAAGACGTTCCAGGGAAATTTTAACGAAAATCGGATAGGAGGTATTTTTAAATCCCCGTCAAAATTCACCTTTTTTCGACTTTTTCGAATTCTAAATGATTTCAACGCCTAAATAAAAATCGTGTGCCCGTTCTAATTTTAACGCAACTTTAACGCGATAGCGTTGAAGGCCCCGTTCACCAGAAACCCCGGTGTCGGCGTTGTCGGTGTCGCCATTGTGAGCGAATAATCACAGGTATGGCAGTGGCAGGTGGCCCCAGAGAGCAACCTAGGAACAACGTGGGCCATCTAGGTCGACCTTGCGCCGCCATCACAACCTGCCCACCGGATAGTGAACAAAATACTCACCGTGACAGGTTTCAGTTTTCTACCTAGCGCAATATACGATTTTTCTTCCCCCGGAAAACTGCAGCGGTTCTTGCAAAAGTAAGAACGATTCCCTTGTGTCGACACATTCGTCGGTCACATATTAAAAATTAAATTGAAAACAAAAAATGCTTATCAGACCTCGATTACCGTTCTTATCTTAACGCACCCATATACAAGGTGTTGCACCTAAGACCATCCACATTTTTTTTTTAATATAGGCGTTATGAGTTAGAAGACCGTTTTTTTTTCTTCATAGCATTGTGAGCGGGTTAAAAATTAGTACATCAGAATACAGCTAAGGCGTGCTAACTAGCAGGCTGGTTAACTAGTATTGATTAGCTAACTTTCTACACATTGCTGCAAGGCTCCTTAATTACTGAGAAGCGTGTAGACCACCGTTAGTAATATCCTTATCAGTTTTTAGAATTTCGAAAACCCAGTTACCTCGGCGCAGTGGCCCAATAAATTTTGGCTATTTCGACGAGTTACGTGCACTGAAGAGGTCTCTTTGCCTGCAAGTTTCTGTAACGTGCATGCATTATAGACCTTTTTCAGGTGCGCGCGGCCATCTTTCGACAGCAGCGCCGTCTTGCGTCTGGTTGATTTCTCCGCCATGTTGGCTTGGGCGGCCGCCGCTGCAGTGCAGGCAGCGAGTACTCGCCGCGCTGTTCAGCCTTATCCGAGTGTTGATTTTTTTTAGTATTTTGACCTGCAAAGTGTTGAACTGTATGCACTGAGCAACTGTGAACAAAATGGCCGGTGCTTCGGCGAGCGGCGAAGCGGATGTTTCCCTGAAAGTTGTGCCGAAAATCGACATTGGAGTTGCGCTTCTACGCAAGTGTGCGCAATTCATTTAACGGCTTTCTGGTATCTATAATGGAGACACTTATTAATGCGAGCACGAAACTTGCTGAGCGCTTCTATGCTGTAGTTATAATTATAAAAGAAAAACGGCTCCGTTCCGAGCTAACAGCAGTGTTGCTGTCAAGCGCTCAAGCGGTCTGCTCTGCGTTGCGCCGGTGACACGAACAGATTGAAACTGCGTTCGACCGCGTCTTCCACTACATTTTCCCTCTGCACTGGCCTAAAAAACAGTGCTTTCTGCAGTGCTACATGGAGAAGGCACCGCTGGAGCGCATAAGCGCACAGAATCCTGTTGCGGCTTTTGGCTTCGCATAAATTTCTTGATTACTTCGTAGTAACGGTAAAATAACCGGCGAAGCCTGCAAAAGTAGGGTGGTGCACTCTTAGCGTCAACATGCGAATGTGTGGCAGCGCTCTTCGGAGCGC
Source organism: Amblyomma mixtum (assembly GCF_055824585.1). Lineage (NCBI taxonomy): Eukaryota > Metazoa > Arthropoda > Arachnida > Ixodida > Ixodidae > Amblyomma > Amblyomma mixtum. The sequence goes on along the minus strand of NC_143018.1, from coordinate 12,449,043 downwards.
CAGTGGATCCGTCGGCGCCGCGCGTCGAAGCAAAGTGTCGCAGGAACCAAGGAAACTGGATTTGGAGCTTCGCGTCGTCTGACATTTCGCTAAACTCGGAAAAAGATGTAGTAGAGAGGCATCTGGCCTTCGAACGCGATGTAGTTTATACACTCGAAACTGGTGCACCTGCTGTGACAGTTCCTGAGGGGCGTATCTGCTTGGTCCGTCTCGGGTGCGGCCGCTGCCGAAAGAACGAGAAAGCGCGTGCGTGTGTTCGGGTGGGCACTGCGTGCCTGCTGATTGCACGTCCCTGATAGGCACAATTTTTTTTAAACAATCGGCACTTTGCATTATGGCGTCAGTTGAAAATAGTATTTGGTCGAAGCATATGAGGTGTCACGATGCAAGGTGGACACGTCAAAGCTGCGGCCTTCAGTTTTCTAAGTCCTGCTGGTTTATCGGATATTTACTGCAAGCAAACAGCTGTGGCATTTGTGCAATACATCATGACTTTCAAGTTCTGTCAAATAGCTATGTTTACAGAGCCGTTGTCGTTAATAATCAGTCGCCAGTGTTGGCAGTTATAAAAGAAATGTTTCACGTAACCCGCAGTGCTGCTGCATCATTTATCCAAATTATTACTTATGTTTTGATTTTGCAAGGGTCACAGACGACACATATCTTAGCGACATCAGCAGTAGGTGCTCGCGTGTAAGGTTTGTGTAGCTGAAACAGCCCGCAACCGCACTGCCGCCGTGGCTCTCTGTGTTCTTCACACTGCTCCGCTTCAAGCCGCCTTCGCTTCCTGTAGTTGTTTGGCCAGCAGACGACTGCACAGTGGTTTCCCGAAGACCTCGTTTCAGATTTAATCGCACATGCACCCAAATCGGGCTACTACAGCTAAGCAACCGCATACAGTAAACACGGAGAACCGCAGAGAACGCACGGGACGCACGGACACCGCCTTTCCGAACCAACCAGAGAGGAGGAAAGCAACATGGCGGTGTTCGGCGCGCTGGGAGCGAGGCTAAAACTGAAAAAGGTCTATAGCGCGCCGTAGCCAAAATTTGTTGAGCCACAGCGCCGAGGATATCCGCGTTTTCGAAATTTTAACTGATGTGAATATTACTTACGGTAGGCTACGCTCATCTCCGATTAAGGAGCCTAACAGTAATACTTAAACCGCTAACTATTCAATATTTTTAACCAGCCTGCTAGTACGTCAAATGTTTAAGGTAATCGCCCAAGGTGGAGTAGATTTGTAATAAAGGCCGTAATTACTCATTGGTATCAATTGACATCAATAAGTAATTACTGCCCTTATTACAAATCTTCTCCATCTTGGGGGATTCCACTCAACATACGAGGTCTGTTAGAAAAGTATCCGACCTTTGGCTGTTGAAAAAAAATTTGCATAACTGGAGCGTTGCAAACCTAGTCATCTTTAAAGTAGCCTACTTGGGACTCCACACACTTCTCCCAGCGGTGCTGCCATTCTTAGAAATATTCCGAAAAGGCCCTTTTCGGAATGGAGTTTAGCTCAGCTGTCATTGCAACCATAATGTTCTTCCTTGTCTGAAATCGCGCTCCTTTCAATGGCCTTTTGATTTTGGGAACCAGCCAGGAATCGCAGGGGCCATATCACGACAGTAAGGAGTCTGTTGAACTACAGGAGTGTGGTTTTTCACCAAAAAATCTGATTCGAGTGCGAGGAATGTGCAGGAGCATTGGCGCGATGGGTGCGCCAATTTCCTGTCGACCTCAGCTCCGGGTTCTTGCGCCGCACAGCATTACGTAGGCAACGGAGGACATCCCTGTAGTACTCTTTGATCATTGTTTGACCCTGTAGAGTGCGTACTCGTGGTCTGCCACACAGAGGGTGTCAAAGAAAGCAGTCAGCATCACTTTCACGTTGCTGCGCAATTGGCGGGCCTTCTTAAGTCTTGGTGACGTGGAATGCTTCCACTCTGACGACTGGGATCTGGTTTCCGGGTCGTACCTGTACACCCAAGACTCGTCACTAGTGATTATGATGTTGATGAAGTCGGGGTCACTGTTTGCGGAATCCAGCATGTCCTGTGAGACTTCAACACGAAGCTGCTTTTGCTCCACCGTGAGCAGCTTCGGCACGAATTTCGCCGCAACTCTGTCCATGGCCAAATCTTCGGTGATAATGGAATGTGCGGAGCAATTGCTCATGTTCACCTCTTCCTCAATTTCTCGGATAGTCACGCGACAGTCCCGCATCACCATAGCGTTCAGTTCGGTAATGATCTGGTGATTTTGGCATGTTGATGGCCGATTGGAGCGTGGCTCGTTCTCCACCGATGTGCGGCCATCTTTAAAACAATTGTAACACTGATTAAACTGTGTGCTGCTCATAGCATTCACCGAAAGCCGTCTGAATATTTCGAATGGTTTCCACTCGGCTGTCGCCAAGTTTATGGCAAAATTTGTTGCAGTAGCGCTGCTCCTTTCACTCCGCCATTTTCCTTGCAATAAAAAACCGACGAGAGCACTGCACACTGCCTCACTCAAACGCTGCTTCCCAGCGACTGACGCTATCGGCAGGCGGGAAAAAATTCATGCATGCGCATGAAGGTTCAAGGTCACCTGATACAAGCGCGCTTGTCTCATATCCATCAGGTGTTCGCAAAAAAAATAAAGTCGGATACTTTTCTAACAGACCTCGTATTACTAACACTGCTCCCACTTCGAGTTATTGATAAATTCTCTCTCGCGCTACCATAAGCTTGCCGTCCTGATTAGCTCAGTTGGTAGAGTGATTGCTCCGGTGAAACGGTAATCCCGGGTTCAAACCCCAGACCATGGCGAATTTTTCTTTAACGACGAAGTTTCTGAGGGAGCTGTATAGCTTTCCTTTGTAACAATATGGCGGCGTTTTTGTAGATGCCTAGTGAGTAATTACTTCCTTATTACGAATCTACTCCACCTTGGGGGATTCCCCTAAACATTTGACCAGCTCTTGTTGGCGCAGGCCAGTGCCAAAATTCACAGCCTGAAGCCCGCACAGGCGCATCCAAAAGCGCAGCTGCAGCAGGTGGATCACGCTCCCCCCTACGACCCCCCCCCCCCCCCCCCCCCCCAATGACCCCAACGAAGATACCGACTAGCCCAAGTGCACCAAGCGCAAGGAAAACCCCTCTCCGCACACCACCACCTCTGATATTGATGATAAGTTCGACGTCTTTTACGTACCCGTATCTCTAAAATACAGGACGTTCTCCAACGGCTGCCCATCACTATAGACCGTCTCAGTGGAGGCTGTGCCACCATGGCAGCCAATATCCATACCCTCAACACCCCTCTCGACCTCCTTACAGGCCCCCTGCGAATGGTCGACCTCACCACCACCTCCGCGCACTCAGTCGCCTGTCCGACTCCCGCGCCTGAGAGTGCATCCACTGATGCGTATGCTGGCCGCCTTCTCAAACCAGCCGCAGCGCTTCCGCGGCACCCCCGAACCCTAGAGAAAGCGTGATCGCTAGCGCACCCTACACGCCATGGCAGTGGAACTGTGGGGGCTTCATGGCAAAGTGGAGAGTCTTGGAGCATACCCTGCAGACCTAGTCATGCACACCCCATATTATCTCGCTCCCCACATCAGCACCGCCATTTTCCACATCAACTCCTATACCGACATTCCCATCTCCTCGGAATACACAGGCTCCCAGAACCCAGACGTGGACCGAGACATCACGGTGTCGGAAGACGGCGCCGCCTTCAGAAACATCAAGATTACCGCGGCCGCCGGCGACGACCGCATCACCAATAAGAATCTCCTCAATCTCGAAGACCAGTCTGTCGCATCCCTCGCGGACCTTTTCAACTACCACTGGCATTAAGATCGCCTTTCAGGCTCCTAGAAGCATGCCAAGGTATCTTCATACCCAAGCCAGGCAAACAACTCGAGCTGGGAAACCTCTTGCCTATCTCGTTCACGTCTTGCCTAGGGAAGGTTATGGAGGGCGTAATTCTCAAAAGACTTCACACCCAAGCAGACAAGGAAGACCTCCTCCCCCCCACCATGATTGGTTTCCGGGCGGACATCATGTGGCAGATACAACACGACATACTTGACCCGGGTCCCATTCGAACCGCACGCACCATTCTGGGCCTCGACGTCAGTAACTCACCAACCTCTCCCAGATGAATGAAGGCACCCGCACGTACTATATTACCAGCTTTCTCCACAATTGCACTACAGAACTCCACTTTATAGACCTCTGCTACGACAAAATCACCATGGGCGCCCGGGGGACACCACAGGGAGCAGTTTTGTCCCAGTTCCTCTATAACATCACTATGCGAGGCCTCCTATCAGTTCTCGACGCCATACCCCACATTGAACACTCACTATACGCCGACATCACCCTCTGGACCACCTCTGGCTCTAACGGGGAGATACAAGATTCACTTCAACACGCAATCGACACCGTCCACGCTTTCGTGCAGGTAAATAACCCCGTTTGCTCGCCCACTAAATACGAACTGTTATTCACCCGGTATAGACAGGTTCACCAACCCGTTCGCGACCCTCAAGTGCCGATCACGCCCCACAACGACACCCCCCCTCATAAGCCCCGTACAAGCCATCCGCGTGTTAGGCATGCAGGTGCAGAACAACACGCAGAACTCGGAAGACATCCACCTCCTAACCACCGCCCAACAGGTCAACGGCCTCAGACGTTTTTCATTTTTTCGATTTACAACATTGCACATGTAGCTAAGATATTTTGGTCGAAGTTGGCTTTCGAAGGATAGTTTGTTACCAGCAGCACACCTCTCATTTTTAATACTGGTCAGCATATCCAGTTTTAATCAGAAGAAAATGATCCAACTCGAAAACAGCATTAAAAAGCACCTCCGCCCAAAGTGCTTCATTGCAAGCTAATGTTGATCATTTTTCGGTGTAATACGCTCCAACTACGCTTTACTCTGTGTAGATCTGTGTTGCTCTCTCCTAAGTGCCGTTTGTTCTGCGCAAAATTTTCTTTCCTGTAATATCATGGACAGCTCAGGAGAATGACATTTTTCTTTATTTCTATAACAGCTAAGCGCAGCCTTCGACATAAAATATTATAAAAATATCGTCTCTCACCTGGAAGTCGCACAAACGATGAGCATTCATTCGAACCATTCATTCGTTTAAGAAACAAAACATGCGCCATAAGCTCAATGAAGCACATACCGTGCGCATACCTGTTCTCACACAAAGACATAGCCCACTTGTCACGTGCCAAACGGCGACAGAGAAAATGTCTTCCCTTACGACCCTGGCCTACCTTTCCTGTCTCGAGCAGTGACCTAGGCGTATCTGGATACGCCATGAACCGGAACAAGGTTCCACATAACCGCATGGAGGAAAAACGAAAAGCAGGCTTTCTTTCAGTATCAGCGCGTTCCACTAAACTCCCACTAATGATGGCAAAGTAGTTTGTAAAAGCTTCTGTTGGACGTAAAAAAAAAAAGAAAGAACCCCAAACCAGCCTCGTTCCGAACAAAATGCGTCTAACAGATGTTTCAATTGCAAATAATTTCCCCTAAAAAATGTAAAAAAAAAAATGGGGAAACGACATTGAGCGTACCAGGACGGCTGGCTGCTGGAGTGCTTGATAATATGAATGCAGAAAAATGGCTTCATGAGCCCCACCACGAGGAGGAGGGCTGGCAGAATATGTCTCCAACGGTACAAGTGCAAAGAGAAGTAAACAGAGCGCGCCGCACGCAAAAAAAAAAAAAAACTGCTTGTCAGCGCCGCCTAGCCGAACCGGTCGAAAGCTCAAAATCGCCACGCGCATGTGCAGGCCCCCAACTGCCGCGGCCATCTCATTGCTCCGCCTGCATCGCATTCAGCCGGGGTCTATGTCGTGCTGCTGATGATGATGATCGGATGGCCGCGCCCTGTGTAGCGAGCGGGAATTTCGAAACCCACAGACCACTGACTCGATAAGGCAGAGCCGCGAGGACGGCTCTACTACTGCATATAAGCCGTTTCGTTTGAAACAGCTGTAGGCGCGCTCACGCCGTAAATAACACGCACGTTTCGAACTTTTGTTACCTCTGGGACTCATCTGCGTCTTGCTAGCAACGAAACGCGCTCTAAATACTCCAGGTACTGCCGCAGTTTCCTGTTAACTGCAGTAATAACTGATGGTTCGACTTACCCGTGCGAGACGCCGATGCAGCCCCAGTGCTTGCACTTGGTGCTTGTACCCTGTCAGCCTCTCGTGAAGCACACTGCATCTGCTCTGGAACTGCTCTTATCGCCTTAGCTTATCGCCACCGAGACAGCGGGCTTCGTATCGCGTTGTCATGTGCGAACCAAAGCTCGTGTAATCACTTTGCGTGCGCTTTCGGATCTTAGGGTGGCTACAAGCAGCCGCTGTCTCATTGCCTCACGTGAACGCCCCGGCAGCGGCGCATCACCGTTGCGTGCCGCGCGTGCGAAGTTCGGCGTATACGCGTACCGGTGAGCGCCCGCTAACCAGAGAATGAGCCACAGACGCCAGCAAGCGATTGTAACTGCTCTGTCCGACCTATATTACCTCACAGCTGTCAGTTCGATTTAGCCATTCGTCTCGGTTACATTATACGCGTTGCAACACAGTAGCAGCATCCGGTACTTTTGGGAGCAATCACTATTTCTGCGACGCTGATCTATGGGGGTTTAACGTCCAAAGCAACTCAGGCTATGGGGGACGCCGTAGTGAAGGGCTCCGGAAATTTCGACCACCTGGGGTTCTTCAACGGGCACTGACATCGCACAGTACACGGGCTTCTACATCTGCCACAAAAATTATCTCCGATTCCAAATCTGCACTTTTAAATTATGCCAAGGGCTACATATCCAGCACCGCTGCTCGTTTACTACGTTTCTGGCAGCCCCGTCGCCTCATCACCCTCATATGGATGCCAGGACAGCTTACCTCCCTGGCAACGAGGAGGCTCATTCCCTACCCGAGGTCTCACATTCCGGGCAGGAGTCGAGCCCCCTCTATGAGCCTCGGAGCGCCTGCTCTCCTTCCGTGATATTCTCTCGTACTACCGAGACAAACGAAGGGAATACGCACCCCCAGCTCCATCCCTCACCACAGCGCAGGCTGCACATTGGCGACAACTACAAACACGAACTGCTCCATACCCAATACTGCTGCATGCCCGATACCCAGACCAATTCCCGTCATCATGCAAACTTTGCGGCAAACAAGGAGTCTTCTTACACACCCTCCTCACATGCTTCACCTTCCCTCATCCTCCATCACCAACCGCGGCGGAGTCTTACTGGACGTCTCTTCTGACCAGTTCTTAGAAAACATAGCGCAAAAAGGACACGGACGACACAGAAGTGGACAGTCCTGTCCACTTCTGTGTCGTCCGTGTCCCTTTTGCGCTATGTTTTCTAAGAACTGTTACCAACTAGCCCAAACCAAGCTACTGTTTCTTCTGACCAGCTCGTCCGCTCAAGACCAGCGCCGGATCATCTCCAGCGCTCACAGAAGGATTGCGCTCCAGGGGCTATCCTTCGCGTTGTAAGGGTGCCTCCTCCTCACACTGAGGAGGCATCCAAGTGCCATGTAGGGGGCTTAGCCCCCACGATTTACATCATTGGCAATAAAAGTTTCCACCACCCACCACGGGCCTCTAGAATTTCGCCTCCACAGAAATTATACCGTCGCGGCCGGGATCGAGCCCGCGTCTTTAGGGTGAGTAGCCGAGTGCCATAGCCACTGAGCTACCGTGGCGCCACAATTTGACGGTCACCCACTGCGCTAAAGGTAACGTTTTAGTGTACCTCGGTAAATTTTCATACAGTTCCAGCTGAAAATTAGCGGACATCGCCCCATGGTTCTTGTTCAAGCATTTATGGGAAAGTGCAATTTTCGCCTCGAAGGGTAACGTGAAAGCTGATGTGCTGTAAAAAATTACTGTCGATGGTGTGATAAGGGGAGAAAACACCTCAATTTTTGTTAACTTTGCAACAATAGTCGCTGCTATGCGGCACCGTTCCATATGGCGCATTTTAATCATATCTGGGAAAGTAGGTCAAGATGTTTGCAAGTATAGTCACAGCCTATGTAAAGAGCCACCACTTGTACTTTAGCGTGCGAAACAACTTGCTGCGGCATTGATCAACAACTCCTCAGGGCAATGCATCCTTGGAGCGCGCTGATGTCGTATGCCAGCTAGATCAAAACAGCCACGTCGGTTTGAAACCAATGCCCAGGGTGGACGAAGCTGTTGTACAGCACGACAAATTCTAGACGATGCGAGCAAATTACAGATTTCGTCTGTTCTCCGAAGTTGTTCGGCACGGACTTTTCACGTGCAGGCAGCTGACTGAGCGCAAGTGTGGTAAACATTATGCGGCAGATGAACTTGTCAAACAGACGCAGGACATCATTAGCATCGTGCCTTGAAGGAATCCAGAAGCTGCCCTCCACCACAACTCTGAAAGCTTGTGGAGTCCCTAAATTTCTCTACTACCTCAATGGGTGTCTGCGCTGTGTCCAGAAGGAAGACACAGTATCAGGGAGCACTGCAGACGACCTTTGAGTCATACTGTGAAGCCCGCTTTCCCTCTAGGATTATCTTTCGTCTAAAATAGGCCACAGGCACTTAAAGCCCGCAAAGTTAAGCCAAGACATCTTGGCGCAACTGCTTGGGTTTCAGCGATAAATTGCCGGTAGCAACGACCATCTTAGCCCCGTTCAAATCTTGATCTCCATAAGCATTCTGGAGTTCATTAACTTCACCCGAAGTTGTGAATGTTTCGCCCGGTATGGTGGGTAGCTTGCTGGGCACACATGATGCCACAGCAAAAGCAAAAGCAAAGACGCGGCCGGTGTGCTTTGCTATCTTGATCAGCACCGAACAGAGCAGCCTGAGGTAGGAAAGCGTATTTCGCGGCTAATTTTCTACGTAGCAGGATACATGCACACAAGGAAAGTTTGTTGCCAAGACTAAATGCGTTTAATGTTCAACCCTTTTTTTTACATAACCGAAGTTCTCTTTCCACCTGTGGCCGCGCTCTCACATGCAGCCCACGTAAACATGGGAAATTTGGTGTTCCCATCAGAAGCTTCGAATAGCCTCTTTACGTCTGTCGACGAACCTTTCACACACACCGTTTAGCAATAATGAAACTGAGGCGGGAAAGCCTCCCCTTCCCTGACTTGGCTTCCTTTCTGCATCTCGAGTCTCCGGCCATGGTCGGCTCTGAAGCGCAAAATACACGGATTCCAAACAGCGTAATTAAGTTTTACATCATAATGCGCTGCCGTTCTTGGCCAAGAGAATGCGCTGCCGTCTGCGGCCACGAGACCACGAGACCTGGCTCGAGACCTGGCTCGTGAGAATGCGCGGGAAAAAAGAACGCATCTGGTGCAAAGACGCGTGCTATGAATGCAAAGACGCCTTTTTTTCTTTTTCGCGAGTTCAGTGACTCAAAAACACTACAGCGTGGGGGTTGTTTGCGTCGCTGTTTAAACTTCAGCTAAGATACTTCAAATACAAGCTTTTTGTGTATCCCTAGCCATTCATTTCTTCACGAGGTTCTCCTTCGTCTAAGGTGTATAAATCCAAGCTAAACACTGGGTTAATATACTTCCATTATGATCTGGGCAAAGTGCGGAGCTTGACGCCGTAAAGTTCTAGAAGGCGTATCGTTTTGTGATGAAGACACGGCGTCTATGAGGGACGCAAACCACGCGTCTTTCCGCTGCTGCGCAGGCATAACAGCGATGGTGAGAGACGAAGTACGGGATCGGTCGCCGAGGAGCAGGCAGCGTCGCTGGGAAGGGGAGTCCGAGACAAAGCATCGGCGTCCATGTGCTTACGGCCAGAACGGTAGATGACGCGGGTGTCAAACTCTTGAAGGCAAAAAGCCCGCCGAGCGAGGCGACCGGATGGATCTCTAATAGACGATAACCAACAGAACGCACTGTGGTCCGTGACGACGTCAAACCGGCGGCCGTATAGATAGGGCCGGAATTTTGTTAGCGCCCATACTATAGCTAAACATTCCTTCTCCGTAACGGAGTAGTTGGATTCAACTTTGGTAAGCACGCGATTCGCATACGCAACGACGTATTCTTCAAAACCATCTTTTCGCTGGGCCAAGATATCTCCGAGGCCAACGCCACTCGCATCCGTATGAAACCTTGGTAGGCGCTGTGGGGTCAAAGTGTCGGAGTATTGGCGGCGAAGTCAAAAGATGGCGCTGGGTAGTGAACGCTTCGTCGCACTCGGCCGACCAGCCAGATATGTCATTGTTACCGCCAAGTAGCCTCGTCAGCGGCTCAATTATGGACGCAAAATTGCATACGAAGCGCCGGAAATATAGGAAAACAAACCTATGAAGCTTCGAAGTTGCTTGAGCGATACCGCGGTTTAGGAATTTGCGCCACAGCACGGAGCTTGGCCCGGCCAGGTAGAATGCCTTCCTTGGAGACGATGTGCCCCAAGATGGTCAACTGCCGTGCTCCGAAGCGGCACTTGTTGAGATTCAGCTGCAGTCCGGCGTCAGTCAGGCATGTCAAAACCTGCTTTAAGTGTTCCAGGTGTGTGGAGAAATCGGCGGAAAAGACAACAATGTCGTCAAGGTAGTAGAGGCAGGTCTGCCATTTCAACTTTCGCAAAATGTTATCCATCATCCCTTCGAATGCGGCGGGTGCGTTGTACAGACCGAACGGCATCACGTTAACCCCGTAGAGGCCGTCGGGTGTAACAAATGCTGTCTTTTCTCTGTCAGGTGCAGCCATCGGTACTTACCAATAGCCGGAACATAGGTCAAGGGACAAAAAGTACTCAGCGCCTTCGAGGCTATCAAGAGCGTCGTCGATGCGGGGAAGAGGGTAAGTGTCCTTGTGCGTAATTTTGTTGAGGCGGCGGTAATCGACACAAAATCGGATTGAACCATCTTTCTTCTTGACAAGTACCACCGGCGACGACCAAGGGCTGTGAGACGGACGGATGACACCACGGTGCAGCATGTCCTCAGCTTGTTCGCTAATCACGCGGCGCTCTGCCGCCAACACACGATATGGCTCCTGGCGAAAAGGCGGGTGAGAACCAGTCTCAATGCGATGAGCTACGGTGGAAGTCCGGCCTAGAGGAGTGTGGGCGACGTCGAAAGCTGAGCGAAACATGTGTAGAAGAGCTAAGAGCTGCGTCCGTTGGGCGGAGGGAAGAGCGTCGTCGATGGCGGCTTCGAAGAAGGCGTCGGGCAGCGGAGCATGTGCCGAATCGCGATGAAGAGCATTGATGGAGGAACTGCGGGAGGTCACGGGGGCATCCAGGTCAGAGGGAAGGTGGGCAGGTTGAATTGAACCAGGAGACTCGCCACGTAGCGGGGTAAGCGGGCAGGGAGACGGATTGTAGATAAGCATCTTCGAGAGACCTCCGTGACCATCGAGAGTTAGCAGACGGCAGCGGCAGGTTTTTGCGATGAACAAACGAAGAAGGCGTAAATAAAACGGTGACGGCGGGCGTGGCAGGACACGAGAGTGACACAAACGCTGAAGCCACCGGAGGGACGTCGACGTCTTCAGTTACGGTGAGCTTCTGCGGACACAGGAAATGGAGTTTGTCGGCCAAGTCGTCACACAATACAGAAAATTCTACCTCAGCGCGGGCGTAATCTATCACGGCGTTATTTTTTGATAGGAAGTCCCACCCGGGAATCACGTTGTGGGAACAAGACGGTAGGACCAAGAACTCGACACTGTACAAATTATCTGCAATGACGGCCGGCGCTGTGCACGCGGCGAAAGGTGCGATCCTCTCTTCGGTAGCAGTGCGAAGCGACAAACCAGAAAAAGATGTCGTCACTTTCCGTAACCGACGGCACAGTCTCTCATGAATCACTGACACAGCAGTACCCGTATCGACAAGCGCGTACACAGACAAACCATCGACAGAAACCACTAGAATGTTCGCGGGAGAAAGATGAGGCCTTGAAGTGTTCGAAGAGCACGCAGTTCTTGCCTCTGGAACTGCAGAATTTAGTTTCCCTCGTCAGCAGATGTAGGGCGACGGCGCATGGGTGAAAGTGAACGGCGACGTGGGGACGGGGATCGACGGGTCGTATACGGACGCTCGTCGGTGGCGTAGGCTTCCGGAGGTGGATCAGAACGGAGCAGCTGAGGTGAGCAGGCAGAAGGCGAAACCGCTGTAGGGGCGACCATGCGGCGACGACAGAAGCGGGCCACGTGTCCGGGGAAGCCGCACGAAAAGCATATAGGACAATTGTCCGGTGTGCGCCAAGGGTTGTAATGTGGCGAAGGGGGAGGACGAAGCGGAGCCGCTGGTGGGGCCGGTGCCGGGCGCAGAACAGGCTGACGAGGTGGTAACGCCGCAGGCAGAGGCCGTGCCGCCACGGCGGCGTACGTCAAGGGCGCCCCACAGGGGTGGATTGGCGATAATGTGCTGCGGCGCCGGCGTACGTCAAAGGAAGGACGGAAAGAACTTCTGGCAGAGTAGGAAGAGCTTCGGCCACTTGTTTGTGGATGACGCGCTGTAGCGAAGGCACAAGAGGAGAGGCAGCGGCAGTACTCGGGTGGACGAGAGAGAGCTGACGAGCAACTGCTTTGCGAACAAACTGCTGAATCTGGGGCAGCAGTAGCGACTGGTCGGAGTCAGATGTCAAAGCGGCCAGAGGCTCCGGGGGAGAGAGTGGAGAGCGAGTGAGAAGACGGCGCTTACGGAGTTCGTCGTAGCGCTGGCATTGTGCTATAACGTCGACGACGGTGGCTGGATTTTTGGCGAGAAGCATCTGGATATCGTCGTCGTCAATGTCCTTCAGGATGTGGTCGTTCTTGGTGAGCTCGGGCATTGAAGCATCCACACGCTTGCGCAGATCCACCACGTCCTCAATATAACTGGTAAAATATTCACTGGGCAGCTCGCCCGAGCACGCAGGCGTTGCTCAGCGCGCAGCTTGCGCAACGCAGGCCGGCCGAAGAAGTCGGCGAAATTCCGCTTGAAGGCGGACCACGATGTGATGTCAGCCTCGTGGTTGCGGTACCACAGATTCGCAACGTCCGTCAGATAGAAAATGACGTTGTTCAGTTTTATAGGATCGTCCCATTTGTTGTGGGTACTGACCTGCTTGTACGAGGCTAACCAGTCCTCGACGTCGTGGTCTCCGGTACCGCTGAAGACAGCGGGATCGCGCTGGCGCAAAGCTCCAGCGCAGACGACTGTCGGCGGCTGTGCGGCAGGAGTGTGCGGCAGGAGTGTGCGGCAGGAGTGTGCGGAAGGAGGGTCGGCGGCTGTGCAGAATCTTCAGGCATGGTGAAAATCGGAAGCGGACGGCCTTGAAGCGCCAAGACGGCAGTAAATCCGCACCTCCACCAAGTGAAAGGGGGTTTCTGCACAAGTAGAACGGGAACGGATTTCACGGCGGGCGACACAAAATGGGCGAAAAGAACGGCGGGAAGTGCAGAAGATGGCAAGACCATCCGAACCGTTCTCGTGCAGCGCGGCGGCACTTCATCTTCGTCGGCGATTCGTCAGTGATCTTCCCAGGCGCTCTCAGGTGCGGCCGTCGTGTTTCGCTACACCTACGACTACGGATGGAACCTGTGGCCAGGAGGGAATTTGAGCAGCAACATGGCACCGAGATTGTTGAGGTGAGTGAAAGGTCTCTGCATGTTTCTGAACAACGTGCTGTAATACTAAAGATAAATGGAACCACAAATACATTTGCAAAATTCATATTTGTACTCCAATAGTTTAACATGTTCCTCCAACTACTAGGTCTGTTGCTGCGCAATGAATGTTTACATTATTGTGCGTCAAACTGATACAGTGTTTCTTCCAGATGGGCCTTCTCCTTCACCCTGACTAGCCGTGGCTCTGCAGAAGCCCTGATGGCATTTTCAGTCTGTATAATGAGACGTGCTTGCTCGAAATCAAATGTCCACACAAATGCAGGGACCAGCCAATTCTTGACGCCTCAAGAAAGACCTGTCTAGAATATCTCAAACATGATGGGGACACTATAACACTGAGAAAGTCGCACAAGTATTATACACAGGTTAAGCTCCTTCTGTACTTGCTAAATGCACAGCAATGTTTTTTTTTTTTTCATTTGTTCCAGTATGGGAAACATTGCTCTTCAGATAGCCAAAGATAATGCTTTTCTGCAGCAAGCAGTACCACCCCTCGAATAATTTTACTTTGGTTTCTGCCAGCTCTTGCAAAACAATAATGTTTCAAATGTATGAATATTTTGACGGCTTAAAGGAAAATAATTCATCTCAAGGAACAGGGACACCAATGTCTTCATTAAATGCTTTTTCTTTGGCATGATTCTTCAGGCATTCATAAACAGCAATCGTCAGAGGTACTAATATAACCCTCCTAACAGCCTGTAGGGAACAACACACCACAGAAAGGTTTGAATTATGGTTTATGTGGGTTTAACGTCCCAAAGCAACTCACACTATGAGGTACGCCGTAGCGAAGGGCTCCGGAAATTTGACCACCTCGGGTTTTTTAATGTGCACTGACATCGCGCAGTACAAGGGCCTCTAGAATTTCGCCTCCATCGAAATACGACTGCCGTGGCTAGAATCGAACCTGCGTCTTTCGGGTCAGCAGCTGAGCCACCGTGGCAGCCAACCACACAAAGGAGACATGATGCTGTTCTCTGTAATGTGTAGTCGTTCCTTACTCGCTGTTAGAATTGTCAGTGACGAACTAACTAGCGCAGTATTAGCTTTTTCTTAATTGTAAGTAGTAGTTTGCCCTTGTGAACTAGACAATCATTGGTGAAACTGAACAAGAGATGCGATGGTTTACTGTTGGGTACAAAAGTCTCCGGGACAACTGAGGTTTATAGCCCTATTATTTGCTAGTGGCTTGAGGCCACACTTTTTGAGCCTAAATTTGAGTGTATCTGCTCTTATTTGTGGCAGTCACACGAGGTGCTTTGACATTGAATTTTTGACAGTGTAGTTGTGCACCTGACGACGTTTTTGACACATATATACGGATCCCAAAACACTCAGACCCATGCAGTTAAACGTATGTCGAAATTTATTCATTTTGTTGTAGCAAAAAAAAAAAAGACGTTCCCGGAGAATGTAACAACACTTAGGGCCTAGTGTTTTTGTCTGCCTTTCTGAAAGTAATACATACTTATTTACAAACTCGCACAGCATGCCGTTATTAGGACTTGGCGTGGCTAAGGATGACCCATGGTCCTTCGCTAGGTTCAGACACCATTGCATGGGAGGCCAACGTCAATTCTCCCTGAAAAAAAAAGTGCAATACAAGCTCGAGTTCCACTGGCTTCAACTAGCTAATACGTCGAAATGTAGTCAATATTCGTACACTGTTAGAAAAATACTGGGCAGTACTGTATAATGGTTGCTTTGGTCACTAGATCTGCACTATATCATTTGGTGTGAACATGTTTACCAGGTTTACCAGATTATAGATGCCCCATTCATAGAGTCTTTGAAGACGACGCATGCGCGATATTAGACGGCAAAAAGTGGCAGCCAGGGCCACGTTACAGATGAGCGACTGTTTGTAATCGCCTACTTGGACACGCACCTGGACAGGGCTCGTCCTAAGCAAATGGTATGGTATGGTATGGTATGGTATGGTATGGTATGGTATGGTATGGAATTCTATGGTATGGTATGGTATGGTATGGTATGGTATGGTATGGTATGGTATGGTATGGTATGGAATTGTATGGTATGGAATTGTATGGTATGGTACGGAATTGTATGGTATGGTATGGTATGGTATGGTATGGTATGGTATGGTATGGTATGGTATGGTATGGTATGGTATGGTATGGTATGGTATGGTATGGTATGGTGAGCACGGTTTAACACCCCAAAGTTGAATTTTGGAGGGAAGCCATGTGAGAGACTTTGGCCTCATCCATATCCAACATTCTCAGACAAAAAATTTAGAAATTGAAAAATTTACGATAGAATCATTGAAGGTAATGGTCCATTCTTCTGATGTGTACCAAAATTTTTCTTTTGAAGTGTTTCCATCGGTCGCATCAAACAGTTATGACTACCATAGAAAACCAATGGGGAATGCTTTGGGCGACAGCATAAACATTAATAGAAAAAAAATGCAAAACTGCCGTCGGGTGATCTGCGGATATATTGGTTGTTATAGTGAAATCTCGCATTATATCTAAATATTGCGTTCATAAATAGTTGCCCGCTCAAAACTTTTCTTGTCCAGAAAATTTGGGAATGCGCACAGCACATACGCATGCGTGCTTAATGGCTACGTATAAAGGTGCTTTTGCGTACAGCATTTCTGACCGTTAGGCCATGTAACTAAAGCGAAAATAGGAAAAACAATTGGATAGCTAGTCAAAATTTCGTACATGGTGATAACTGGATCAGATAGTTAATTTTTAAATTCTCTTATCACATTTCCTTGAATGCGGGAGAGTTACATGGGAATGCAGATTTACCAGCTGCTGAACACGAAGATCTGGCTCTTACCTTTTGTGATGGCCCGAGATGAAAGTTGTACTTTTGCACCAGCTTCGCTATCGTGAATTTTAGGTACAGCACGGCGATCTTCATGCCAAGGCAGTTGCGCGGTCCGATGCCGAACGCCAAGTAGGCTCTCTTGTTCAGCTTGTCCTCGTTCTCAGGGGAGAACCTAGAGTTTGAACGAACAGAGTAGTTATTCCCAAAGTGGCAGTAGCCCTCTCGTAGTTTCTTCATAAATCGCATTCGTATAAGGAAAAAACGTTCTATGATTTCCTGCGACACATCGCCATTTCAGTCCCTGCATTTCAGACCGCAGTCTCGTCGGTAAATGACGCCGAGCCTATTGCACCCAAAACTAATCCACTCAACGTTAAATACCAGTGTAGCCTGTTGTGCAAAAGCTGTCATTCACAAGTTTCACGACAACAAATCTCGATATCTCGGAAGTTATGCCAAAGTCGTGCTAGAACTCTGGCGGTGAGAACAATGGCCTGGCTGTTATCAGTATTCAAGAGTTGCCTGGATGATGTCGCCGCACGTCAGAGGTAGTCAGTGTGACATCCTAAACTGGTTAAGGCAGTGTGGAGACTCAGTGCGTGCCATTGTTGCGTATCAAAAGGTTGCTGTCTCACCTCTCTGGATTGAATTCCAGAGGCTCAGGCCAGAAGCGTGCGTCCCTCATGATCTGGTAGAGCGGCACCATGAAGCATGTCCCAGCTTTGAACTTTAGTTCCTTGTACTCGAAGTCTTGTTCGGCCGTCCTGGTGACAAACCTGCAAAGAGTCACAGAGCACCCATGATTGGCAAGCTGGAGTAAAGAATGCACTCTTACACGTTCTAATTTCTAATGCTGCGTTTTGTTAGCAGATAGCATTAGTATTACGAACTAAAATTTATCGCACAGGCAACTGACAGAACACGAGCCGATCCACATATAATGCCATATACTCACTTCCTGGGTAGTCACAAAAGACAGTTATTGCGGCAACACTTGCTTGAGCGCATAAAGAGCTAAGCACGTTTTCTACGTACAGTTGCGATCATCGATTGACCTAGGTTGTCTGAACAAGAGCCGCCATGCTCCGCTAAACACCTGTATTCACGGAAGTGACGCTCCTCTTTACACCGCCTGTGACGTCGTCATTATACTGTTTTCACCGCAGGCTATCTCCGATCGCCCGAGATAGGAGCAAAAAATGGGTTGTCAAATCCGGAGTGTATGCTGGGTCTGGTGGGACACTCTACGCTTTTAGAAGTGGGTGATTGCTGGGAATGTCTTTCGATTGATTATAGGCTTGCCCCATATTTCACTCGTTTGATGAGAATCGCTGCGCTGCTGCCCAGAGTGTAGTACCCGCCCTTATGAATACCGCTGGGCTAAAGTAATTCCTTTTGGAGAAGTATACCGGGTGCTTCACCTAGGATGCCACCACACGACGCAGGCCCGACAAGAATGTAGGAGAAGCAGCGGGTTTGAGTGCTCCCCGAGCGTGTATACATCCGCCTCCCAAAGGGCGAAACGCCATGAGCTGACGCCGCAGCACAGTGACATATTTGATTGCAAATGCCGAACATGCCTCTAACTGCTCCCGCTTCGACCACCAGCGTCGGGGGGTCTTCTCGGGTCAGTGTGTGGCACCATGGCACCATCCTTGGGGACGGCGCGGAAGCCGTTGTTCCGCGCAGCGCCCTTCTCACCATGGAGGAAAAAAAATAACTGTTTTTTTCCTCCATGCTTCCCATTCTAGAGCGGCCCTCTCTCAACGGCCCCCCCTGACAGTCAGCTCGTCTCGTTAAATCCCGTTCGGTGCCCGGATGATTCTCTTTCGGCTCCCGGATGACTGGAAATCGGTGCACGGATGTTGGCTTTTCGGTTTTGGCTCGGCGTTACCTCAAGGTCGCCCACAACGGGAGCTAAAAGCCTTTCATGCTTAATATCGGCCGCCTTTTGAGAAATTGTACGAAGCATGAACGCTGGATGATGGTAGTTAATCCGCATAGTGCACTCATTTTATAACGGCCTTCAAATCAGTTCCAAGAGCTTTTTAATGTCAGAGGCTTCGCGTACATATCGCTAGTAATGCTCGTCTTTCGTATTCCGGAAGGAAAAAAATGGCTGAGGCTTAGCTTAGGTTAAGCCTAGTCAGATGCGAAGCATATTGTCGCCGAGTTGCATATCGAGCCCGCCGCTTGGCTAGACGTTCTTCACGCTCTTCATCAGTCTCTGTAGCACGCCGCAACTTTTGCTTCTCATTCCAACGAGCAGCCCTGTCTCCAGGAGGCATCTCTATCCCGTGTACGCCTAGCAGAGGCAGGCGCACCCCCTTGTATACCGCCGCTCCAGCATCACGTGTTCACTACAGCGCACCTAGCGGCAGAAGCAGGAAACACATTGGTCGCGACGCCTCGCGCGACGGCGCGAGCTGGGGCCCCGTTTCTCCTATGTCGTTACGTCACGCATCACGTTGTCCTCCTTGGTCGCGACCATGGAGGAAAAAAACTGAGGAGGGAGCGGCCGGCGACAACCTTGAAGCCTAGTCTTAACAAGTAAAGATATGGTAAAAAAAAGAGAGTGTGTCCCCCCGTGATCACACCACGTGATAGCGTGCGGTAAAATCTAGCCCTGCTGCGCGCGCGCATGCGCAGATTAGCGCGGCAGACTGACTGTAGATCAACCTCCTTGCTGTAGACGCCCGCGCCGCGGGTCGCACATACGCGCGCACTAAAACATACCAGAACCAAAACATAAAGGACAGACTCGGAGAGCGAAAAACTGAGGGAGAAAACGGCTTCGTAAACACTCGGCTTGCGAACGCTGGTCGCGTGACGTCACGCTCCCTCCTTAGTTTTTTTTTCCTCCATGGTCGCGACGCCTCGCGCGACGGCGCGAGCTGGGCCCCCGTTTCTCATCTGCTGTGACGTCACGCACACGTCGTCATCCTTGGTCACGACACCTCGCGCGACGGCGCGAGTTGGGCCCCCGTTTTTCATCTGCTGTGACGTCACGCATCACGTGGTATGACATGGAGGTCACGAAAGGTCAATGGTAACGACACCGCCGCGCTCGAGGAGCTGGGTTGGGCTATTTTAGTATGCTTCGCATAAAAATAAGGGTCGAAAAAGGGCTCCGTTTGGAAAGCACTCAATATTTCAGTAAATCGGCTGCCGCGCGCAGCCATGCCCTCAACTAATTTCAGGCGCGAACAAAAGGTCACGTGCCAACTTCTTGAGAAAAGGGGATGGCGTGCGACAACTGCAAATTGCACGCTCCGCGCATGCATAGTAGTCGCTGGCACACTCACGTGAGACCCGGAGGATAGAGGCGTAGAGTCTCGTTGATGACTTGCTCCAGATAATTCATCTTCTTCATCACAGTCTCGTAATCCAGCGTTCCCTAAACGAGGGATTCTTTATTATACAGTGTCCCGCACTGACGACGACGACGCCCAAGTAAACCACGGTGTGCGGCCCCGCTTGTAGAACGCTTAAAGATGCCAAACCACACACTCGTTGTGCCCACACCCAGCTTCGCCATTTAACGCTGCGGAAGCAGTGCGGATAGCATACGCGAACTCAAGCCGCAACATGACGTCTAGCTCATACTTACCGGAGTTGAAGTGAAGGGTAAGCTCTGAATCATGGTGTGCAAAACGAAATTCCAGGCATCCTAAATTGCGGTATGTAACAAGGAAGGATACTTGCTTCATTATGGCGGTCAGCTGGAGTTCATTTATGTCCCCCTTAGATCCAACCTGCTTTTTATTTCTGTGCACAATACTGGATAACAGCACAGGCGACGCCGGGCACTAAATGGAGAATGTTAGCTGCAATTCCTTCCGTGCCCTTTGGTGGTAGTGCGGCTCTTATTGCTTCACCTGCTGCAGTGATACACCACTGGGGCATTCGCACCACGCGCGCTCTCGGTAGGAGAGTTCAGATTGTCCTTCAATTCATAGTACCTCATTCACCAGACAGGCACATAGGCAGAAACAGGTAGGTTGCTTCCTTACCTGTTCGCGTACAGCCTCTCTGACTTCTTCGCGCACCTTCTCTTGCACATCCGGATGCTGGGCGAGTGTAAAGG
The DNA here is from genome assembly GCF_055824585.1 of Amblyomma mixtum. Classification (NCBI taxonomy): domain Eukaryota; kingdom Metazoa; phylum Arthropoda; class Arachnida; order Ixodida; family Ixodidae; genus Amblyomma; species Amblyomma mixtum. The sequence continues at coordinate 12,428,469 of NC_143018.1, read as the reverse complement.
TTACGTAACTCAGTGACGTTGCCATTGTCTCAAACCTGCGTTAGAAAGGGCCTTCTTTATAGAGAGCACTATTTAGGCATTAAAACATTTTTCCGATTCATAAACGCTTTGTTTACGAACATGTACAGATTGTGATTCGCAGTGAGCCGCCAATCTTAGCTGTATACTTCTGTAGTGCGTAGTGACGTCATTATAATCATCTTTATTTTTATTGTAACTGTAACGACGAAGAAGTTCCGTTCAAGCGAAGACGACGACGAACTTCTGACCGTTGTGTTGAGCGGCATTGCCATCGCTTTGGGTGTGTGCTCGTGGTGCTCGACCTCTGTGTCTACGAGGCCTGTGTCTCTGTGTCTACCGCCGGCGCACAGTACTCTAACCATCCCAGTACCCATCTTACATTTGGTGGAGTCGCGGGGTAGAAATCTCCATCGTGGAGCTGCGTAACCGCACTCTTCCCACGCTTGAAATGCCAGAAGACGCCCAAACCCATTCTGTGCAAACGGGACCAGCTCTCATCTGCGCCGGCTCCCTTCGCCAGCGAGATCCGGCAATCTTCAGCGGAGCCGATGAGAATGACGTGGAAGACTGGCTCGCGTCATATGAACGGGTGAGCCTCTACAATAGATGGGACGACGATACGAAGCTGAACAACTTAATTTTTTATCTAACGGGGGTCGCTAACCTCTGGTATCGGAACCATGAGGGAGACATCCGAACATGGGCGGCCTTCAAAACGAAGCTTGCCGGAGTCTTTGGTCGCCCCACTGTCCGGAAACTTCGGGCTGAACAGCGTTTGCGTGAACGCTCGCAGCACGTCGGCGAAAGCTTCACCAGCTATATAGAAGAAGTCATTGACTTATGCAAACGTGTCAATGCGAATATGTCCGAAGCCGACAAGATAAAACACATCTTGAAAGGTATCGACGATGATGCCTTTCAGATGCTATTGGCCCGCGACTTGCGCACCGTTAAGGATGTGTTCACGCTCTGCCAGAGCTTCGAGGAGCTGCGCAAACAGCGGTTACTGACTCGGCAACACCAAGCCCAGGTTGAATCGCTTTCTGGACTGGCGCCTGCAGCTGACAACACCTCTATGCTGCAGCAAATAAAAGATTTCGTCCGTGAAGAGGTAGCTCGGCAACTTTCTCTTCTGCCTAGCCCTCAACAGGCGCCGCCTTATTTGGCCCCGGCTCTTCGACAGGCCATACAACACCAGGTTACTGAGGCGCTTCCATCCTTCCATCCTCCGCCACCTGTCGCCGCACCCTTGATTTACGCCGATGCTGCTCCAAGGTCTGTCACCAGTCCCATGCCTTGCGCCGACGTCACCCCAAGACCTGTAGCCGGTCCTCGGACTTGCGCCGACGTTCTAGTACAGCCCCCGCCGTCGTCCTATCCCACAATGTACGTGCCTGTGCAAGCGTCTTCACCTTCCCTGCGACCAGCTCGAAGATCAAGCAATCCGTGGCGCACGAGTGACAACCGTCCTGTATGCTACACTTGCGGAGTGCCTGGCCACGTCGCGCGCTACTGCCGTCGCCATCTCCAAGCGCCAGCACCACGCGCGCAATCTTCGGGGTACTGGCCTCCAACCCGTCAATATTCTGAGGCTGTCGACCAAACGCCAAGTCGTCCTTTCTCCCCTGATCGTTCAGCCCTCTCCAGCCGCCGCTCCCCTTCGCCACGACGCCGCTCTATCTCCCCCATGCGACGTCGCCCTAATTCTCCTCAGCAGGAAAACTAGGCGCCGCAGTTCCGGAGGCAAGAACTGCGCCCACGTCGAAATTTCGAAGACCTCATCGATCACCTGCGAATCTTATTGATGTTTTTGTTGAGGGCGTGTCTGCGATGGCTCTGATAGACACCGGTGCAGCGATTTCGGTAATGGACGAAAAGTTATGTACTTCTTTAAAGAAAGTTAAGACGCCAGTTTCGGGACTAACGCTTCGCACGGCCAGCGCACAGCCGATTACGCTGTTAGCAGCATGCACCGCTCGAGTTCGAATCCAGGACACACTATACTACATCGAGTTCGTCGTGCTGCCTTCTTGCTCACATTCTTTAATTTTAGGCTGGGATTTCCTTTCGCGTCACGAAGCTGTCATCGACTGCGCTCGCGCAGAAGTTGGGTTCTCCGCTTTGCCTAATGTCTCACCAGACGCTGCTCCTTCTATTCCGTGCGCTAAAGCCGTCGTCACCGAAGACATCATCCTTCCTCCCAGCTCCACTGCGCTTGTAAGAATCTCTTGTGACTCTGTTTGTGATGATCTTGTTCTCTTCACGCCGGCCTGCACTTTCCTGCGCCGCAAGTCCCTCCCGCTGCCCTACGCTGTGCTCACTATTTCTGCTGGCCTCTCCGTGCTATGGTTGGTTGGTTGGTTTATGGGGTTTAACGTCCCAAAGCGACTAAGGCTATGAGAGACGCCGTAGTGGAGGGCTCCGGAAATTTCGACCACCTGGGGTTCTTTAACGTGCACTGACATCGCACAGTACACGGGCCTCGAATTTCTCCTCCAAAGAAATTCAACCTGCGCGGCCGGGATCGAACCCGCGTCTTTCGGGTCAGCAGCCGAGCACCATAGCCACTGAGCCACCGCGGCGGCTACTCTCCGTGCTATAGGTCTCTAACCCGTTTTCCTTCCCTACTGCTTTGCGCCATGGCGAATGTCTCGGCAGTGTACAATCTATTGCGTCCATTCTCACCTGTGAGGACCCCGCCGATTCGCCTCATCTAGCCGTGACTGCGCTCAGCCCTCCATCTTCTGCGCCTGATTCCTCCGCTACAGACCTCTTCCTTCGCTCTATCGCCACCGATCTTCCTTCCCCGCAACGGACGCAGCTTCTTAACCTCCTTCACCAGTTCCGCTCCTCCTCCGACTGTCATCGGAGTTCCTTGGGCCAAACTTCAACGGTCACCCATCGTATCGACCCCGCGGCAACCACGCACCCGTGCGGCAGCGCCCCTGTCGTGTATCTGCCACCGAGCGCCATGCTATCGAAGAGCAAGTTGATAAAATGCTCCAAGACGGCGTGATCCAGCCCTCCGGCAGCCCTTGGGCTTCGCCTGTTGTGCTGGTCAAGAAGAAAGACGGCTCCATCCGATTTCGTGTCGACTACCGCCGCCTTAATAAGATAACGCAGAAGGATGTCTACCCTCTTCCGCGCATCGATGACGCTTTGGACTGTTTGCAAGGGGCCGAACTATTTTCTTCCCTCGATCTTCGTTCCGGATATTGGCAGGTCCCCATGGAAGCGGCCGATCGCCCCAAAACCGCTTTTGTAACCCCCGACGGCTTATACGAATTTACAGTTATGCCATTCGGCCTTTGTAATGCGCCTGCAACATTTGAGAGGATGATGGACACCATTTTGCGAGGATTAAAATGGAAGGTATGCCTCTGCTACCTCGACGACATCGTCGTCTTTTCTGCGGATTTTGACACCCACCTCCATCGCCTGAGGCACGTCTTGAACTGTCTTTCTGACGCCGGTTTGCAGCTGAACTTGAAGAAATGCCGTTTTGCCGCTCGTAAACTCACTATCCTAGGGCACGTTGTCTCCAAGGAAGGCGTTTCTCCAGACCCAGCCAAACTTCGTGCGGTCGCTGCTTTTACCAAGCCTACATCTGTCAAAGAACTGCGCAGCTTCCTTGGCCTGTGTTCCTACTTTCGTCGGTTTGTTCGAAACTTTGCATCCATTGCTGCCCCTTTAACACAACTCGTATCCAGCAGCTCCGACTTTTCACAGTGGTCACCCGCATGCGACAACGCGTGTTATACCTTACGCCGCATCCTCACCGCACCACCTATCCTGCGCCATTTCGACCCGACGGCCCCTACCGAGGTCCACACCGACGCCAGCGGTGTTGGTCTCGGGGCTGTACTCGCGCAGCGCAAGCCTGGCTTTGCTGAGTACGTTGTCGCCTATGCAAGCCGCACCCTGACGAAGGCAGAGCAGGGTTGCCAGATTGGGCTATTAATAGCCAAATTGGGCTACTTTTTGTCCGAGTTGGCGCCAGAAATTTTGTTTTGGCTACGTGGCTACTTTTGGGCTACATCTTTTTCATGAGTGAAAAAAAAATTTAAAGTAGTTATAATGTGCTCTGTAACAATTATACAGTGAGAGAAATAAAAGGCATGCTGGAATCAAAATGCAGGCTATAGCAGGTTAAAGATATTGAGCGCGTCTGCTACAAAATGACAATATGTAAACGCTGTGTTCGAGAAAACTTATGTGTTTCAGGTGGTCAAGGTTCATGGCCTTTCGATTTACGTGAAAGTTTCCCCCTGGAAGCACTTCACGGCCTATAGATAGATTCCACTTAATCCGCGGACTAACGCCACCCGTGCGCGCGCGCCACCGAACGCGTGAACACGTGAGCGTTCTCCCATTGACGGTGCACCACGGGTGATCATGGAACCAGAATAGAGGGAAAACACAAAGACAACTTAAGTCTCCCTAAGTGGTGCGAATGCGTAATCATTAAATGCTACTGTTTCGCTTCTGTTGCCTGGTTTCGTGATCCTCACATGTTAACCGTTAACCGCGTAGCCGTGGCCTAGTGGTTTGGGCGTTCGCTTCGGCTGCGGTAGGTGGCTGGTTGGAAACCCACCGCCAGGCATGTCCTTTTCTTGTATTGTTTATTCGGGTTCTGCGGACACATTCTGCTCAAGATATGCACGAGGCAAGTAATGCTTACGCATTAATAAGGTCTTTTTGTGTTTCTTTCTATTCTCGTGGTGGACACAGCAAGCGCGGCACTCGCAAGAGCCTACGCTTTTTTTGCAGCCTCAAGCGGCACACGTGCAGCCCTCGAGATTCATTGCGAGCGACGCGAGAGCGCCGTGTCCGTTGCGCAATCTGTGTGCACTCATGCGGAGCCATGGAGCCATCCTTCGGCGCGGCGCGGAACCCATTGTAACTATATACGAAGGCGGAATGTAGCTTCAAGAAGGCGCATGCTTTTGTGGTGACGCTCTCAGTGAGAACATTTAAAATTGAAATGTGAGGCTGCGTAAGTATACAGTAAGGTATTTTCACTGTCGATGTGCCTAATCTGCGCGCGAATCTTCAAAAGCTGAAATATTCCTAAACTAGAGCTACGATTGCGTTATATAGAGCCGCCGTTCTTTTCCGCGTGCAGACTGGCTGTCGTCACCCGCCTCACGTGATATGGCCTACTGCCGCGCCTGCAAAGTGGAATTGCGGCCCCATCTTTAGGACCTGGTTAGCGCACCTGGTTAGCCGCACTGGTTATCGCGCATGACGGATGCGAAACGTAACAACGGAAAGAACACGCCGTGCGCACCCCCTCAGACATCATGTGCGGGACAGAAATCTAATATGTAAATATTGCTGCCGAAAATTAATTCAATATAACTTAAGAAATGTCATCACAAAAACAAATATTTTTGGCTACTTTTGGGCTACGCAAAAATTTCGCTTTTGGCTACGTTTGGGCTACTACAGAAGCCAATTTGGCTACCTGAGGTCGTAGCCATCTGGCAACCCTGAGGCAGAGTCCAATTACTCAGTAACGGAAAAAGAGTGCTTGGCTATCGTTTGGGCTCTTACCAAATTCCGCCCTTATCTCTATGGTCGTCCCTTTGACGTCGTGACGGACCACCATGGGCTTTGCTGGTTATCCTCACTGAAAGACCCCTCCGGCCGCCTCGCAAGATGGGCTCTTCGTATGCAGGAATACGACGCCCGCGTAGTTTATTGCTCCGGACGCAAGCACCAAGATGCCGACGCCCTTTCTCGCTGCCCCCTTCCGGTTGAGATCGCCGGCCTCTCAACACTCGAAGACTCCCCTCCGTTGCTTCACATCGATGACATGCCTTCAGCGCAGCGCATGGACCCTTGGATTGAGTCTCTGCTTGATTTCCTCTCTAACCCTACGGCGGCTTCTCCATCACGCGCTCTTCGTCGCCAAGCTCCTCACTTCGCCATTCGTGACAATCTCCTTTACCGCCGCAACTACAGCGCAGATGGTCGCAAGTGGTTATTAGTTGTTCCTCGCCGTCTCCGCTCGCAAGTCTGTGATTATTTCCACGCTGACCCACAATGCGGACACGCAGGAGTCTTCAAAACCTACAATCGGATCCGGCCGCGTTACTACTGGCGCGGAATGTATAACTTCATCCTTAAGCACATCCGCTCATGCCTGCCCTGCCAACGTCGCAAGCCCCCTGCTCACCGTTCTGCAGGCGAGTTGCAGCCGCTACCTTGCCCACCGCGCCCATTCGACCGCGTAGGCATTGATTTGTATGGACCTCTTCCCTACACTGCAGCCGGTAACCGTTGGGCTATCGTCGCCGTTGACCACTTGACGAGGTATGCAGAAACCGCCGCCCTTCCATCCTCCTCAGCGTCTGACGTAGTCTCCTTCATTTTGCGACGGTTCATTCTTCGCCACGGCGCGCCTCGCGAACTGCTGAGTGACAGACGCCGCGTTTTCTTATCGGAAGTTGTCAAAGCCTTGCTCCGCCAGTGCCACATCATTCACCGAACAAGCTCTGCCTATCACCCGCAAACTAACGGCCTTACAGAAAGATTTAACCGTACCCTCGGTGATATGCTCTCTATATGCGTCTCATCAGACCATTCCAATTGGGATCTCGTCCTTCCGTATGTGACGTACGCCTACAACACCGCAACGCAGTCGACTACCGGCTTCTCACCGTTCTATCTTCTTTACGGCCGTCATCCTTCTGCTCCACTCGATACCATTCTGCCATACCAGCCTGACGCATCTGAGTGTACTCCTATTTCGCAAGCTGCACGACACGCAGAAGAGTGTCGCCAAATCGCCCGTTCTCTCACAACTGAGGCCTAATACCGTCGGAAATCGCGCCACGACCGCCATCACACGTCGCCGCACTTTTCTTCTGGTAGCCTCGTGTGGCTCTGGATTCCATCCAGTACTCCGGGCCTCTCCTCGAAACTTCTTTCAAAGTTCCACGGCCCCTACCGAGTTGTGGAACGCACCTCGCCTGTTAATTACGTGGTGGAACCGCTGATGCCGTCTCCTGATCTTCGCCGGCGCGGACGCGAGACTGTTCACGTCCAGCGCCTAAAGCCGTATTATGACCCGACCATCTCACCTACGCCGTAAGTCGCCAGGATGGCTCCTCTTCTCCCCGGGGGGCAGTTGTAACGACGAAGAAGTTCCGTTCAAGCGAAGACGACGACGAACTTCTGACCGTTGTGTTGAGCGGCATTGCCATCGCTTTGGGTGTGTGCTCGTGGTGCTCGACCTCTGTGTCTACGAGGCCTGTGTCTCTGTGTCTACCGCCGGCGCACAGTACTCTAACCATCCCAGTACCCATCTTACATAACATTTAAACATTCCACAAACGCTTCCGGACCAACAGTCAAAGGCTAGCGACATGGCAACAATTAAACGCTCAATTGGACAATTTGGTTGTCTTCACTGAGTGAAATAGTAACCGCGCAAAAGCTCGAGACGAAGGAAGGTACAACATGCGGACACAAGCCACGACTAACAAATGGAGAAGTTTTGTTACAGAAGCAAGGTAAGTTTCTAAAAGGGGAAAATAATAAGGATCGAAAAAAGAGAATGCAATACGACTGGAATTTCCTTCGTCAGTCCGGGTTACGAATGATGCACTGCCACAGGCTGCACCCTTCCTTGTCCAACAACGTGCGTTTCGTAGATTATATATAGGCTTTTATCTTTTGTTGAACGCGCTGCTCAGGGATATGGTGACATTGTCCATTAAGCTGCCGCCCTAATTCTCTGAGAGAGCATACGCATGATTTCTTGAATGGCCACTAACGTATCAGGTCATAGTGTGACCGCGGTCAGATGCAAGTATGTAGAATGTGGAACTGAGCTACTTTTTCACGAGATTGCGGCAGCTAATCGATATAGGCGGAGTTCGGTTTGTCCTTAGTGCCTTCTCAGCATAAACCGTGCGAGTGAGGAAAGGTTCGCTGAGCGCAGTTGTTTTCTCGGCGCGTCTTACCCAGCGAGAAAGAGCGTTCCGGCAGAGGTCGTCACTTCGTCGACGGTTAACGACCTCGACTTGGAGATTCCTAGAGGGAAAGAAGGAACAGAGACCAATAGGTGAATGAGGCGCACGAAGCGAGCTAAAAATGGCGATTACTAACACTCCTCCGCAAGCCAACGAGAAAACTAATATGCAAAAAAGTGCCTCCTTGCGACGACGACGCCTTTGTATAACTTAGGACAGAAAGCTGGGCATGTTGGTTGCGATCTAATCGTACAACAGCGCAGAAGAGACGGCACAAAACGAAGAAAAGACGACACTAGCGGTCCACTGGTCGCAGAAGAGCTATAAAAGTGAGACACAATTCAGGCGCAATGCGAATTGCGTATGTTTCCCCTGACACTTAATGCGTTTGTTGTCACTCGAATGTAACTCGCGCGCAGCTATACGAGATTTATGACTCGGTGCTTCTAGCATCCGCCGTGTATGCAACAGGTACAGAGCTCAATTTCCTGTCAACCCAGATACCTGCCAGATTTCCTTAAAGGGCCCAATCTTTCGTATAGTCCTATTTTGGGGGGCAAGAGCTCGTGCAGACCCAAACACGTTGGCTAGAGCGCTTTTTGACCAGGCTTCCCTTGAATTCATTTAAATGCAATCATCATCATCACTCAGCGCTTCTAGCAGTATGCTCTAGATCTATGGGGTCCGTTTCTCTTTGGGCAATGCCGGTGGTATATAGACAGCATGCAGTTGCGCCCCCTAAGTGTGTAAAATACAACAAGAACGAGCAAATATCACAACAATGGAATCGTAAGTCAGCTTCGGTGTTTGTTTTCAGTGAGTCATTGCAGTTCATCATCATCATCATCATCATCATCATCAGCCTGACTACACCCACTGCAGGGCAAAGGCCTCTCCCATGTCTCTCCAATTAACCCTGTCCTTTGTCAGTTGCCCATTGCAGTTGGTGGCCTTTAATTGCTAGTAACGATTTCTGCACGCAGGTAGTACGTTTAAAATTAAGAAGCTGAAATGGATTCAGAATGGGAGGTAGATTTGTAATCACATGTATGCATACAACAGCTAACCGGTGAATTATCAATGATAACAGGACTGATGCCACGGAATTATGGAAGCGTAATCGGGAACCAATAGGCTTTTGGACGGACTGATAACGTTCAGAAATTCGCGGTCAGAGAGTGGACGCCACGAATTATTTGAGATCATTGGAATTCTGACATGCAGAGTGCCTAATAATAAAAGTTCATTCAGTGACAAAAATGGCACACAGAAGCAAGCCACATAGTAAGCATTGCAGAATAAGGTTCCTAAGTACACTGCTGCTACTGGTTGCAGCCGTGGAGTTGATTGCGGCTGGTTTAAACTGGCTGCAAAGCCAACAGCTTTGAAACTGGTGGCTTAAATGCGCCGGCCAAGAAAAGGCACGACTCACCGTTCTCTTCGTGATTCGACCCTTTGGCGGTTCCGCGCTCCACATATTTCGCCTCAAGCAGGTGCTGAAGAATGTCTGGCTTTCGGGACTGTGTAAAAAACAAAGCAACAAAGGGGCAGAACTTTACTGAATCAGCAGCTCAGTCGTGCATGTTCCTCAGTTAAAAGCCTTCTCAAAAGATCCCATGCCATTGGGTTTGCTTGAGGACCCCACAGTGCAGCTCTTTTATCGTATACCCATGTAGCCCTCATGACCTGTGCAGGCTGTGGAGAAGGTGCAGTGTTACTTCTTCACAGAACTTCAGGGGTACTGCTAGCTTCCATCTACGCAGGAAAACAGCGAGCACAGTGGCCTGTGAACTTTTTGACCGACGGCACATCGTAGCAGCGCCACTTCCCAATTTTTTTTATTGTTTGCCCTAAAAACGATTTGAGTGCTCCGGCCGCGAGTAGTCAGAACCGCTTTATCCCGTGGTCAGTTTGGTTGATGCTCTTTTGGCCTTCCTGCCAAAAAATTCAGGGGGCAATTTGGCTCTCTAAAGTGCTGCAAGGCGAAAGCGTTTTCTGGCGCACTGTTTGTTTTTTATTTATTTTTTTATTTTTAATATTTTTATTTCTTATTTTTATTGTTTTTTATTTTTATTTTCATGCCTTATTTTATTTTGTTTTATTTTTGTTTATTTTGTTATTTTTATTTTTCCTTTTCCTGACTTTATTCCTTTTATTTTATTTATGAAACCCATGCATTCACTAGATGAGCCTTTATTCATGCTCGAACCTTGAGCCTTCGTGGCGGAGTGGTAGCGTCTCCGGTTAAAATGCCAAAGGCCCTGGTTCGATTCCCACCCTCGGCGCAGTTTCTTTCTAAGCAGTGACGCCGAAAGGCGGACAAATCTGCCGACGCGTCTGTCGACACGGCTGCCGACGCGTCTGCTAACGACAGTATGAGGCATTAAAGGCTTTCGCCTTAAGAGTTTATGGGCAACAAGAGCGAGAGAAATTAGGAGGGTATTATGCAGCCTAGGTATAGTGTCGAAAAATGACCGGCGAAGTACATGTGCTCACACCAAAGCATTGGCTGCATTTTGCAGTATTAGCCGGCACGTCATGGCCGCAAAGTAATAGACTTGCGCGGTTCGTCAACATTTTATACAACCGTAACGATTCATTACAAATTTTTCTCTTTCGCAGACTCGTAAATTACGTTTGTCTTGTTTTACGAATAGCCTAGCAATAGCCAAGCAGCGCTTCGAACCTGTGTAGTACACGAATGTAATAAACCGGTTCTAATAAAATATCTCACTTGGGAATGCATAAGAAGGTTACTGTCTTTCAGGACTACGGTGGGATACAGTGTAAAAAGAAAGCAGTTGGAAATCATAGACTATGGCCAGTACAGCACTTTATTACTCTATTAACCAATCCCACGATTAAATGAAATTAATGTCGCAGTGTTTACTCTATTAAGCAAGTGAGCGGCATCAAATCATTTCGGTAAAACTTACGTCCTGTGATTAGGGTTCTGGAAAGCTTTTTGCCACAAGCTCTGTGTTTGTCACAGGAGAAAAGTGTGTTTGGTAGTCATGAATGTGGCCTTAGCTTACGGCCAACTTGATTCGAGTCCGTATAGACGGACAAATACACTTTGTGCAAGCGAGAGAAGAAAGCAGTGCTAAGACTCGAATCCGAAGACCTGCATGCGGCTTCAGTCTAGGATGCTTTTGCGCTTGTCCTGCTAGCGATCGAAAAAAGCGGCCAGCGAAAATTCGCTTATTTTTTTACTTTTCCCGGTTCCCCCACGCTCCTTTCGAAATTTCTTTCTACGTTTGATAAATAGAAATCGCGTTAGCCTTAAACTCAGTTTCCACGCACATCTAATTATAATCTAATTATCTAATTATAATCGGCTAGTTAGATTGACGGAAAGCAAACGAAAACTTTACTGGCAAGAGTTGAAGGACCGTAGAAGGTACATCAGATTGAAATTTTTCCATGAGATTTATTATTCAAAAACTGGCATAAACCGCGAACAATATATCCAGGCACCTCATTATATATCAAAGCGACTGGACCACTGCTTGAAGGTCAGGGAATTTTCTTGCAAGGGTGACGTCTTGCGTTATTCTTTTTTTGTTAGGACTGTTCGGGATTGGAACAGTTTGCCATCGAGCATTGTATGTATTACATCTAATGAAGCATTTTTCCATGCACTGCAATAATTGTTTTGTACCTATAATGAAGTCTGTACCCCCCCACTGTAATGCCCTGCGGGGCGATGCAGGTAGCTAATAAGTAAATAAATAAATATGGTAGGTAATTTTAGCTATAGATGCGCAATTAGTTTGATAACATGTTGAAAACTTAGCTGGCGCTAAGTAACAAAATGTAACGTTTTCCCCCACTTTCTTCTGTCTCTCTGGCTGTTTATGCAGAATGTCTCAGTATACCCAGATATCAAAACCGACATGATTAACATCTTTGAGGTCCTATGGATTCAAACATAAGAAAGGTAACGTGAATTAGACGATGGAGGATTGGTAGCTGAAAAGCAGGGAAGCGTTGTCAAGAGCATGCTGAGAATCATGTTGCCATAGCCTTGAATTACTGGAATTCATAGCTCAAAGGAAGCTAAGTTCAAAGTCAGCCCTTTTTTCGGAAAAAAAACAAAGGCTACAAAAAAAATGGTTAAAAGAAAACAATGAACCCGCAGGCGCCCCCTAGTACTCCGATTCAAGAAGGACGCTCCTTCTGTCCGTCCATCTCTCCATCAAATTCATTCATTCGTCCGTAAAATTCATCCTCCCATCTATCCGTTCGTGGGTCCGTCTGTCACTAGGCAGTATGAGATGAAGGTCAATTAGTGGCATGCGGACAGATAACTGATACCACTATCAGTTCTTCACAAGGTCCTCACGAGGATACTCACAAGGTCCTCGCGCAGGGGCTCTAAATGTCACGCGAGTATAAAATCCTAAAGTCTCGACGTACCGAAGGGTCCTTGCTTCTTCTTTCGATTCTCTTCAGTACATCCAGCTTCGTGGAACGGAAGCGTGCAGGTAAGAGCGAAAAGCAGCTGAGCGGCTTCATGAACGGCCCCAAACTGCCGACGCACTCTGGAAAGAAGAAACTAACCATGAGATTTTTATGGCAATGCGTAAGGCGTATTCTAACGGCAGTTGTAGGGTGGTTACGCGAGAAGTGATCGTGGTCAGTTGTGTTTGCTGTGGAACCATCGAGTTTCTGAATATCACCCAGAGGGGAAGCTGGTGCCACCCTCTATGCGAGATTCTTAAAGAGCCCTTCACTTAACGCGGGAATTAAGGTATTTTCTAGGGGCCATGATGCCGGTAAGACGAGCTTGGCGAATGCTGGGCCAAAATATTGCCGCCGATTACGCTATTTCCTAATGCCAAATATGAGTGCAGCTCATCAGCTGCTTCAGCTTTTCGATAGATTTAGGCAAAGAACTCGAGCAAGACATGTATGTGCAATTACAGACAACTTGTTATCATTCACACACATTCCTTCTTCTTGAAAAACTCCTCTAACAGTTCTTGATTGTCATGAAGGAAGCTTTGTGGTAGGATAAATAGATGGATATATGCTCGGCTTGCTGCACCAATGCCTGGCTCTCAAAGACGAGGTCTATGCAAGTATTTCGTGAGGTTGTCACGAAGGGCTTCCACCGGTTGCCTCGCTCATGGCTCAGAAAAAAACTTGCAGAGAAAAAAACCATTTACATACGCAGGCGGTTCGCAGTGGCGAATGTTGCGTTTCGGCTCGGGCGGTGTACATATCGAGATTCGCCGCCACCGTTCCGGTGCTCTGAATGCCGCCGCAAAGGGTGGCATTAGAGCAGGAGCGAAGAGAGAGCAATTAAGTTATCGGGAGGTCGCGGGAGATGGCGCCAGGAGCGCGTAGGACCGTTGCGCGGCGAAGAGATAGCAGCGACTGACTGATGCCGCTGACCATGCCCGCGAGTGAAATGAACATGGCTCTGCTATGGTGGCTAGCCACCATAGCTCTGCGTTTTGGCTTGGGATGCACGAACCGTGAACCGCTGATGCCGAGCCGGTGCTTCGGCAGCCGGAGAACACCGCGCGTAACCAACGTTTATGCAAGAGCGACGCGCTTCTTCCCGTACCATCGTGACGTCATCTCCCACGGCCTACCTTGTCCGGGAGCAGCGACCAATAGCAGAGGAGCAAACGAAAGTACTCATCATCATCATCATCATCATCATCATCATCATCATCATCAGCCTGACTACATCCACTGCAGGGCAAAGGCCTCTCCCATGTCTCTCCAATCAACCCTGTCCTTTGCTAGTTGCCGCCACTGTATCCCCGCAAACTTCTTAATCTCATCCGCCCACCTAACTTTCTGCCGTCCCCTGCTACGTTTGCTTTCTCTTGGAATCCACTCCGTTACCCTTAAGGACCAGCGGTTATCTTGCCTTCGCATTACATGCCCTGCCCAAGCCCACTTCTTCCTCTTGATTTCAACTAGGATGTCATTAACCCGCGTTTGTTCCCTCACCCACTATCGTTACAGAGTGCGCCGCAGAAGTAGGTGTTAGGATGGTTCGACAGGATACCAACAAGCTATCTCAGGAGACTAAAGATCTGATTAAGAAACGTCAAAGCATGAGGACGTCTAACTCCACAGACAGGATAGAACTAGCAGAGCTATCTAAGTTAATAAATAAGCGCAAGGTAGCCGACATAAGAAAGTTTAACATGGAGAAAATCGAGCATGCTCTAAGGAATGGAGGTAGCCTAAAATCAGTGAGGAGAAAACTGGGCATAGGTAAAAACCAGATGTATGCGCTAAAAGACAAACAGGGCACTGTCATCAGCAATATGGATAAGATAGTTGAATTAGCCGAAGAGTTCTACACAAATCTATACAGTAGCGAATGTAATCATCAAGTTACTGAGGGAGGCAGTCGAGCACAGCAATGGGACATCCCGCCAGTAACGAAGGAGGAAGTAAAGAAAGCCTTAGGAGCAATGCAAAGAGGGAAATCAGCTGGTGGGGATCAGGTAACAGAAGATTTGCTGAAGGACGGAGGAGAGATTGTGCTACAAAAACTAGCCACCCTGTATACGCAATGCCTTGTGACCTCGAGAGTACCAGAAGCTTGGAAGAACGCTAACATTATCTTAATTCATAAGAAAGGAGACGTCAAGGACTTGAATCACAGACCGATCAGCTTATTGTCCGTTGCCTACAAGGTATTTACTAAGGTAATCGCTAATAGAATCAGGACAACCTTGGACTTTAGTCAACCAAATAATCAGGCAGGCTTTCGTAAAGGATACTCGACAATAGACCACATTCACACTATCAATCAGGTGATAGAGAAATGCGCAGAATATAACCAACCCCTATATATAGCCTTCATTGATTACGAGAAAGCATTCGACTCAGTGGAAACCTCAGCTGTCATGCAGGCATTGCGGAATCAGGGTGTGGAAGAGTGCTATGTGAAAATATTGGAAGATATTTATAACGATTGCACAGCTACTATAGTTCTCCATAAAGTCAGCAATAAAATTCCAATGCGGAAAGGTGTCAGGCAGGGAGACACGATCTCGCCAATGCTCTTCACTGCCTGCTTACAGGAGGTATTCCGGGGACTAGAATGGGAAGAGTTGGAGATAAGAGTTAATGGAGAATACCTGAGTAATTTGCGATTCGCTGATGACATTGCCTTGCTAAGCCACTCAGGACAAGAACTGCAAAGCATGATCAATCAGCTAGACAGGCAGAGTAGAACGGTGGGGCTAAGAATTAACATGCAGAAAACCAAAGTAATGTTCAATAGCCTTGCAAGGGAGCAGCAGTTCGCAATTGGTGCGAGGTGCTAGAAGTAGTAAGAGAATATGTCTACTTAGGGCAGGCAGTGACCGCAGATCCGGATCATGAGAGGGAAATAACTAGAAGAATAAGAATGGGGCGGAGCGCGTATGGCAGGTTCTCTCAGGTCATGAATGGTAGCTTACCAATATCCATGAAGAGAAAAGTATATAACAGCTGTATCCTACCGGTACTCACCTATGGGGCAGAAACGTGGAGGCTAACACAGAGGGTTCAGCTTAAGTTAAGAACAACGCAGCGAGCTATGGAAAGGAAAATGATAGGTGTAACGTTAAGAGATCGGAAAGTACTCACGTCCCATCATGTGAAGGGCGCCGGTCATTCCGTTGCTCGCGGTGTGCTTGGCGAGGCAGAGCAGCGGGTGGTCAGGATACTCTTGAAATCGCTCGGGAATCCCAAAGCAGCGTCTGCCGGTCAGATCCATGGCCAAGAGCTCGTACTTGTGCATCATGTGTACTTCTTCGCCCGTGTCGGCGTACTGCTCCAGCGAGCGCAGGAAAATGTTGACGTCTTCTTCGAGAGCTGGCATCATCTGGGCGCCGTGGAACGGGAAGGGAATGGTATATGGGTATGGAACGTGTTTCAGGAATGACGTTGCAAGAAGTTCTCGGCGAGTAGCCCTGAATCGCGGCCTTTTAGTCCTGCAATTACCCTTATATCAGCGCTTATGAAGAGCGCAAAAATGCGAATAGTTTTCATTTCTAATCGCGCCCCTACACGAACTGTTAACATACGTCAAAGAAGCGATCCTTCGAAAGCATTTTTCAAAGGGCAAAGTATCACCTTCCAGATATGCAAGAGTCCTACTGAAAAATATCTGACAGCAAATGCTAAGCTCAACTCCGAAATGGTCAAGAAAATCTGTGGTCGTAATGCTGCACTTAAAGATGATGAAGCAACTCAGTATTTTGGTTTAGACTTACTGCTTGAGCTTGAGCCTTTGCCCGCAGTTTTAGCGACTTTACACATTCTAAAATGATAAAAATAAGCTAAATTTAAGTATTCTCTAATCTTTCGCTTAATAAATGTTTGTTTTTAACATTCTTCCAAAAAGGGACCATTAGTAATGACATCCTGGATGCTGATTACATTACAAGGTTAGAGTAACTGTTTCTGAGGTCTTCCCTAGTTCTGAGCATGATAAATGGCGTCGAGCTTAAACGCACGTCTACATAGATTAACACGACCCACAACATTAATAGCGACATTGGGGCGTCTAAGTGGACACTGAGCCTTGATACCAGCTGTGAACGTAATAGTGGTAGTTAGTAGCTCAGTTCCTCTTTAGGCCGCTTTTATATTTGAACGGAGAATCCAAGAAACAAACCTTCAGAGTAAAACCAAAAACCCCTCATCGACCTGCTCGTCCTCGTCGTTCGGGTTTCTTTGTTTGTCCACGTTTCTGTTAGCGCTGCAGATTTTTTGGATTTAGAACGAACCAACTCGCCACAATCACTCTTGTGCAGCAGAATTCTTCGCCTTTTGCTCTTTCCTGTAGAGTGTCCACACCAAAAATTGAACTGAATTTATCTTTCCATTTATACACTGGAACGTTCTCCAGGCTTAAAGGCCTGAATACGGCCTTTAGTGAGTCCCGGAGACGTTTTACAAAGGAACGAGAGCCTGTATATAGAGAGAAACGAAAAATATACAAAAAGACACCTATTCGTACACGGCATATATTCTTATGCGAGAAGCAATACAAGATTATACAAGGTATAGACAAGATATACGCGTATATACAACACAAACAAAACAGCACACTTATACATAGATATATAACTAGATTAAAAAAGTACCGGTGCAATACAATATATCATGTCCAACATTCTCGCACAAAAATTCTGAAAATTGAAAAATTGTAAGACACTGTTGTGGAAATATTGAAGCTAATGGTCCAGTCTTCTACCACGTAGCAAAATCTTCCTTTTGAAGTGTTTCTATCGATCGTATCGATCCGTTAAGACTGCCATAGAAAAGAAATGGTAAACGCTTTTGACGACAGCAAAGGCGTTAATAGAAAAAAAATAAAATACTGCCATCAGGTGATCTCCGGATACATTGATTGTTATAGTGAAATTTTACATTATATGCCAAAATTGCATTCATAAACGGTTTCCAGCTCAAAAATGATTTTGTCCACAATTGTTGGGAATGGGAGTACTAGACTAAAGGCAATTACTATTGAACGAAATATTCTTTTAGTTTTTTCGGTGCGAAGAATTTCTCATATTCTTGCAGCTATTTAGTATGACAAGAAGATTTGTACTTTAAGGACTGCAACTTTTTGCTTGTGCGAAAAATGAAATGAACCAAGGGTCGGCGTTACGGGTAGCAGCAGAATTTTTAATTCGCTCCAACTTCAATCCCATTCCTTCTCACTGCAACAGCGAAGGCAGACACCATGTACTGTATACAATGCGCGACTCAGGTGAATGCATGCTCACCTGTTTCAGTTTGGCTGGAGAAAAGACAGTGGCCACACAGCTTCGAATGCTCTTCCAGTAGGGGGCAGGAACGTGCAGTACTGACCTTCCCAGGTATGGATGCTGCTGCATTGTTGCCATCGTCAGCTGCATGCAGACAAGAGGTAGTTAACCCACAGAAACACATTAAAACAAGGAACGCGCATCTGCAGAGTCCGCGGCATCAGTGATGTTCAACGCCACGTACAGCATCAGTTCCGTCACAGCGTTATAGTGTTCTATTACACGCAGTAATCTGGTGATAGGTGCTAGTTTATATAAAACTTTAATCCCGTAACTCCCGCGATCGAGATAGAGAACTGCAGGGAGGAATGCCCTTCGTAAGGCCTGAACCTCTAGTATGTCGCCATTCGTGGTTCTTACACTTCAGGAATTAAATGCACTCAGTCAGTTGGTGGTAATATTCAAAATTTCTAGTTATTAGCTGCATTTGGATTAGTGCTTTCTCTGTTACCGCAAAGGTGGGAGTCTCATGCTTTCGCGGCCACCGGCCATTCTTCACAATGTTTGAGCGATCGCTTTGGGTCTAAAATTAGTTTTAACTCAATAAAAATAGATGTATTTATGTTTCATCGGTGCGCGATTTTAACACTAATAATTGTTGGTACGAGTGCAGTTGGCAAAAACGTAGTGCACAAAACAACGATTTTCTTCGAATTGCCTGCTAGCGTCAAGTTTTTTTTTTGTTTTTTTTTTAGAAAACTGATGCAGCCAAGAAAAAAGGCGGCTTCTGCAGGAAATGTCACTGTCAGCATTGTCTGGGCGATATTCTGCTCCAGTGGAGAATTGTTTAATACCGCCGTTCTAAAAAAGAGCACAAATGAGAAAAATCACTCGTATAGTGGATCAGTAACTTCCAGTCTAATTGAAAAAAAAAGAAACGCATACATATTTGGCCCATTGTGAACCGTGCATACTTAATTTACTGCGCATAGTTTCTTTGAGCGGCATTTGATAGCGCTTTCGTTTTCGCGGTTCAAATTTAACCGTAACAGCCAAAACTCTCCCTCGGCCATCCGGTGCTGGGTCGCCTGATCACCAGGTACTCTGTATTGTTTGCGAAGAAAAATTTTAATTTTATATTTCTTAATGACCTAGTTTCTTCTGCTGCTACGGGCACAACAACAGAAATATCTCAATTCCTATACTCTAGACATAAATGAGCAAAAAGGTAGTAAAGTTGTCCCGTAGCGCACACCCTTCAAAAACGAGAGTGCGTTCACTTCATTTTTACCCGTCTGTAAAACAATTCTTTTTTTTCTGACACGGCATGCCCTTCACGCCTTTTTTGGGGTCTTCCGCTACTTACGCCTCGATTCATGAAGTTCTTGAAGTTCCGCACGCACACTTGCTCGATCATGTCCAGGTCAGTGGTGACGACAAATGGCACGTCCCCGTTGTAGAAGCTGCGCGTTAAATGGTCGCCGTCGGTTAGGGGTGCGAACTACGAGGCAAGAAGAAAAACTCCCTCTCGTATCTCTACTGCAAGAGGCGAAGGAGCGACCGCTGTGATCCATCTTCCTCCTTACGCGCACCCTCTCCCAGGTCCGCATGTGGCCTAAAAAGGGAGCACTTAAAGGGCCCTGAAATAATTTTGATGGTGATGTTCTAATTCAGGAGGAAAACGGCGCAAAAAAATGTGGACAAAAGAGACAAGACCAGCGCTGGTCCTGTCGTGTTTGTCTCTTTTGTTCACGTTTTTTTGCGCCGTTTTCCTCCTGGATCATGAACCAACTAGCCCAAACTAGAGTTCTTCGTGATGTTCTAAAGCAACAAATCTGTAGTGCTGGTCCTTGAGAATACTGGAGTCAAAATTTTAAAAACTCATAATCGCAACAGATTAGGGTAATGGGGTACCATAGGGTGCAGTCCCGACTTGTTTTCTTAATTTTTTATCTACAGTGTTGGCGTGTATGTGTTGACGGGGGAGAAGAGGAACCTAAATTTAATATCTTCGGTGTTGATAAAGCTAGCTTAAAAATATTTGCGGTGCCGTTACGAGTAGTGGAACGCCGATCGTTGGTGCGCTTTTCCTGAACTCAGTAAATGTCAACTCACGGACCAATTAAGACCGCCCCGTGTACTGAAGGCCAGATCCGGGTGCCTCAGAACGAGGCGATTTTGGAAATAAGCACGAGCAGACAGATGATACGTGTATAGCTTGCGAGATAAGTGCAGGAAACATACACATTACGGTAGATTGTGATCACGCGTATAGATGTGTAGACATGCACATATCGAGGAGAGCGTTGTTAACCTGCCATAAGCTCTGGGTTTTGTGGACAGAAAAGCAAAATTAACAGATCAGTGGCATAGACGAGCAAGGCAAGGCTAGAGTACTGGTGATGTAAAAGAACAATGAAAAAATTGCGTCAACCATCGGGAAATTAAAGTAATAAAGTTAAAAGATAAGAAGGAAATAGCTGGGAATAGTAATGAAACATACCATGAGTGAAAGTACGAAATAAACAAGATCAGATAAGCACTGAGATGCGACAGAAAAAAAGGTCCAAGAGACGTTATTACTGAGCTCGCTACTCTGCTTGACACAAGGACTAGACAGAATAAGATGTTGATGGGGACTTCTTTGAACTGCTATGCCACATGGACATAGATATCAAGTTAATACATTGAACTTTGCTGGGCACGATATGTGACTCCAGTCACCACTGATTCAATAAATAGGCTGATAAAATCCACCCATCCGTTCGTACAATTTCGGCCCACGTGACCCCTTGGGCTCGGGTCCACTTGAAGAGCATTCTCTTCGGCCACCCGGTGAACGAATGAATTTTTGGAGAAAATCCCACTCATAGATGTCGCTTTAAATACTAAGGAATAATTTCTTAAGCAACATTAAACATCTGCATTTAATTTTTCTTCGAAGTAAATATCGAATCGTTGGCTCTGTGTGACTCACTGACCTTTCCTCGGCAGTAAACCATGCATTTGCAGCTAAGAAAGGTCATTTAAAAATGGAACATTTTCCCCGCCATTCTATTAAACAATCGACGCCAGTATCGAAAAGCACTCCGTGATACCCGTGGGAAGTGAAAAGCCTTGAGCCTAGCCCCAGAAATCCGCGAAAAAATTCCACTGGCGTCATATCACCTTGCTTGCGACAAGAGGTAATGGGCGCGGTACGAGCACTTTTTTTTTTTTTGGGGGGGGGGGGGGTCTTTTCTAACTCATATTTTAGGCGAAAGCGGCTTCTGTATTTAGATGACGGCCTTATATCGATAGAGACTAGCTTCAGTTTTTAAGGCACCAGAAGAAAAAAAATGACGTTTGGATCTCGCTTACCCATATATATCTCCATATTTTTCTATCCACCGGCCTATCACCTTGTACAGGTCCTGTGCAAAAAACATCTGTTATTGTGGGTATGACAACCACCTCCCAATTCAGGGCTTTATTGCTTACAAAAGGCTCGCAAAAGCTTAAACTCTTTCAGCCAGCCACACACAACATACATCTTTGCGGCTCTTCGCATATTTACAAGAACATGAATAAACAGCGCAAAAGACGAGGACAAAGAGCAAACAGGACGAGCGCTGACTCGCAACTAACGTTTATTAAGGAAAATACAGAACATATCCAAGCCAAGCAGCACCAAAACCACATAATCATCGAAAAACCAAAAGGCTCATGTCATGACAACCCCCTACACATGCCCTGTTCAAGAAATCTTACCTCATTATCTGTTAAAGCGATGGATGGGTCA
The DNA here is from genome assembly GCF_055824585.1 of Amblyomma mixtum. Taxonomy (NCBI): domain Eukaryota; kingdom Metazoa; phylum Arthropoda; class Arachnida; order Ixodida; family Ixodidae; genus Amblyomma; species Amblyomma mixtum. Next base: position 12,406,942 of record NC_143018.1, on the reverse strand, counting down.
CTGACTCATTCTTAAGAGAACTTCTTGCTGGGCTAGTTGGTAATTCATTGTAAACTAAAGGCGCCAAAAAAACCACACACACACACACACAAGACAAGAGAACAGGACATAGCGCATCTCGCGTTCTCTTGTCTTGTGTGTGAGTGTGTTTTTTTTTTTTTTGGCGCCTTTAGTTTACACTGACTCATTCTTCCCCTAATCTCATGATATGTCTGGCCTCAGTGATTTCCCGGTTGATCTTTGCCGAATGGGCATCGAAAATAACTGTCTGTGAGAGAAAAGAATGGCAGCCTTTACACCCTTTATAATGGGTAACGGGGTTTGACCCCCAGCCAATCTCTAGTGATCTCTCGTGTTCCCGAAACCGAACATTGATACATCTGCCAGTTTCACCCACACACACTTTGTCACAAGATAACGGAATTCTGTATATCACACCCACTTTACAAGGAACATAAGCATACTCATGCTTCACCCGACTAGTGTTTCTTTCCCGAACCTTTTTCGCTGCTATGTTCATAACCATGCTACATATTTTCGACAACTTATTTGCTGCTGAGAAGACCACACCAACATCCTACCTTCTGGCCACATCTTTTAAATTATGTGACAAGCTATGCACATATGCAGAACGACTGGTCTTTTAGCTTCTCTCTGTCCAACCCCCTCCGGCTCCCTCAAAACTGCGCGCGACTGTTTTACTTTTTTCAGCAGCTTGTCACACGCTCTTATTATGACGTGACTGGGAAGCCCTGCGTTCACTAGCCTTGTTATCTGTTCTTGGAAGCTAAAACACATGCTATGGAAGCATGAGTTTAACAGGACCAACCCCAGGCTGGACACAGCGACACCATTTTTTCAAGCTTCGATTGATGAGACCCATAATCAAGCAGCGGCTTAGAACTCCTAGGCGAATGACGTCAACACACATGATGCGTGCGAAACACCAAGGTGAGGTTCAGAAATATCAGCTCATTGTCGTGAGACAGTTGTTTCATAGTAAATCTCAGACCAAGCCCTTGCTCTTGAAACAATTTAAGAATATTCATTGGCCCAAAGCCATCCTAGCAACCTTTCTGGAAGATCAAAAATTCGTTAACATAGCGAAAGATTCTTATTCCCATCCCCTGCAAGTTATTGTAAATTATCTACTCAGCTTAAGAAAATGTTACTTAGAACAGGAGCGACCTTCGAACCGATACAGATACCTTATTTTTTTCGCATAAACGGCACTGCCAATTCCACAAGCATGCTTTTGAAATAAAAAAGATGTTAATTCCAAAAAGAACTCTGTTGTTATACCGCCGCTGTTTTCAAATGCTAGCTCATCATTTTGTTCCGAAATTTATGCCCAAAACCTCTTACGGCTTCATTTCATTTCATCTTAACTGGTGTAGTCGTAAGAGGTGCTATGTAGAGGCTAATCAAGACTGCTAAGTGTACAAACAAATGGGTGACTCAGAGGTAAAACGAAAAGGCTGATCATTATCTGAACTGCACAGTGAGTCTTTGTGGTTTAGATTTTGTGTTCTTTTTCTGGTAGCGAAATGACCGCACATATGAGCCCCTCCTCTCCGTTCTTTTCTCTTGGCAAATTGCCTGGTGAGCACTTTTTCCGGCGTGTTTATCCCATTACTACCACGCTACCCTTCGTAGCTCCTGAATTCGCATGCCGGGCAGCCATCCTCACCGTGGAATGGTACTCCATCAGGTTTCCCCACAGAAGGTTCGGCCGAGGACCGGGAATGCCGAGTCTTTTGAAATACGAGAAGTGCCGCCACCGCCATCTGAAACGAGAAAGAAGGAAGCCCGTCGTCACTGCACGTGTTAATGCCAAATCATTATGTGGCGCATCGACAACGAAACCCGGAGTCTGCGTTTAATGTCTTGCAGTTACTAACCACATAGCTTCATTGCCCCGTTTAGAGCGCCGAAGCACTAACATACCCACTAGAAATCTGAACGTATGGAAAATTCCGCGTTTCTCTACATTTTACAAACACCAGTTTTTAGTTCACAACCTTTCAGGATTACTCAACAAAATATGCACATAGTAGGAGTGAATCGAATACAGCTCAGGTCTCTGTTTTTGGAACTCAAATAAGAAATATGTCGCCTTGTGTATGCTTACTGTTTTAGGATGTAATTACTAGACTTTTGATCCAGTCATTTTCTTTTGCAATGGCCAATGTTAATTTCATGTTTTTAACAGTTTGTCAACCTGTTATTTGATGATTATGGTAGCTGTCACTTCTGTTTGACTGCTACTATCATGTAGTGGTTTCTTGAGCCTCACTCAGTCTTGTTGAGTAGCTTTTAGCCCATGAGACCGTCCAGCTTCCTTCGTGAAAAAATCCATTGACCAGCAGCAGTGGTCCCCAAAACCGTAGATGACGTCATCGTGGTGTAAAAAAATAAGACTTCCGAAGGTGCAGGGAACTGTACCCAGAACTGTACCCAGATTCTGAGGCGAGCATGCAACCCACAGCCCACCAGTTCGCACCCAGAAGTAATCGGTTTCTCGCTGTTAACAAGGAGCTGATTCCAAATGATGAGTTCTTTCTTCTTGGCTCGCATGCTATGTGGGGGCCTCGAATGGCAGTCAGAGATTGTGATCCTGACTTCCGCCCTGTGTGCAGTTATTTCGTTGGGAATGTATATAAGGTCCGTGGCATCCTCAGGAACCAGAGCTTTTGTGAGGTAGTCACTGAAGTGATGCATGTTCTTGTTAAAATGAAAGTCCATAAATTTTCGCGTGGAATCTATCGACTCAGTAGGCAATAAAAGAAAACAAAAACGGTCCATAAAACGGCGCTGCTTCTTGACGAACAAATATGAACCTGATGTATGCTTTGTCTTATGACTGTATGCTAAAGAGTAGGTGTGTAATTAGAAAGGAAAATAAATAAATAAATAAATAAATAAATAAATAATAAAGATTATTGTCACGGAACCAAGGAAGGAGACACCGTTCGCCAGCAGCGTTTTCAAACCCAGCTCTCAGGGCGCGTGAGCCAACTTTCACCTCTTTGTCTTCTGATGCTACCAGGGGCCACGTGGTGGCGATATAAAAGAACCATTCTTTTACATTAGAAGCTTGTAAGTAGCCTTAAGTGCACTCAGTATTTTTTCTTCTCACCTTACATTTGCGTACGACTTATACAGCTGTTAGTAAAACAATACTGGGGTACAGCGTTGTTTGGCAGTGAAGGGAAGACCACAGGAGCGGAGTGCCCACAACCGTGTCATTCCATCAAACTGTTCGGCCACACGATGTTGCAGCTGGCCGCCTGGCGTGTTCCTTTCGCCGCAGAAAGTTCACTCCGTCACTGTTAAGCCCCTCGCCATTGGGGTAGCTTGCGCCATCTATGTAATCTTCTAGTAACAAGACTTGCCAGCAAATTGGTTGTAATCAAGATTATGCTCTTCTTTTTCCTTAACTAATAACGAAGAACTTTGGGAGTTGTGCTGGAGATATGCCTTAAATAACGGATATCGACAATATGTTGTTTTAAAAGCAAACTAACAAGTGCAAGTGGGGACTATACTCCGCTTTGTAGGAAGGGATAGCGTGTTCCGGTTTTGCAGTTTCCGCTTCACTTGCAGAAAAAGTTGTCACGGGGTTCTAGCATCAGACTCGCCGTGACGGTTCGCAGCTTTGTTGTTTTGCTATCGAGTCCAACGTTGCTGTATGGAACCGCGGCCGTAGTTCAATGGGGTAGTTGTAGTAGTAGTAGAAGTAGTAGTAAATGGTTGATTACGAAAATATAAAACGGAAGAAAAAATGTGACCAATCATGGCAACTGCGGAAAGACCCAGCTGGCCGGAATGAATCCGGAGCCCTCTACTCAGCATCCCTAATAACCCAGGTTACAGCGCGTTAAATCCTACACAACCGCAAGGCAATCCGACCGCGCGTTATAAGTTTCCCTGATTTGCCAACGCCGTGGCTGTACAGTAGCAGTGTAGAGCACAAAAAAAAAGAACACACAAGAAGAGTTGGCAGGGCAATGCCTGGCGCCCTCTCTGCTCCAGGGCTTCTACCAATGGTCTTGTCTGCCCTTCTTCGGTGTGCCTTGTTTTGCCCTAGCACAACGTTTCACGTGCTGACTTGAGCCATCCTGACGGCCGAATGCTTAGGCAACTCAGGGGCGGTGTTTCAAGATCCGAATCACCATCTGGTCCTACAGTCTACCTTTACCGAAGACAAGGGCGCGAGGTAATCGCGAACCGGACGTGCGGTGCAGGTGTTATGACTACTAAGCATATGGCTAGATGGCGCTAGTTGTACTGCCTTTGTCAAAAGTTTGGAGCCCACCGCTGTTGCGGGGCTGAAGCCCAAAAAACACTGCCGATTGGTGGAGGCTGTTGGCGCTGAGACTAAGCCTGAGCAAGAGATTAATGTCTCCTTGCCTCGCACAGCCTAGCTAGGGGCACGCGTCATTGAAAGCATTACTAATTGCAGAGCCTCCGCTCGGTAGCGCTCCGGCTACGGCGACCGCCTCACTCACTTCAAACTTTTGACCAAGACTCTACCTTTCACTTCTGTGCCTTCGCACGGCGAGAGAGCACGCAGGAACAATTCCTCTCACCACGATTCTACAACTTTCTCTGGGTGATTAGTCATGCTAGGAAGGGCGGCGAGGTTCCTGTCAGGGTCGTTGCTAGCTCGCACGCCTTTGGAAAAGTTGGTTTCAATCACGAGCACCAAAAAACAAAAATAATATTGTGGAATGTGTAAGACTGAATGAGTGTGTGAAATAAAACAGCGCTAAATAAAGACACCAAGAAGTTGCTGAGCCGAGCGCTCTTGACCTCAATTTTTTTTTTCAATGCGCCCAAGGCGCGTACAACTGTTTTGTTCAAGTGTATTTCGTGCAGAAACCTGAACATCTCACAGCAATAAGGGTCTTGGGTTAATAGGAGTAGACCTTGTGCGAATGCAAAACGCGGAGAAAAAATTGGAGGCGACACTTAAGCTCCGCCTTAAGGGTGTGACGCTATAGCGTAATGGGTTAATTTACATATTCATTCACTACCTGACATTCGTAGATCCTTCGGAGTCCTCATACTCCTCCTTGCGTAGTGGTGAAGCGGTTACGCGATACGCCACTTCCCTGCGATGGCAGGTGCTGCCACCGGTGGGGATTGTGAGACCCACGTTGCGCTTCCAAGTAACCTCTCGAAACCAATCATTAGGAGAACTTCCGCCTGCCACGGTGGGCAGTTTGCACGGTGGGCTGCATGTATGTACTATCGAGGACAAAATTGGTGTACTCCACGCGACGGGCGCCGGAGCAACGCAAAACTGCGGCATTTTGACGAGTTAAAGCACGAAACATTGTAACGAGCCAAGCGACATGCCTGCTGATAATAAAGGTCATGTACTGGCTGTCTCGAACGCAGATGCCGCCTGTAGATGGCGTTGTAACGAAGTTTTCCGTTGCTCAGTCACTATTCCTGACGCCCTAGTGTTTAATGATAACAATGGTTATGTAAATAAATCTGCAGTGGAAGTTAGGAAGAAGCGATTGGAGTATTGGTGAGTGGAAAGCAGAGATGTGACATAAGGTTAGAAGTGTAGGAAACCGTAGTGAAAGAAGGTGGCGAATAATAATGAGAATTAACAACACAGTTGAACAAAGATAATGTAAGAAAAGCAGAGCATGGTGGCAACTGCCACCCCCCCGTTTCAAAGGGGGCGCTCCTATCCGTCCGTCCGTCCGTCCGTCCGTCCGTCCGTCCGTCCGTCCGTCCGTCCGTCCGTCCGTCCGTCCGTCCGTCCGTCCGTCCGTCCGTCCGTCCGTCCGTCCATCCATCCATCCATCCATCCATCCATCCATCCATCCATCCATCCATCCGTTGCTCCGGCTCCCGCCGCGTGGAGTATACCCCTTTTATCCCCGATCGTACATCTGGCAGCTCGCCCACAACCTGCTGGGCAGGTGAGCAAGTCAGCCGCAAAGCAGGCTTCACAAAAAGAAAGACAGACAATCAAACACACAACGGCTAAATGCGAGGAATTCCAGGTATAATTGCTATCACACTGAAAAATAATGGCTCCACAATCAGCCTATGTAATTGTGAGAACAATTACTTAGGCTTGTGAGCGTTTGTCCCGTGTGGTTCTCTTTCTTTTGTCCCGTCCTTTTGCGCAGTTAGTTTTTGTTCTCATAATGTCGTACCAACTAGCCCCTCACCGCACTCTTCTATGTAATTGCACTTCGGAATTAATATTTGCCAACATCTGCAAGGTTTGCAGTTTTCGAGATGCCAGTGTTACAACTATGCGTCTCAACCAAAAAAAAAAAAAACGGAAGCTAGTGTGGGCTACGTGCGGACTACGCCAGTGCACGAATGAATACGCGTATGTGCTGCGGTAAGCCATGCTGCTATCCGTACGGACCAAGTGTGGCCAATAATAACATCGTGATACACTCTTGCAATTGCGCTTTGATGCCGCTCAGGATGACGAGGAACTGCATGTGATAAATAAAGCACCAAACGTACAGCGGGTAGTAGTGAATGTGTCTGTCGAAGCCCTGTGTGCTTATAGCTGCGAAAGGTGTCTCCAATATCGGTGATTTGGGTGATGGGTAAGACTACGCTCAGACAAAAGCAAAACTTTTTGTGCATTAGACCGGGAGCCTCTTTGCTTAGCCATGTCGCTTTACCATGCAGGAAACATACCCGCTAGCACCAGTGTTTGCCGCTAAGTTGTGGCTCTCGAAGCTCTACTCTTTATATTTTTGTCTGGAAAAAAGTAGCTGATTGCAGCAATAGATTGCAGGAAAAGGTGATTGAATTAGCCCCAATGATCCTTTTTCGAGGAGTAATCGAATGATTACAAAATTACAGGAAAATTTAATTTACTACAAGTAATCAAGCACGAGAAACGCGTCGCGTAGAACTCTGCGGGGCACCCGAGATAATTTAATGGTGGCCCACAAGTTGGCCACGAAGCACAGGGAATAGGGCTGCGAAAATCGCCGCCGCAGTGAACGTCTTAAAAAAGAACAGATATTGAAATCTCCATATGTAAACGCGCGTGTGTTAAGTGTCGCATTCAGCGGTGAACCCGGCTTCGTAGTTGCCCTGTCGGGAAAATCCGGATGGGTTGAGTGGTTCGCGACGTCAGACGTTGAGCTGCGGAATTTAAAAGCAATTAAAGCATTAGATAAATTGTGGTTGTAAGGTCTCAACATGGTACAAACCTCACTATGAAACGCAAGACTGTAAAGTAATTAATTTCGCTCAAGGAAAATCGGATAATAAAACGGGGAACGAACCTGTGACTATCGGGTCGCCAGTCATACACGCTAAACCTAGGCCATCAAAGTAGGTTCGGTCGACTTGTTTAAAGGGAGGCACTCTGTATCTTGTAAATGAAAATGAAATAGTCTAAAAATAAAAACATCAAATACACCTGCAATAATTGTGCTGTGATGGAGTGAGTGGCAAAGCGCTATGTGATGGCGAAAGACATGAACAAAATCTGATTCTGCGAATTGATACGCAAAGAGGACCCCGCACCGCTGAAGGGAACCATAAGCGCTACTGCGTCATAGCCTTAACGCGGAGCTTAAATGACCCTCTAATTTTTCGGACAATCCGACGAAATGCGGGCCGACATGCTAATGCCTATGATTCTGTTCTAGGTAAGCAGTCCTTGCGTCGCTTTACTTCCATTAACGTTGCATTCTATCCACTTCATTGCACAGCGATCAGTCTGCTTTTGGCGTGTTTGAAGCAGGTGTTTTTTCTCATCAAGTGTTTCATTTTCTTTTGTGACTGTTCTGCTTGTTGAAGGTAATTAGTGCGAGATGACAAAGGCTTGCCTAATGTGTAGCGAGTGTTGCAGTTTTTGTCAGCATGATTAATGTTAGGGGGTTGCAAAAAACTCCTACATGTACAACCCTGTACATGTACTGTACATGTGTGCCCTACATGTACACCCTCGAAGTATGCACAGGAGAAGCATACAAAGAGCTCTGGTATCGATAGTGAACGAGAGGGAAAGCAGCCGACTATGACAGGCTATCCGTTCACTGGGTGAGAAGCCTTTCAAAATCAGTCCGCTATTGGGCACGTAAATTTGAGAATACGTGCAACCAAAATGTAGAAAATAGCGCATTGAGAGAAAATTGCAGGGTACATCGTAATAACCTCACCGCACATCTGAGACTTGCAAGCAGCTATACTTTCCTGCTGAGCTTTCCAGGCGTATTAGTAATGTAAGAAAAACGTTGGGTCTTATAAACGACATGATAGGTTGGCAGAAGCAACGTAATTTGGATGCAAGGTTACGATGTACGGTCGCGACTGAGGGCTCCTAAATCATTATGAACTCTTTTGGTGATGCTTGCATCGTCTGTTAATGAACCGAAAACGCAGCCTTTTGTTCTTACCATGCCTTACCAACGGCTTCGGGTAAGTTCGGAAGTTGTAGACCATTTTGAAAAAAAGAAACAGCGTAGTAAAGTATTTAGAACACGGTTTCAGTCATGACGCCGATTTTTGTACGAACCTAAAAAGAAAGCCTACGAAATAGAAAAAAAAAAACACCGAATGATAGTCGTGTTACTTCAGCGCTCCAAGACGCGCTCTTCGAGAACTACATCCGTTCGTTGTCTCCAACGTGGCTTTTGGCTTGCAGTGGCCACAAGATGTGTTCCAGCAACTGTTGACCCTTTGGCAAGCTTTCTTTTTAGGTCTTTAACAATAACCTACGCTATGGTATTTTATCAGCATTTCAGTCTGTTTTCTTTCTAGACGATCTGCAACTTTTGAAGTGATACTGCTCTCAGTAGCACTTGGCTGCTTTTACTCGCGTAGAAGAATCCCTTTTTTTTTAATTTGCTTTCGTTTAGCTTTAGTATGTTATATTGCGGCGACTGTACGACACTATGTGCGCACGTGCCGCAATTGTCAACGACGAAAAACACCCCCTGTCAAGCCAGCTGGACTTTTACATCCCGTTCAAGTGCCCAGACTCCCGTTTGAGCAAGTTGGCATGGACCTTCTCGGCCCTTTTCCAACTTCATCTTCGGGAAACCGGTGGATTATCGTCGCTAAGTGAACTGTACAGACTCATGCATAAATATGAGGGTACAACTGAAGACCTAATCAAAGAGCTAGCAGAACGTTATCTAAATACGGATGATGGTACCACTCAACCAGACTACCGGGGGACTCCTAATCCAAATTTAGACGCAGACATCACAGACGCAGAGGTCTGGTACGCAATTGGAAAACTGCGGACAACATCTGCGGCAGGACCAGACAAAGTAACAAATAAGACTCTCAGGAACTTAGACGCAACGTCGATCGCGGCGGTTACAGACCTTATGAACAAATACTGGCATGCAGGCAACATACCACCAGAGTGGAAACACGCGAAAATCACTTTTATTCCTAAAGCGGGTAAGAAACTCAACACTGAGAATCTACGCCCAATTTCATTAACATCATGCCTAGGCAAACTCATGGAGCATGTCATCCTCAATAGGCTCCAAAACTATGCGGAGGACATGAACCTCCTACCTGAAACAATGTTAGGATTCAGGGCCCAACTATCTACCCAGGACATACTCTTGCAGCTTAACAATGACATAATTGAAGCTGACGAGGGAACAGGAACGAAAGCAATATTGGGTTTAGACCTTGTTAAAGCTTTCGACAACGTCACCCACAAAGCCATTTTGACAAACTTGTCAGAAATCAACCCCGGAGAAAGGACGTACAACTACATCCGATCCTTCCTCACTAACAGAACAGCAGTGATAACGGTCGGAACAATAGAGTCTGCCCCAATCACACTAGGAAGTAAAGGAACGCCACAGGGCTCCGTCCTGTCCCCTTTCCTTTTTAACCTCTCCCTCATCAAAATTCCCCCCAAACTGGCACAAATACCAGACCTACATCACACGTTCTATGCAGATGACATCACACTTTGGGTAACCAAAGGATGCGAAGGCTACATAGAAGACACACTCCAAGCAGCACTGGACATCATTGAGGCATGCGCATGGGAATCCGGCCTCACTTGTTCTGAGCAAAAATCTGAACTCTTCGTGATCCGTCGTAAACAAAGAGGTAGGCGTACCACGACATCCCCCCCACAAATAAACGTCTATGTTAATGGACGATCTGTCAAAGAGGTACAGACCATGAGAATACTGGGGTTGTATTTACAAACAAATGGAAAGAATACTGACACACTCACTAAGCTAAAACGCACGGTAGAAGCGACGGCGCGATTAATCCGCCGCATAGCTAACCGCAGACAAGGGGTGAGGGAAAGAGATTTATGCCGACTAGTGCAGGCCTTTGCGCTAAGCAGGATACTCTATGCCACCCCTTATCTCAAATTTTCGAAAGCAGAAAAGGACAAATTGGATAGTATGGTACGGCAGGCCTATAAGGCTGCGTTAGGACTCCCACTAAATGCCTCAACTGAAAGGCTTATGAGATTAGGAATACATAACACCTACAATGAACTGAAAGAAGCCCATTTAATGGCTCGAACAGCGCGATTAGCCAATTCCAGAACTGGCAGGAGTATTCTTACCAGGCTCGGAATTAACTTTCAACCTACGAATAACGATGCTAAAGTAGACTTACCCCGCGACTATAGGACGGCCCTACTAATCAAACCACTCCCCAAAAACATGCACCCCTTACACCATGAGGGTAGAAGACAAGCAAGAGCCAAAGCCTTACATAACAAATACAGACAGTGCGCTGGAACACTTTATGTAGATGCGGCAGAATACAAAAATACCAATGCCTTTGCAATTGTGGTAGTGAACGAGAATGGTGACCACATCGTCTCGGCGACAATCAAAACGAAATCCTCTGAAACGGCAGAAGAGGCGGCTATAGCCCTCGCCCTAGCGCATACCCAAGGGAGCATCATCTTCAGCGATTCCAAAATGGGTATCAATAATTTCGCTAAAGGGCGAATTACAAACACCTCCCTTAGAATCCTTAACGCAACCAAATTCTCACCAAATTATTCCGAATTGATATGGGTCCCAGCCCATTCGGGGAATCCAGGGAACGAGGCAGCCCACAATAAAGCCCGAGGTTTCGTCGACCGGGCAGTGGATGAGTCTGGCTCCCTGAATTTCACGAAGGACTCCATGATCACATATCATGATCTCACCAATCATTTTAAACTAGAGAGGAGAATTTTCCCCCCTCCAGACAAAAGACTTACTAAAGAACAAGAGGTTACGTGGCGTCGTCTACAGACGAGATCGATACGCACCCCATCACTCCTCGCGCACATTTATCCAGATCTTTACAACCCAAACTGCAAACACTGTGGCCAACGTGCTACCGAAGATCACATCCTGTGGGACTGCAAAATAGAGCCACCTCCGGGTGATCTAGTTACAGCTCCTTCTCTCGAGCGGTGGGAGACCGTGCTGGCTAGCTCTGACCCCAGAACGCAAGTTTTGGCGGTGGAGTGGGCTGACAAAGTCGTCGAGGGCTATGTACTCTCGACCACTTAACGCGACCTCTTGCCAAGCCCTTCCCGGCGAATAAAATGTTTTACAATCAATACTGATTACCTTACACGCTACGCTGAAACCAAGGCCCTCCAGCGCGGCACAGCAGCCGAGGCTGCGAAATTTTTCGTGGAACGCATCGTCCTCCGGCATGGCTCTCCAGCACTAATTATCACGGATAGAGGCACCGCTTTCACTGCCAAACTCTTGGAATCCCTCATGCGGCTGAGTGGCACTACTCACAGGAAAACAACCGCCTACCATCCCCAGACGAATGGCCTGCCCTTGCGCCTCAACAAAACTCTCGTCGACATGCTGTCCATGTATGTTGACGTTGAGCATCGATCTTGGGACGATATCCTGCCATATATTACTTTCGCGTATAACACGGCTCAACAGGAAACCACGCGGAGGACGCCCTTCTGTCTGTTGTACGGCCGCGAAGTGTCGACAATGTTGGAAGCAATGCTGCCCCATGATGGCCGCGACCCCGACGTTGGCGCCGAGGAGTTCACGCTTCGCGCAGAAGAAGCTCGACAACTTGCAAGAGTGCGCATCCTGAACCAACAAGACCGTGACGCCCGACGTTACAACCGCCGCCACAGACTGATGACGTTCGCCCCGGACGACAAAGTGTGGGTATGGACCCCCATTCGACGCCGTGGCCTTTCCGAAAAACTGCTCAAGCAGTATTTCGGCCCCTACCGAGTTCTCCGTCAGCTAAGCGACGTAACCTATGAAGTCCTCCCTGATGGAGCTTCCCGGACTACTCGCCGTCAGCAGAGATCAGAGATTGTTAATGTAGTGCGGATGAAGCCCTATTTTTCGCGAGACATTCAGTGACTAAGTGCTGTGCGTTACTCTGTTTTTTTTTTGTTTTTTTCTCCCTATTTTCTTCTTAAAGCATCGGGCCGATGCTCTTTCCGAGAGGGAGGGTAATGCCGCGTCTACAACAATAGCCGCTCGGCGGCTGTTCGGCACGCAGCTCGTGCGCCACGCGGTTCGCTGCTGAAGAAGACGAAGCTCGACGTTCCATCCTGGTCGTCTCGGTGTGCGCTGGCATCATCTCGGTGTTGGCGTTCTTCTGCCGTCTGGACGCGGCGCTACTTGTACCAACTGCTACGTGACAATATTTAGGTTAAATTTAGACATCTGATGCTGGTCTTAAGGAGAATCTGTCCTCAGATATCGTGTTTCGATATATGGTTCATGTGCGCCTTGTAGGCTTATGAACGTTGACAGATTACGGCGCAGAGTACCATGGAGCTGTTCACGTGAAGTCGGGCAATAACGCTAGAGTGATAGCCAGGAGTTAGCCCTTACTACTGTTTGAATTCTTGCAGTTGATACTCACTAGAAGCTATTTCTCCACTGTGTTAAAACACCCAGGGAAGAAACAAAAGTCGCTCAGGTACATAACAGGTTATTAGGTTGGAAAAACTTACGCAAACACAAGGAAAATGACCGACAAGTTTTTATTTATTTTCATTCTATACTTTATCGTTCAATACAAGGATAATAATAATGTGTTCATATAGATAGTTTTTTCACCCACTGCTTGAAGGTGTGCTGTGGTTTGATTTTATTAGCACTGCAAATTCTTCATTGGGAGCTTGGTTAATTTATAACCCTGAAATGATTTTGCAAGCTTTCTTGTAAGTTGAAAGCTGCATCCTGTTGATCTGCCAGTTTCTTCCTTTTGGTAGCATATTCATTAAGATAGTAATTGGTTGTTAAAAGAACATTAGTTATGGGCACTGTTCTTGCACTACTACATCCCGTCCATTGACTAAAGACTGTTGTTTTCAATAGCTTTTTGGTTGGCACTGATTGCGAAATATCGCGACGGTCATGCCCCGCTCACAACCGTTTGCGTCCTGCGGGTTCACACTACTTTCTGTACAGAGATGCAAAATAAACTTCGTGTATTTAAGTCTGAAAAAAACAAATACTATCTTTGCTTGTAGCTAAAAATATTTGCTCGTGCATCGTTCAAAATGTGCGCGAACACCAAGCAGCAATTCTGCCGATCAGTCGTCGAAGTAGCTATATTTCTGGCAGCATCATACAGTTCCTGCTAAAGTAAAGCTATGATATAAACCGGCTTCTGAAAGCTCGCCTACTACCTTGGATTATTAGGTATAATATTTTAAGGTGTAGGCGAGCCCTCATTAGTCGGTGATATTTCGCATTCGCGTTTAAGCGCTGTCGATTTCATATACCGACCCGAGGTACTCCATGTTCTGCCGTGCGGCATGCTATACTCCGTTTCATACATAGCAGTCAACCGCAGCCAAGGCTGCGGCGCCTTTTCGCGCTCTTCGTCCTCATAGTAATGTAGTGCGTCAAAAGTAAAAAATAGTAATGAACTTAAAATTAAAGTAAATGTTGGTATATATTGTAGTACAATGATAGAACTGTTTTATTTTGCAAAAAGATTGATTTTTATTTTATGTTCTTCAAAGCAGAGTGCCTTTGTTTTGTTGTTGTTTTTTTCGGCCCGTCCTGTATCAGATTTTCGCAGCTAGGCCGGCCGGTCATGTTGTCTGCTTTCATCAACTTCTTCGTGCGCCCTCTTCATGAACCATGGAACCTCTTCGCCGGCTTCTCACAATAGCAATGTCGACTGCAGCGACAAGTGCGCTTGTATACGACACCACTTGTTGAGTTCGATGGCCTGTCAGCGGAATCTCTGCTAAGGGCCCAAATACACAGCTTTCAACAATCCCCATCTCCCCGCACTAACTCGCACCCATAACGCACCGAATCCGACATTTAAGACAAAACATTACTACGAACGGAAGCACTTCGAAGAATTTTCCTTGCGACAACCGCTCAAAGAGGACACTTCCCGAGTAAGAAGCTGCTCACTTTAAAGCCGCTGAGTACACCGATCAATGTCGAGTTGCCGCTACCTGAGGCTGCTCCGAATAATCGACGCTGTACTGACTCCTATCACCACACAATTAATCATTCATTGTATGCCGCATCCAAAAAAGTCCCTGAACGTCGGAGAACAGCACTTCGCAATCACATCCGTCGCCAATACACTACACTGCCTTTTCCCTTCGAAACAGGTGAACAGCGCAGTGTTTTTCAAAGTAGGCATTAGTTTGAGAGTTTCAACTTTCTACTTAATGATTCTGTTAAGAAAATATAAAAATAAATGAAAAAAACAGCCAAGCCGGGAGTCGGACCTTGGCCTCTTATAAAATGAACAGACAGGCGCGCGCTTCGTACCACTCAGCCATGAGTCGAGGCAGACGCATACAATTTGCTTCGTTTTGCGGCGGACGACTTTCGTACCTTTGGCAGCGTTGACTGCTATGTATGAAACGGAGTGTAGTATCTATAGAGTGAAATGTACTACATAATATTATAATATGCTTAAGCAAAGCCGATTTTAATGACTTCCAACGCTTACGTGAGCAGTAGAGTCGAGAGAAGGATGACAAGAAGAAGCAGCAGGCCCAATGTCGCCGACATCCTTGATTAAGTATAGCGCGGGCAACCTTGATATTCACAAAAATAGAAAAAAAGAATAACACGGAACGATAAGACACTTGTTACGACAATTCTCTGAAAGCATATAGCCTCGATGTATATTTTTATGCTTTGACTCTAATGAGAGTTTTTGCTCGAGAAGCCTTGGCTTCGCACACGCGACAGAATTTTTGCTGGAGGACGAAGATAGGGTTAGGAGGTGGGTCGACGGTGGCGTCAGCTGGTGGCCACAGCGCCAAATACATGCGCTTTCGAGAAGCTTGCAGACAAAGCAACCTCTCCAGTGCACGTAACTCGTTGAAATAGCCAGAATTTGTTGGGCCACAGCGCCGAGAGTAATTGCGTTTTGGAAATTCTGAAAACTGATATGCATATTGCTTATGGTGGGCTCCACGCCTCTCAATAATTAAGGAGACTAACAGCAATAGTTAAAAAGTTAGTTATTCAATGTTTGTTAACCAGCTTGCTAGCTAGCACGTCTTAGCTGTATTCTGATGTACTTGACCACTGAGAATGCTGTGCCGAAAAAAAGCGGTCTCCTAACTCAAAAAGCCTATTTTTAAACATTCTGTAGAAACTTAGGTGAAACGTCCTCTATATGGATGCGTTCAGATAAGAACGGTAATCGAGGCCCATGACTAATTTTTTTCAATTTAGTTTTTAATATGTGATGAGCAAATTTATCGGCAGAAAGAAATTGTACTTCAGTTTGTAGGAATGCTGCGTTTTTTTTTGAAAAAAAAAATTCCTTTATCACGCTAGGTGGAAAACGCCTATTTTGCGACTTCGCAAAATTGCTAGTTTGGATTCTTGCAGAAAGTAAAATAAAATTTTGTGGAACCTGATTGTTTTTTAATTAACTGTGTGCGAACTTTTAAGTTAGAAGCAATGCAAAAATATTTTTTGGTTCTCAGGATTCTGCAGCAAAAAAAAAATGGCGACATTGCTGAAAAGCAGAAGAGCAAGGTTCCGGGCTAGGTGGTAATGCATTTAAAAGGAAGAAACAACGCGAAGAACCACGGACACACGAAGAAACGACAGTGCTCGTGTGTGTGTCGTTTCTCCGCGTGTCTCTGTCGCGAAGTTTCTTCCTTTTAATTGCTGAAAAACTAACGCATTCTATTAATGGCAGTTTTTATTACAGTAATGGAAAGAGACCGATTAAGAATCTGTCCCTGAAATTTTTCTTAGTATTAATTCGTTGTTTTTACTATCGCCTGACAAAACTAGTACTTCTAGAATGGTTACATGATTTTTAATTAGGCGTTGAAATCTTCTAGCATTCAGAACATTCGAAAAAAAGGAGAACTGAAGAAAATTTAAAAAAAAAACAGCCTCTCCGAGATTCTTCAAAATTTGTTTCGATCACCTGCTTTACATGGTAACCATCATTAATTGGTACATGGTAAGGTCAACCTCTCTGCTTTTCCTTTCAATAAACCCCCCTCTCTCTCTGAAGATCTAGAAAAAAGCATTCCATTATATTGTTTTAAAGTATAAAAATTAATGCCTAACACAGACCACGTTTCCTTCAGTTACCACAAGATATTGGATGTTAAAAAGAGTGAAGCACATGACTTCGACTTCGAACTGAGCTCATGTGGTTGCGTTTTAGTTAGCAAAATGGCAGAGCCTCATAAAAAACCTTCGAAGCACGCGTTCGCTTGTAAGCGTTTTTTAATAAGTCAGAACAAGAATACCTGTGATTCTTTGTGTGAGTCCTGTACGTCTGGTTAATGGAATTCAGAATTTCGCCCTAATTCAAAGGTATTTCATACAATATGGCTATTGATCGGATTTATCAAACAATTACTTCGAACTTTCATAGCTTTTAGACCAACGATAGTTTGTTAAAGTTAAACTAAAGTTAACCAGCCTGCTAGTAAGTCAGTAATTTCGAAGTATCTACCAAGGTGGAGTAGATTTGTAATAAGGGCAGTAATTACTCTTTGGACGCCAATGCCACTTCGAGTTCTTGATCAATTCGCTCTCGCCCCATCGTAAGCTTGCCGTCCCGGTTAGCTCAGTTGGTGCAGTGACTGCTCCGGTGAAGTGATGATACCGGGTTCGAACCCCGGACCATAATGAATTCTCCTTTAACTGCGAAGTTTCTCAGAAAGCTGTATAGTTTTCCTTTGTAGCCGTATTGCTGCACTTGGGTATATGCCAATGAGGTATTACTACTTTCTTACTAGCCTGCTAGTTAGCACGTCTTAGCTATGTTGTGATGTACTACACCGCTCACAATGCTATGCCGAAAAAGCACTCTTCCAACCTAAAAGTCTATTTTGCAAATAGATTTATTGTCTAGTGTACCTTTCCCCCTGTCCTTTCTAACTGCCCGTTGTGCTGTAAGCGGTGCGGGCAGGGCACTATTATTTTTATTTCTTTTAAATGCCCACACTAAAGCTTGTCCTTTCTAACTATCCGCACACCACCGCCGCGGTGGCTCAGTAGTTATGGTGCTCGGCTACTGACACGAAAGACGCGGGTTCGATCCCGGCCGTGGTGGTTCAAATTCTTTGGAGGAGAAATTCTAGAGGCCCGTGTACTGTGTGATGTCAGTGCACGTTAAAGAACGCCAGGTGGTCGAAATTTCCGGAGCCCTCCACTACGGCGTCTCTCATAGCCTTAGTCGCTTTGGGACGTTAAACCCCATAAACCAAACCAAACCATCAACACACCTCTTTCTTTTCACTTTTACACACTGCCTGCTATCCTTCATTTCCGCTGCCCCAGCTTAGGTGCCTCCCGCAGAAATAGATGTAGGGTCTAGCAGATATCTTTTCCTTCCATTTATCATGTTTCATTAAAACCACTTGCTACTACTACAAGTTCTATGAAGTCTTTGGTTAAGCACCCTATATTATATATAGGGTGTTTCACTTGACTTTAAGGATGAAACACCCTTAAATATAAGGATGTTTCTGGCAAGACACACGTAGGTATATACGTGTATGTGTGTGTGTATACACACACACCCGGGCAGGTCGCCCTCCACCCGACGGCCTGCCTGCCACAAAGTATGCTTCCGACAAACAAACGGGGAATGCAGAGAATGACCGCTATAAGGGCTAGCACACTAAAAAAACCACCCGAATTACTAGAATGGAAAGCTGGGCTAGTTAGAAGCTGTTCATGATGAAGAAAAAAAAAACTACTGCTTGTGCTATCTCATCTAGGAGCAGATTTACTTTATTAACAACACGCGCACTGTAATGAAGATGCCAACGAATGAAGTGTGCCGCTGCGCGCATCAAATCAAAATACAGCACGGAACAACAGAGACAAAGAGACGGGACAAGACGTCTTCCTTTCGTGTTCTACTGAAATGACCATACAGCTTGCGGCCGTGTTACCTGCCACGTGCACACCATTGTCCAACACAACGATACCCTCGCTGCACGGAACAAGAGGAGCGATCGCCTTGTGTACGCGGTCGCCCGTAAACGCCTGTATGCAGTGCAGGTCTCCCCAAGCGAGAGTCAACGCGTCTGCGCGAAGCGTGAATACCGCAAGCGCGCATACCAAGCCGCTGAACCGTACAAGGAGAAGAAATAAACAAAAAGGAAGAAGAAAAGAAGAAAATCCTCAGAAGCGCTGTGAGAAATAAGCGGAGAGAAATAGCACGCTTACGTGTCCAGCGTGGCTCCGTTGCCGACCAGGAATAGACTCCGCGACAGCTGTTACACACTTTCCTCATTAAATGTGCCCAGCATTGCGGAAGTTGTAGCTGCTGCCAGCAAATTAGTCTCGCCAAAGGTGTGTGTCCGTGAAGCAGCCGTTTTATTTCTGAGTGCGTATTCGAACTGGCGATCCGGAGCAATTTGTCTCGCTATGCGAAACGGAACAGCGCGTTTCAAAGGGTTATTTGCATTTAGATCCAGAATTCTTATTGGAGCGCGAAAAATAATCTCCGTCGTGGATAAAGGCGGACGCTCTGAACCGATGACTGGAACATGCCAAAAGAAGCTATATGCGAGTCTGTTGTCTAATCTTCAATGAATTAGTGGATGTTTATTTCATCTTTTGTCGTACACAAACCGCTGGTGGCGGAAAAAAAAACAGTTTTCACTGACTGCTTGATAGGCTTCGTTACACGTAGGAATTAAGAACGTCACCAGTGACAGTGTATGCGCTGTACGGAGCGCGCTGTCACATGATATTTTTGAAAATTCGCAGTAGCAGAGCCGAGCAAGTCTGACGTCACTCGCTGCAGCATAATCTGCGTATGACTGAGTACGTCAGCGCACTGTATATATAGGCCATCTTATCGGGAATAAACGTTGTTCATCACCCGATGCCGGCCCGTGCACATGGTGGCAGCGGTGCCCATTCAGTATGTCCGCCCGTCGACACTGCTCCCGGCCCCGAAACCACTGGATACCTCGGGCGACGCATGGACTGCTTGGAAAACTTGGAAAAGTGAGTTCATGCTGTTTTCCACGGCCACCCAGTTAAGCAAACAGCCTAAACAAGTGCAAGCAGCGACGTTACTTGTAACGATTGGAGAAGACGGCAGGAAAACTTATAGCACTTTCAAATTCGACGGGGAAGAGGACAAGAACGACGTCGACATTTTGCTTGAAAAGTTTGAGGAATTCTACAAACCATCGACGAACCTGACATTCCATGAGTTCCGTTTCGGATCAAGAGACCAAAAACAAGGGGAACCTTTTAACGACTGGCTGACAGACCTAAAGCTACTAGCAAAAAACTGCGAGTTCGGAGACTTGAAAGACCGCTTGCTCCGCAGCCGGATTATCCTGGGAGTTCAAGACAGAGGCTTACAGCAAAAGCTTATTGCCGAAAACCCGTCGTATGAGAAGACAGTTACAATATGCCGAGCCCACGAACAAGGAAAGGAGCAGTTTAAGGAAATCAGGGACGGCACCGACACAGCAGGCGACGCAGTAGTCCATGCGGTCGGGCCGCGAAAACGTCCTTGTAGTCGTTGTGGTTATCTCACTCACCGTGGCGTGATGTGCCCGGCTCAAGGGAAGGTGTGCACGAATTGCGGTGGGCGTAATCACTCTGCTCAAGCATGCAAAGCACTGCCGCCCCGTCAGGACAGAGGTTCGAAAAGAGAAGTGCGCCAACTGCAAGACGACGATGACAGTGATTTCATTTTGCAAACTTTGACCGTCGGTGCCCTAGCCTCAGACCATTGGAGCGCGACAGTTTACATCGAAGGACGCCCATACACGTGCAAGCTGGACACAGGAGCTAACTGCTGTGTAATTCCAAGCAAGGATGTCTACAAACTGCCGAGCAAACCGCACCAAGAATGTCGCGTAACGTTAACAGCGTTCTTCGGCCAGAAAACTTTGGCCAAAACAAAAATTAGGCTGCATTTGCGCGCAAACGACAAAGTGCACGAAGAGACGTTTTTCGTGGTCGACCAAAACATGCCCGTGACTCTGAGTTGATCAGTTGCTGAACGCCTCGGTTTTATTTGTCGCGTGCAAAATGTGCACGCCGACCCGTTGCACCCAGCAGCGCAATCGTTTGAAGATGTTTTCAGTGGACTGGGGCAGTTAAAAGGCATTGAGTACGCGATGAAGCTAAAGCCCGGATCCGTGGGAGTTGTCGTGCCGGCGAGGAGAGTTCCGGTGGCCCTCCGAGAAAAAGTCAAAGAGGAGCTCCAGCGCATGGAAGAACAAGGAGTCATATCCAAGGTAATTGAGCCAACAGAATGGTCCAGTCATATGGTCACGGTGTTCAAGAAAGAAAAAGTGCGCATCTGCCTAGACCCCACAGCACTAAACAAAGCTTTGCTACGAGAGAACTACCCCATGCCGACCCTTGAAGATGTTGTGCCTAGGCTTGCCGGAGCAAAGTTCTTTACAACTCTAGACGCAGCGTCAGGATTCTGGCAAATCAAACTAACCGACGCAAGTTCGAAGCTGTGCACAATGAGCACACCTTAAGGACGATGTCGCTTCCTACGCATGCCTTTCGGAATTGCCTCAACCCCGGAAGTGTTTCAGGCAGCGATGCATCGCGTGCTAGAAGGTTTGCCAAACGTTGCAGTAGTAATGGATGACATCCTATTATGGGGCAAGACAAAAGAAGAGCACGACTACCACTTACAGCTTCTTTTAACACGCTGTCGCGAACATAACTTGAAACTGAACTTGAAGAAATGTTCATTTTTCCAGACCGAGGTACGCTACCTAGGACACGTGCTCACTGTGGACGGCCTGCGAGTAGATCCACAACGCGTGCAAGATATTCTGGAAATGCCAGCACCAAAGAATAGTAAAGAACTGCAAGTTTTTCTGGGCACAATAAATTTTGTGCAACGTTTCATCCCTAACATGTCTGTAGTGACCGCCCCTCTTCGGTCTTTGCTGCGCAAAGAAATTGCATGGGTATGGACGGAAAAGCAGCAAGAAAGCTTCGAAAAGTTGCGCCAGGCCCTGATAACAGCCCCGATCCTTCGTTATTTTGCCCCCAAGAAAGCAGTTACCTTATCAGTTGACGCAAGTCAGTTCGGGGTAGGCGCCGTCCTGATGCAAGAAGCGCACCCCGTTGCGTTTTCGTCACGGTCACTCAGATTCCCAGCAAAGATATGCTCAGATAGAAAAGGAAACTCTCGCGATAGTGCACGGCTGCGCAAAGTTTCATGATTATCTATTTGGACAGCATGCAGTGACAGTTGAGACAGACCATCGGCCACTGGAGGCCATATTCAGTAAACCACTACACCAGTGCCCGCTACGCTTGCAACGCATGCGACTGACGTTGCAACGTTACCCCATCATCGTGACTTATAAACCTGGAAAAGAACTGTTCCTAGCAGATGCCTTATCCCGTTTTCCCAGTAAGGCATGCATGGAAGAACACGAGCAATTTCAAGTCAATGTTCTTGATTGCGTTTCAGCCTCCGAGCACTGTTTGAAAGACCTGCTTCCAGCAACCGGTGACGACACCAACCTGACAAAGCTGCGGGAATATGCAGAGACAGATTGGCCTCTTCATAAGCTCGAAGTCCCAGAGCAACTTCGGACCTACTGGGGGTACCGCGACGAGATACACGCTCAGGATGGCCTCGTGTTTCGCAGCAACAAGGTAATGATACCGGAGTCAAAAAGAAACGACATGATCCGCCTCCTTCACGCGGCACACGCTGGAGCAGATAAAATGAAGGCAAGGGCTAGGAACGTAATGTTCTGGCCGAACATGGCAAGCGACATTGATCAATTCTGCAAAGGCTGCAAGGTGTGTCTCAAAAATCAGCCGCGAAACGCCAAAATGCCCCTTTTAAGTCACGACGTTCCCATCCTACCCTGGCAAGTTGTTGGCATTGACTTGTTCTTTTACGAAGGTCGCGAATTTGCCCTCATCGTCGACTTTTACTCGTTTTTTTTTCGAAATGCCGGAACTTCGCACCCCCACAGCAACCTCGCTGATCTCCTGGTGCTCTGAAATTTTCTCTGTTCATGGCTTGCCTGTGAAGTTATGCAGTGATAATGGACCGCCCTTTAACAGCCGTGAGTTTAAAGATTTTCTGAACAGCCTAGGTATCGCCCAAGTCACGTCAAGCCCCTACCACCCGGGGTCTAACGGCATGACGAAAAGAGCGGTGCAGGAAGCCAAGAAGCTTCTAAAAAAATGTTTCCTTAAAACGCCTGCATTTCAGATGGCTTTGCTGGAATGGCACAATACACCGCGTGATGATGTGCTACAGTGCCCTGTGCAGAGGCTGATGGGACGCCAAACACGGACTCCTCTCCCGGTGCCTACAAGCCATTTGGAGCCACAAGCTATACCCAGCAACGTGGTCCACAGTCGGCTTCGTGAGATACGCCAACCCAAAAGACTTACTACAACCGTGGCAGCAGGTACCTGCCACCTGCGACGCCAAGCCAGCAGGTCACCGTGTATGACACAATCAACCGGACCTGGGGTGGTATTCTGCCGGTGTCGCCTTTTGCGACATGTCGCATAAGGGCGGGGCCTAAAAAAGTGCGTACAGTTGCTCGAAGAAACGCAAAACGCCGCCGGCACTTTCGTCGGCGGTGCTTTCATTCACTCCGAGAAGCGACAATTTACCACTGCTGATTCACTAGCAGCAGTAGTTTCGTATTTTTGATAGCAAGAATATTTGTCATCACATGACGTCTAATGTTCAAATAATACTTGCAAATTTAATATAAACTCGCTTTACTTCATTTAAGTCTATAAAACACCGCAAAAAGGCTCCAAATCTATATTTGTTTCGTTCCGGACGGTTGTGCTAGGTGTCGGCTGCGTTTCGGGCAGTTGCAGACGGTAGCAGTGTAGCTGGAGGTACCATTAGGCTTGCGCGCTCCAGAATCGAGAGCGTATCTCGAAAACTAAGCTGAATTGCAGCTTAAACTTTATCGTCGAAGCAAGGTAAGTCATAGCGAAAAGCAACAACACCAGTAGTTGCCAGTAAACATGCCGACCGGAATCGCAAGGATTGCTGAATTGGCTGAAGCGGGCGGCTCTCGCTTGGAAGGACGCCGCCATGTTTTCACGCTAAGGGCGCAAAAGCCGCAACTGCCGATTGCCTTCGTATGGCGAGTGGCAGTCCGGCTTAGCAGGCGGTAGCCACAGTGCTGCTCTTCGACAGCCGGTAATGCCGCCGACAAGATTCGTCGGCCAAGGCAAACTGGTCGCGATGTCCGCGGACACGCCACTCTTCTTCGCAACCCAAAAACCAGGCAAGGAGAGTGGGATCCATGGCTTCTAGTATCAATTTCGTAGCCCGTCGCCCGCGCGAATCGCTTCAGCGCATTCCGTTGTTCGACTAAGCGTAGTAAATTGGGGCGACGTCACGATGACGTAGCAGGAAGGCGGATCCGTGTCGTCACGCCGCCGTCACCGCGGCTGGAGCCAATCAGCGAAGAGCGAATGCGACATGTCGCAAACGGCGACACCGGGAGAACACCACCCCTGGTCTCCAGCTGTCGTCCTCAGGCCAGCTAACGAACCTCGCTCGGCGATCCTCAAAACGGAAGACGGCAGGGAAATTCGACGCACACGAGAACATCTACGACTGATGGGTCCGCAACAGGAAACCAGTTCCGCCCCTCAAGAAGACCCTTGCACAGAGCCCGGCCAAGAGCTACGTCGAAGCACAAGGTTGCGACGTGAACCTTGTCGGTACCCTCTACCGGAGCGACGCTGAACCCGGTTTGTTCGAAGAAGGGAAGATGTAGCAGAGCCGAGCAAGTCTGACGTCACTCGCTGCAGCATAATCTGCGCATGACTGAGTACGTCAGCGCACTGTATATATATGCCATCTTATCGGGAATAAACGTTGTTCATCACCCGATGCCGGCCCGTGCACAAGTTCCAGAATTCTTATTGGAGCGCGATAAATAATCTCCGTCGTGGATAAAGGCGGACGCTCTGAACCGTCGACTGGAACATGCCAAAAGAAGCTATATGCGAGTCTGTTGTCTAATCTTCAATGAATTAGTGGATGTTTATTTCATCTTTTGTCGTACACAAACCGCTGGTGGCGGAAAAAAAACAGTTTGCACTGACTGCTTGATAGGCTTCGTTACCCGTAGGAATTAAGAACGTCACCAGTGACAGTGTATGCGCTGTACGGACCGCGCTGTCGCATGATATTTTTGAAAATTCCCTGGCTTTCATTTCTGCCGAACACAAAGGGTCATGCCAGAGTGACTCCGTCGAAAGCACCTGGGTTGGACCATTTTCATGGCGCTGAACAACTTTCATATTCTAACCTGAGCGTTTAAAGCCATATTTGAAGCTCATTGGATTAATGCCGACTAATTATTAAAAGAGGTAGACCAAAAAATACACTCTAACGCTACTCTTAACAATATTCACGCGATTTCAGTTAGGAAGAACGCTGTCGTTTTATTTGTTTTTTTTTTCACTATGTGATCCATTTTACCTGAGACACCCGGAATCACGTAAGCACGGCACTAGTACACTGAGACATGATTTATTGGTCGGCTGTGGATATTGCAGGATTCTCAGCTTGTCAAGTCCGTCAAGATATTTAGGATAGCGTACACCTCATTTCCATCTGTAGGTTCAAAGAGAAATATTGAAACTCTGTGACGCAAAAATTTCGAGAAGTCAGGTCTGTGAGAGAGAGTATACCAATCGTGATTGGCTTACCTCAGCATAATCAACTGTCGAGCTTATAGTTAAGTGTTAGACTTTTCAGTTATCTTTTTTTATATTCGGCGGTGTATATTTCAGAACGCATTCTCGGTGTTCATTTCAGAACGCATGTTTCGGTTTTTTTCCATTTTAGACGAATGAACTGCTGACTTTTTTGGTCATTCAATGCAGCAATTCTGTGTGGTCAAAAACCACTTATAGTCTGTCTCGGCGTTTTTGTGATTGTGAACAGTTTATTTCTCAGTAATTAACGTGCAAATGGTAGTACTTGCAGCTGTGCTTTTAGAAGAAATTACTACCGTAAAAAAAAGAAGAGCAACATGTTAAATCAGGTAGCCGGCAGACCAATTCGCTAATAGAAGTTTGCTTCTAAGGGCTTGATTTACATGTCGTTGGATTTGGCGCGCCGGCAGTCACGTGGTTTGAGTGTTGATTGCAGCGATGAAACTGCTGCTCAGTCATCGCGGTAGACATAAAATACATTTTCGGGACACCCATGCACACTTTCCGGTCTTTGTCCCTGCATGAGATGTAGATAGAAACATACCTAACCGACTAACTTCTCTACGCAGGCGGTGATAGTGAACAAATGGTGCTGAGCTATAGCAGGCGACTAGGAGACGGTGTTTCCCAGTCTCAAGAGACGTGTACGCTAGCGGAGCAATGCGTCTGATCACAAAACTGCATAGTTTATCTAACAATGCCATCGTCGCATTATGCGCCTGACTTCCCTACTTTGTTAATTTTAAACTTTGAGTGTAAAACATGCTCAACAGCCAGCTAGCTATATGCCCCTCTGATGATAACAGTGCTGACCTTTTTGTTGGGGAAGCAACACTGATCTAGGTGTGAGCGATTTCGCGGAGCCCCGGAGAGCCCCAACTGCGCATGCGCGAGGAGCGAGTGTGAGACAGTTACTGCGTAATTTCCTTTCCTCAAATACAATTTTCATTTTCTTCATTACGGGCCCTCTTTGTCTTCCTTCACTCCCACTTCCTCCCTTCCCATACGGTGCGCTTCAGGTGTCCACCGAGAAGACAGAATTACTGCGCCATTTCCTTCCCACAAAAAGCACTGCGTTCAAAGGGCAAAAGGTATGGCGTCCAACGGGTGGTGGCATTCCGTGGACTCCTTGTCAGCGCTACAACACGCTGTCGCGTTCCATTCCCAAAGGCGAAGCTTAAGCATCATTAATTAGCAGTTAATTAGTATTGAGTCATTATTCAGTTATTAGCCGGCCCGTGCACTGTGCGATGTCAGTGCACGTTAAAGAACCCCAGGTGGTCGAAATTTCCGGAGCCCTCCACTACGGCGTCTCTCATAGCCTTAGTCGCTTTGGGACGTTAAACCCCATAAACTAAACTAATTAGTAATTTGTTATTACTCAGTAATTAGTCAGCAATCTGGTGTGACGCCATCCGGTGGTGACGTCACAAGTGCCACGGAGGCAGTCAAAGTGGTGCGCAAAACGCTTTCGCCCCTACGCACTTTAGACAGTCAAAGTGCCCCCTGAGATGCCGCCGCCGCTGCGATCGCCGCGCCGTTGCTTCCGCAATTCTACTCGGGATGGCCATTGGTCAATCCATAGCCAATTTTCTCGGTTCAGACCGAATGTCAAACACTGAGCTCGGCGTACTTTTTACCGCGAAAGCACTACTTCACGAGATCAAACCGGCTCACCTAGTTCGTGTGAAGCTTGCCCTTGAGGGTGGCACTGGCCAAGCCATAGATAAATGAATAAAACAAATATTGCAGTGACTGGGATTCGAACCCACGGCGGCACGAACAGATCAGCTTCACTGGCCACTGCACGAGGGCACCATGCTATCGCCGCGGCAGATTACGCCTCTTGTTAAATTGCAACATTCTAACACTGTGAATTGCACATCGTCGCCTTCATCCACTAATACTACTATAGAACTAATACACACATTGGCGCTGTGGATCGCAGATCGTCGTCTTCATATACACACAATGGCGCTGTATAATGCACATCATCGTCTGCATCAATTAATACTACTATGGAACTAATATATACACATTAGCGCTGTGGATCGCACATCGTCGTCTTCATATCCACACAATGGCTCTGTAGATTGCACATCGTGGTCTTCATCAAATAATACTGCTATGGAACTAATATACACACAATGGCTCTGTAGATTGCACACCGTCGTATTCATCAACTAATACTACTATAGAACTAATATAGACATATTTGCGCTGTGGATCGCACATTGTCGTCTTCATATACACACAATGGCGCTGTAAATTGTACATCGTCGTCTTCGTATACACACAGTAGCGCCGTAGATTGCACATCGTCGTCTTCATCAACTAATACTACTATGGAACTAATATAGACACATTGGCGCTGTGGATCGCACATTGTCGTCTTCATATACACACAATGGCGCTGTAGATTGCACATCGTCGTCTTTATCAACTAATACTACTATGGAACTAATATAGCCACATTGGCGCTGTGGATCGCACATTGTCGTCTTCATATACACACAATGGCACTGTAGATTGCACATCGTCGTCTTCGTATACACACAGTAGCGCCGTAGATTGCACATCGTCGTCTTCATCAACTAATACTACTATGGAACTAATATAGACACATTGGCGCTGTGGATCGCACATCCTCGTCTTCATATACACACAGTAGCGCCGTAGATTGCACTTCGTCGTCTTCATCAACTAATACTACTATGGAACTAATATAGGCACATTGGCGCTGTGGATCGCACATTCTCGTCTTCATATACACACAATGGCACAGATTGCACATCGTCGTCTTCGTATACACACAGTGGCGCCGTAGATTGCACATCGTCGTCTTCATCACCTAATACTACTATGGAACTAATATAGACACATTGGCGCTGTGGATCGCACATTGTCGTCTTCATATACACACAATGGCACTGTAGATTGCACATCGTCGCCTTCGTATACACACAGTAGCGCCGTAGATTGCACATCGTCGTCTTCGAGAGAGAGAAAGGAATTTAATGAGGGAAAGGTGGAGAGGTCGGCCGGTGGTAACATGGCCCTGGACTGCTACTCCACATCGTCGTCTTCATCAACTATTACTACTATGGAACTAATATAGACACATTGGCGCTGTGGATCGCACATTGTCGTCTTCATATACACACAATGCACTGTAGATTGCACATCGTCTTCTTCGTATACACACAGTAGCGCCGTAGATTGCGCATCGTCGTCTTCATCAACTAATACTACTATAGAACTAATATACACACATTGACGCTGTAGATTGCACATCGCCGTCTTCGTATACACACAATGGCGCTGTGGGTTGCACATCGTCGTCTTCATCAAGTAATACTACTATAGAACTAATATACACACAATGGCGCTGTAGATCGCACATTGTCATCTTCATCAACCAATACTACTGGAGTGAAGAAGATGATCATGCGCCGGCGCCAGCGACGACGAATCTCATGAGGCGGCCGGCTGACAATCGTGCTGGAGAACTGCTCCTTGTGACTCTGCCTCTCGCACCGCTGCTTCAACGATTACTTGTGCAAAAGTCTTCGTCGCCAGCCTTTCCCACTTCCCAACAAACCATCCTGCACTGCTATCGAACTAATATTGTCGTTGGATGTGCCGACGGCCCAGCAAACCAAGACCATGAGCCAACCAGGACTAGTTGACTCTTCCTACCTCCAGTGGTGAATTTACAAAAAAGGCGGGAGCCGAGGAGTTTAATCCGATGTAAATTAGGGAAATCGGCCGCACAGGACAATAATGCGTAGTTTCTAAGATTGCTCGGAACGTGTAGATGGGGTTCCCGCAGTAAAAAGACGAGTTCAGATTGCTCTTTAGTGCACCTGTAAGGCGTTTCTGTCCGCTATTGCAGGTGTCAGCAAGCTTAGTTCGCGTCCAGTTTGTAAATACGCACGGTAATTTATTATCAGTGCTACAAATTAAGGCAGCAGCCCGTATCGGTAAGCGATAACTGCTGCCAGGTTTTAAACGTGGCTTTCGCGCACTTTGCGATCACGTTTCAGAGAAGGCAGACGAAAAGACCTTTGGCTAGACAACGTTGCACAGTTTTCCGCGCTAGCAAACGTACCACTCGGTGTGCATCTTCAGTGCTACGACGACTATAATTACAGAATTTAAAAATGTTTTAACGCGAGAGCGTTAAAGGCCCCGTTACGCAGAAAAATATGACTGTGTTAGGTGGTGACCAGAGAGCAACCTAGGAGGCATATAGGTTTGAGCAAGTTGGTCAGACATGCTGAAGGGAAGAATTCCGCAGCATCAAGTAACAAAGACAGCAGTACAGCACACACACGCACAAGCGCCTTGTACTAGCAAGGGGATTAAGAAGCGTATAGGAGGCAGGTGGGCCAACTAGGTCACGTGACCTTGCAGCGTCACCACAATCTGCCCACCGTGGCAGGTGGGGGTCAAATTAATGATTGGTCGCTCGGGAAGAACAGCCTGGGCCGCACAAGGTCCACCTGCCATTGCAGGGCAGTGGCGCATATGTTAACCGCTGCACCACTGCGCCAGGAGTGATGTATGAAAACTCCCAGGGATCTATTAAGGTGAAGTAGAGAGTGACTTGCATATATGGGCATTAACCCATTACTCTATCGCGTCATACCCTTAATGCGGAGCTTAAGTGTCTCCTCCAATTTTTACGAATCAGTCTATATTCATCAGTCGTGACGTTGGCACGACAATGACACCTGCCGTATCAGGAGCTTTACTTGCGGCCGACACTGCCAACTCGTCAGCTCTCGGATATTGTTGGTATTCAGCCGCCTCAGTCCTCAAAAGCACCGCACGCTGTGTGGGGCTGAGCTCACTGAAGTGCAGGCCGGGGTTCTTCGCGAGAAATTCCGGATCGGGAACGGGATCCATAGGTATGCTGGTGCAAACTAAGCGACGGCTGATAAAAGGGCCTGCATCGCCCGGCCGGCGGTAGCTTTTATTTCGGCTGTTGCTAGACCGCACCGATCACCGCCAGTAATCACAGACCGCGTTTACGTCATTTTTCGAAGGTTACGTCACCCGGGAGTCCCGAGTTTAAATCAGGAAGGAGGGGGGGGGGGGGGGGGGGGTGCAAAACATTTTCAACTTCGAATTCAAATCTCTCATCAATGAATGCGTCTTTTGCCACCGAACAAAACAAAGGCACGAAATTCCCAACTATCGGATTTCACTAAGAAGAACAAAAAATTGATGCAGTTTTCCTCAGTGTGCCTTTAAGCTTCAGGACCTCGTTCCGAAATCCATCTTCTAACTTTGCAACATCCTATGACAGTATAGCATACAAAATCTGGCAGCAGCGGCGACAAACAAAAAGTTCAAGAAATTTGGCTGTAACGCTTCGGGTGTCCACCGCGAGCGACGTGCTCCGCATGGGCTCCGCAAATTTTGACCAGCCAGGCCCGATCATCTCAACGGACCTCCAAAATTTTTGTTGGAGCTTGAAGAGGAACAGAAGCGGACCACTTGGACACCAAATTCGAAGAGGTGGGCCCATTTTTGGGTTTTCTACCGGACTTTGAATTTGCCGAGCGGCGGGGTGCGAGCTAAGCCTCGTTGGCCTAGCACGACTACGGGCGTTCGAGGACTCTCCGGCCTCGTCACGAGCGACGACGACGATGGCAACGGTCCCCTACCCCGACAACCGACCCAACATCGAGAAGGCAGTAGAAAATTCGTCAAAAGATTTCATGGAAACCCAGGAGATGGAAGAAGACTGCCACGTCAGCACTCGGCCAACGGTCGAGCCGGGAAGCGAGGCGGTTTTCGCGCCTCAAGAGGCCGCCATGCTGGGCCCGCAGGGAACGCAGGGCGGAATCGAGCAGGACGACGACCAAAACTGGGAATTGGCCACGTCGAAACGCAAGAAGAAACCCCGCAAGGAACGGAAAAACCCCGGAGACTTCCCGCCTTCCGCCCAGGTGGATTTTGGCGCGAAAACCCCGGGGAGCGCCTCGACGGCAGCTGGCGCGCCAGCTGCGCCGAAGCAAGACAAGAAGGAAGCGGCGCGTCGGCCGGGCCCGAGATTGCCGCCGCTCCCGAAAGACGATTTCAAGATAATCCTGAGGCCAAGGGGCCTCGTGGTACGATCGCTGCAAACTCATCAAGTCGCCCGAGCCGTAGTCGCGGCGACCAGTGCAAAGTGCAAAAGTGAAGACTTAATCATAAGACTACGAAACGGTTCGAACATCATCATAGTCAGCACGGACAATGAAGATGCAGCCCAGAACGTGAGACGCATTAACCATCTAGCGTTCGGTGACAAAGTGTACGAAGTCAACGCCTACGTGGCAGCCCCCGAAGGCACTCAGCGAGGCGTGATCCACGGCATAGAACCGGGGACATCATCCGCCGAGCTCAAAGCCAACTTAAGGGTGCGGACCCAGGGAGTCAAGATCCACAGCGCCCGAATGCTTGGAAAGTCAAGCTCAGCCGTCATCACGTTCGACGGACCCACCACCCCAAGACAAGTACTATACTACGGAGGGGAGATGTGGTGCTACCCATACCGCCCAACGCGGCAGATTTGCTATATCTGCTGCCAAAAAGGACATAGATCGGACGTCTGCCCCAACCCGGAGAGCAAGGCCTGCAGGCTCAGCGGGATGCAGAACCCAATGGAAGGACATTCGTGCACAACCAAGTGCCTGGTCTGCGGAGGCGATCACGCAGCCGGCACGAGAGAGTGCAAGCAGCGGCTCAAGACGGCCGAAGAGCTGCGAGGAGGACCCCCACGAGGAGGGCCCTCACAGCGACAAAGCCGGAGCCGGAACCGCAAGGGAGGACGTGGACCAAGGTGGTTCAGCTCGGAGCGGACCGGGAGCCAGGCCCAGGACGAGGCGAACCAGTCCAGGAGCCAGTCGCGGAGCCAGAGCCGGGGGCAGAGCTGGACCAGAGACGAGTCCTACCCACCCCTGGTAAAGCAAAGCGGAGGCCCGGGACAACAAAAACAACAACAGAAGAAGAGTGGAGTGAAGGTGAGCTGGGGAGCAGGCCCTCCCAAATCACTCTTTCCGCACTCGGGTCAGCAAAATCAGACAAATCATGACAAGAAACTAGCTGATGAGAACAAGGCACTAAAAAAAGAGCTCGAACTTTGTCGCGAGGAAACGCGGCAACTTAAAAAAAGAATAGATGATCTCATAAGGGAGATGCAGCTCCAGAGGCAGGGTTCACCTCCGCGGATAATGAGTCCGCCTCCGCGAACGCCGGGCCCGCCCTTGGAGCAGCATACACAACAACCACAGAGCTTAGAAAGCAAATTAGAGAGCTTTATGAGTATGATGCAAAATCAAATGACGGAACTGCAAACGCAGATGCAAAACCAAATGACACACATACAGCAGAAAGTAGCGCTGCAAGATCAGAACTTCCGAACATACGTCAAAAGCCAAAACACACAAAAAACCACAAATGCCGCCAGAGACAGGCTTTTTAATGAAAGAAGATTCGGAGCAGAAAACCAAAGTGGAAAAAGTAGTGATGCAATATGGCAGGACAGAACCAACTAGACATATGGCAGTGGAACTGCAGGGGATACCGCCGCAAGCAGGGACTCCTCCAGCAGTTCATTAACACTAGACACGCAACACCAGACATCATGTTACAGGAGACTAACATAACACCCACCCTGAGGGGCTATACATGCCAGGAAAGCGGACGCACCGCCACCCTCATCAGCAACAAGCTGGTCACCATAGCACACAAGGAGATTGACGGCACACAGATAGAACATGTAATAACAGAGATTATACCCAAAAAGAAACACAAGGCCAAAAGCACTTTCATAGTTAACCTTTACAGCCCCCCCCCCCCCCCCCCCCCCCCAGACAAAGGGATGGCGATTTTAGCAAGCTTTTTTCGGAGGCGAATAAGCTAGCCAAGACGAACACCTTAATAATCGCGGGTGACTTTAACGCAAGGAGCTCGAGCTGGGGATACCAAAAAACTGACAAAAAGGGGCAGCAGATATGCGTAGCGGCGGAAAACATAGACTGCGACCTCCTAACGGATGAAAACCAACCAACTAGGCGAGGTAACAGTGTGAGTCCAGATACTTGCCCTGACCTCACCTTTATCAAGGGAGCAAAGCAGGCCGAGTGGGAAAATCTGCTGGAAGACCTTGGCAGTGACCACTACATTCTAAGAACGGCAATCGAAGCAGACAACGTAAAGAAGAAGATCGGAACGGCCCACCTTACCAACTGGGGCGCCTTCCGCAAGCACAGCGAACGGCTAAAAGGGAAAATCACTTCCATAGAGGAGTGGAGCCAACAGCTGAAACAAATACAAGAACTCTATACAAAGGAAATAGATAGAACAGAACAAGCACCGGAGGTAGACAGGCGGCTACTCGGGCTATGGGAGGCAAGACGCGGGCTCACCAAACGCTGGAAAAAACAAAAGCTAAACAGAAAACTCAAAAAGAAGATTGCGGAAATCACGATGAAGGCAGAGGAGTACGCGACGCAACTGGCCAGGCAGGGATGGCAGCAGTTCAGCAGCTCACTGAACGGCACGCTCAGCACGGCCAAGACGTGGCGCATACTCAAGGCCCTCATGGACCCAACCAAGACAAAAGCAGAAAGTGGCAAGGCAATTCAGAAATTGGCCTACCAGTACGAAGGATCGGACGAAGAACTGCTAGAAGCTGTCCGCATCAAATGCTACGGCAAGGACAACCCCCAGGGCTACAACGGGGAGTACCAAGGAGCAGACAATCCCGCAATGGACAGGCCGATCACAAGAAAGGAAGTCCAGGCGGCGATAAGCGCGACAACAAGAAATACAGCAGCCGGCGCAGACAAGATCAAGGACGCCTTGATCCGCGACCTCAGCGACGAGGCGATTGACCAGCTCACGGCGTACCTCAACACGCTGTGGGCAGAGGGAGTGTTGCCGAAGGAGTGGAAGCACGCTGTCGTGGTTATGATACCCAAACCCGGCAAGAAGCTTCACATTGAGAACCTGAGACCCATTTCCCTCACGTCGTGCCTTGGCAAATTGTACGAGAGAATCGTCACCAGGCGAATTCAACAATACCTGGAAGACGAAGAACAGTACCCGCACAGCATGTTCGGCTTCCGGGCGAACCTGTCGACGCAAGACGTCCTGCTGCAGATCAAGGAAGAGATCATAGACACGGCACCTAGAACTGGCGAAAACATTATCATGGCCCTGGACATCAAAGGGGCCTTTGACAATGTTAGCCACGAGGCCATTATGAAAGGCCTAAACAACGCCAACTGCGGAAGAAGAACCCACGACTACGTAAGATCCTTCCTGTCAGAACGCACTGCGACAGTGGGATTGGGAGACCTGCGAAGCGACACCTTTACCACCCCACGTAAGGGCACGCCGCAAGGATCCGTAATCTCACCAGTGCTTTTCAACATTGCAATGATCGGACTGGCCAGAAGACTCAGCAAGATCGATGGCATCCAGCACGCGATGTACGCAGACGACATTACGGTCTGGGTGAATCGAGGCTCGCTAGGACAAAAGGAAGAGAGACTGCAAGAAGCAGCAACGTGTGTAGAAGAGTACGTGAGGGAAAGGGGCCTAGCCTGCTCCACGGAAAAGTCGGAACTTCTTAGGGTAGGGTCCAACCCTACCAAGGAGGAACTGACAGTAAAGTTAGAAGGCCAAAATATACCAGAAAGGGATATGATTCGCATCCTGGGCATGTGGATCCAAGGAAGCAGGAGATGTACCTACACAATTAGCCTACTCAAGAAGTCAACAGAACAAATAAGCCGCATGATAAAGAGGGTATCACAGAACAGAAGCGGGATGAAAGAAAGCGACACGATCAAGCTCGTCAGAAGCCTGATAGTCAACAGAGTCACGTACTCGTTGCCATACCACCGCATGACCAAGAAAGACAAAGAACAGACGGAGGCGCTGCTAAGAATGGCGTACAAGACGGCACTCCACCTGCCAAGAAACACATCAAATGAAAAGCTGCTACAAATGGGCCTAAACAACACATTTGAAGAACTAACGGAAGCCCAGCTAAGTACGCAAATAGCCAGGCTCCAGCAGACAGCCACCGGCCGCAAGCTCCTAAAGAGATTAGGGCACAATGTAGAAGGGATCGCAGATAGAACAGCTAGCATTCCAGACGAGGTCCGCCAGACACTGGACATCAGCCCTCTGCCGAGAAACATGGATCCCAACCTCCATGCCGCTAGAAGGCAGGCCAGGGCAGACTGTGTGAAGCGGAACCTAGCCACAATGGAAAACACAGTATACACAGACGCGGCCCTCTATCCATGGGACCACAGGACCAGAAAGTTCCGAGTCGCGGCAGCAGTGGTAGATTACATGGGGGAACCAATTAGCAGCGCGACATTAAGAAACTGTACGGTAACGGAGGGGGAGGAAGCTGCCGTAGCTCTAGCGGCGGCCGAAGGTTACCGTAGGAACAAGTCTTTGATAATCCTAACAGACTCCAAAGCAGCATGCAGGAACTACATACAGGGCAAAATAAGCAAGGAAGCGCTGAGCATCCTCCTCGAAGCAAAGCTTCCAAATAAGACCTTAAGACACAGGATTTTCTGGATACCGGCACACACCGGGATAGAGGGTAACTCGAGGGTAGACAGCCTAGTTCGCGAGATCACGAGCCGAGCAGGGCAGTCAGAAACCCTGGAGGACCCCATGACGGTGGAACCAACGTATGCAGAAATATTAAACTACTACAGAGGGCGGAGATTCAAATACCCACCACCCCACACATCATTAACACAGCACGAGGCGGTCTGCTGGCGGAGACTGCAAGCAGGGACTTTCCACAATTTATACATACTACATAAAATGTTCCCTACACAATACAGGGACACATGTCCGTGGTGCGGAGCAACCCCCACGCTATATCACATCACATGGGAATGCGAACGTAACAGAGCATTTCACAAGCTAAATGACCCGAATGCGGAACACTGGGAGGGCCTGCTGACCAGCAGCGAGCTCACGGCCCAAAGGGCACTGGTGCAGCACGCCTGCGAAGCAGCAAGACTCAGCGGTGCCCTGGAATAGGGGCGCCGACCTTGTGAAGAGGCCGAAGACATGAAGACATCGGCCCACCGCTAAAACCTGATTTTTGGAGCAATAAATGTTTTTCACTCACTCACTCAAGAAATTTGCGTTTATCGATACTAACCTGCAGAAGGAAGCCGGGGAGTTAGTCGTGTCTTGCAAGCTGTCGTCGCTGCTGAGAGGTGAGCAGGCCGGCCGCTGAAGGCTCTTTATATAGTACACAGCGTCCCGGAGGAACCAGTGCTGAAGATCACGAGCGCGGCGCCGTTTTTTTTTTCTTTTTTTATGCCGTCAATGATCGTGCGTAAGCACACACACTGCTTGGCTTCTGTACAGCTCGTGCGACCTGGGAAAGGTCATCTGCAGAAGGAGGCAAGGGAGCGCGGTTTAGCAAGCTGTGTTCGCAGCTGCTAAATCACTTCTTATGCGAAAAGTGACGCAACTATGGTGGCGCAACACGTTCAATGATCGTATAATATGAATGGACATTGGCACTCTGCCCCGTGGAGGTTGTGCGACCGCGCAGCGCGTGAAAGCGATCGCAGCCTTCGTGGCTTTTGGCATGACTTCGTTGCGTCGCGGCAGCGAACACGAGACGGAAAGCTCCAGTTCCTAGACCTGTCATTGTATTTTCGCCCCAAACACGTATGTTGGGCATACCATACCAGGGCCAAGAAATCATTGCTTGATTAAAGTCATAAAGAGCCGGATGGTTACTTGTAAGGAAAACTGCTTTTCGACCCAGCCCCAACAGCGTTTGAACGCAGTATATTTTCGATACCGGGTTGGAATGCGGCTGTACTTGAGCGACCACGCTGACGGCATACCTCTGCTAACCATCACATGACAAGCGCTAGCTTCCCGAACAGGATATGCCGCAATGAAAGAAACTAAATGCCTTGCAGAAAGTTGTAAATGTACTTCCGAAGAGTGCATGCCATCCGGGCCACTGAGCGCTCGTTACCATGATTCCAGCAACGATTCTTGCGGGATTAGGATGAAGCAATGTGCTTGCTTGTTCACCCAAAAATAACGTGCGCACACGAGTGTAGAAAGCTAAGGCGATACGCGTACAGTAAAGTGCACGCCGCAGATCCTGCCAGCGTTTGACACCCGACAGCGTTTGGACGGCACCAAAGCCCATTTTTCGCCTATTTCCCAAGCAGTACAGGTGATTGGCCCAATATTCCAAATGGATGGTTTCACTCTGGTCCTTTGTACGAACGGCCTTTGTCAATGCGTTCCCAGTATTGGGCTGATTGCCTATGCTGCTTGGGTTTTGGTCTTCAGAAAGCTGAAGAAATATATTTCTCTGGTCTTCTGCGATAGATTCCTGCATTCCAACACATAACAACTCGATTACATCGAAAAAAATTCGAGGGAACACGCAAGCTCCACCTTCAGGGTATGACACTATAGGGTAATTAGTTAATTCCCATATCAGAAAGAACTTGTCCGTCTCTACATAACATTCATAGATCCCTGGGAGCCCTCATACCTCTCCTGGCGCAGTGGTGAAGCGGTTAAGCGACGCGCCACTGCCCTGCGTTGGCAGGTGCTCCCAGCGGTGGACCATGTGCGGCTGATGTTGCTCTTCCCGAGCGACCAGTAATTAATTTAACTGCCACCTGCAGACGTGGGCAGTTTGTTCATTACCCAGTGGGCAGGTTCTGATGACTTCGCTAGGTCACGTGACCTAGGCGGCCCACCTGCCTCCCAGGTTGCCCCCTGGGGGCCACCTGCCAGAGCCATGACAGTGAGTTTTCGTCCACAACGCCAACGCTGCAACACAACCCGTTGGGAGAGTTTTCCTGTACCCCCCATCCCCAAACCCACTCATTCTTCCTGGGAGGCTGCTTTACGTACCGCTCAGCCCGCCGGCCAGAAATGGCTGGTGGATCGGGCCTTACGTGAAGCACAAGCCCGTGGACTCCTGGACCAGTAGGGGACCACACTGCAAGAATTTTTTTGCGTGTAATAAAGTTGTTTCCATCCGTCCATCCTCGACTGGATTTTCTGGTGAACTGGGTTTTATTGCGAAAGCAATACTACTTGCACTTTCACGCCTTTGCGTGCCGCGGCCGGTGACCACCATCGTGCCGCGGCCGGTGGCCACCATCGTGCTGCGGCGGTGACCACCATTGACCTTCATTTGACCTTGATTGCATTACATTGGATTAGATTAGATTGGATTGGACTGGACTGGAGTGTAATGGATTGTTTTGGATTGGATTAGATTAAATTAGATCAGATTACATTACATCACATTACATTGGATTGTATTGCATTGGTTTGGATTGTATTGGAGTGGATTGGTTGCACAGGATTGCACTGTATTGGAGTGGATTGGATCGCATTGAATTGCATTGGATTGTATTGGATTTAATTGGATTGGTTTCGATTACATTACATTGGATTGGATTGGAGTGGTATGGATTGGATTGCATTGGACTGGATTGGATTGCAGTGGATTGGATTGCAGAGGATTGCATTGGATTGGATGGGATAGGATTAGATTGCATTGGATTGGATTGATTTGGATTATATTACATTGGATTGGATTTTATTGTATTGGAGTGGATTGGATTGGATTGCATTGGACTGCATTGCATTGCAGTGGAGTGGATTGCATTGGATGGGGTTGGTTTGGATTTGATTGGATGGGATTGGATTGGTTTGGATTTGATTTGATTGGATTGGATTGCACTGGATTGTATAACCGATGCACCACCCCAAGTCTAACCACAAGCACCACCACCAGCTACACTACCAGCTGTACCATGGCGTAAGTACCGATATTGCTTTCGCAATTACCGGGCTTAACCAAGCTAAGCCGCAGCGAATTTTTTATTTAACGCTATCGCGATAAAAGAAATGCAGCGAATTGTCATTTTTCGAAAGTTAATTCGCTGCACCACGCCGCCTTGGCTTCCGCGTCTGCTTTCGTACGTCATGCGGGACGTAGTTCTGGGGTGGTGTCTTCCTGCTCTACCGGTGCTTAAGATTGAGGCCTTGCGACAGCCACACTCGCAAGCACACGACATTCAGTGGCTCACGTGTCACTTGGCCTTCCCATTCCCAGCGATGCGGTGCCCGGCGTCTGCGGCTATACACACACACACACACACACACACACACACACACACACACACACACACACACACACACACACACACACACACACACACACACACACACACAAGAAATGAGTTCGCATTAGACACAATTACCGAATGCCGTTCTTACAAAATATTGTGCCCGCGCGTACGCACCTATTAGGATGCGGATATCGACGAACTGAGTCGTTGTGGATTGAGCAACAGAACATAAAAGGGGCTGCTTAATGATGCTTTATAGATGCGTAAAATGCGCGAACTTCAGTATCGTCGCACGCTGTGTATTTGTTTACCCTCAGGCCCCGAAGGTATTACAGAGTGGAGCGGGATTATATAAAGTGTTCCCAGGGAAGCAAAAAAAGAGAACAATTATGCCGAAGTGATACTTGCATCGGGAAATAATATAGTACAAACAAATGTAAAGAAAACTGACAAATAATATATATATATATATATATATATATATATATATATATATATATATATTGTATTAAGTACGGGTTCCAATGGCCCAGTTTACTAGTTTAGGTACAGTATTACAACAAACGCGACTGTTCAGAACAGTAGCGTTTGTTGTAATACTATATATATATATATATATATATATAAAATGAAGGGGTGACAGCTTTCCGATTATTTTTGTTTAATACCAACAGTTTCGAACGGAGCACCGTCCGTCATCAGGGTATACAGACGAATGAACACAATTTCTCATTTTCGAGGCACCGTGCACAAAGGGAGAGGTGAAATCACTCTCTCTCCCGTTACAGGAAGAAGAGCCAAAGCCAGTATAAGACGCGAGTGCTCCAGTCCATTGAGGAGGAAGAGGGGGATGGTTGCGAAGGCCAAGGAAGGAAAAAATACATACATAAATAAACAACATAAAAACAAAAAGAAAGCATAAATAAAAATTTTAAAATAAAAATAGGAAGACAACGGCAGAGGCTTGGGTAACAGAGCTATAGACATAGATAGGGAGGGAACTAGGTGCTTCTTAGAAGGCGCCAGCAAGAATATTTGTCGAGAGAAGCTCCCATCGGTGTGGGTGGTGCCCTAGTTCCCTCCCTATCTATGTCTATAGCTCTGTTACCCAAGCCTCTGCCATTGTCTTCCTATTTTTATTTTTACATTTGAATCTCTGCTTTCTTTTTGCTTTTGTGTTGTTTATTTATGTATGTATTTTTTTCCTTCCCTGGCATTCGCAACCCTCCCCCTCTTCCCCTAAATGGACTGGAGCACTCGCGTCTTATACTGGCTTTGGCTCTCCTTCCTCTAACGGGAGAGAGAGTGATTTCACCTCTCCCTTTGTGCACGGTGCCTCGAAAATCAGAAATTGTGTTCATTCGTCTGTATACCCTGATGACGGACGGTCCTCAGCTCGAAACTGTTGGTATTAAAGAAAGATTATATATATATATATATATATATATATATATATATATATATATATATATATATATATATATATATATATATATATATATGACAGAAGCCAACAGCCACAGAAACCAAGGGGCACAGGGGATTTTTTTTTAATTAATGTATTTATTTTGTGGTGTTGATCAATTTAGAATATTACTGAATATGTCATCGCTTAAAGCTAATTGATTAGAAAACAACGAGCCCCTCAATCCCCTTCCTTGTTTGCTTAATTGCTTAGCGAGGGCCTCGGTTCTGGCAGCCTTGACGCCATAGGAAGCATAAGAGGGTACTCACACAGCTTCCACCCTCTCCGTTCGATGACGTTCTACGTCACACCTGCGGTAACTCAGGACGTTCTACGTCCGCCGCTTATGAACGTGGGTGGCGCTGATGAACACTCTCAAGGTTAGGTTACTGCTAAACATAAATACCCCCGAAAGCAGAAGGTTTGACAGCCGTCGCCGTAGCTCAGAGGTAGAGCACCGGACGCGTAATTCGGAGGTCGTGGGTTCGGATCCCACCGGCGGCATGTGGTTGTTTATGCTTCTGCTTTTCTAATCAATTAGCTTTAAGCGATTCCATATTCAGTAATATTCTAAATTGATCAACACCACAAAATAAATACATTAATTAAAAAAAAATCCCCTGTGCCCCTTGGTTTCTGTGGCTGTTGGCTTCTGTCATATTTACAACGAGCCCCTCAATCCCCTTCCTTGTTTGCTATGTATATATATACATATATATATATATATATATATATATATATATATATATATATATATATATATATACACATACATACATCCATAACGCGATTACATGCAGAAGCTTCGAAAGTGTAAAAGTCAGGAGTGTGCAGTAGGGGGGACGAGGTGCTCCTTTGGGGCGCCATCAAGGGATGAAAACACGTTAACACCGCGTTTATTGATTACCACAAGTAAGGATCTCGGTGATTTGGCCATCAATCAGCGAGAAAGCGAAGGCGGCGCGCTTTCTAAAGTGCCGAGTTGGATGCCGCTAACTTTTTGCAAGCAAACAGCAGTAGAACAGATTTTCTAGTGGAAGCCTTGATATGTTCTCAGCAGAGAATATGAACTTATCTCTGGCAAGGCGGGAAAGCAACAGAAAAAGAAGCGGGGCTGTGAATGTGTGCATCGCACTCATATAAATAAAACATTCTTTAGAGGAGATCCAGCCTTGTGCAAAAAGAGGGCGTTTTAATTCAGAGTCAATTTTCTCCGAGGTATTGCGATAAACAAATAATGACAGAAAATGTTTACAACATTCGTATACAACACGAAGGCATGGCGTACTAGGGTCATAACTGCCGGTTTTGTGACACGTAGAAGACGACGACGAGCGGGCTGTGCAGCGGGACGGAGCGTTCGCGCTAGAGCACTGCACGGGCCTGAATCTGAGGCCCAAGCCCGGCCCGGGCCCGAGACCTGAAGCCCGAGCCCGGCCCAGGCCCGCGGCTTCAAGCCCGGGCCCGGCCCAGGCCCGCTAAATTATCGCTCTAGCGAGCCCGGCCCGGCCCGGCCCGTGAATCCCGGAGTGAAGCCCAGCCCGGGCCCGGCCCGGCCCGTTTCACAGTATCGCTTGAGGTATACTGCTCACTCTGAGCAAGTAGACTGCTACTAGACCGATAAGAAACTGGCTGACAAAGGTTCTGAAACCACAGTTTGGCTTGCAGAAGGTTGGTTCTTTTTAACCCAGAAGGAAGTGATTAAAAGTAGTGCTCGCCAGGCCCATCTTTTGGACAGTGATCTCGTGTAGGTGCGCAAAGATAAACTCGGGAAGTTCCGAGAGCCAAATAAAAAGGGCTGCATACGCGCGTAATAGACTACTTTGCATTCCCCCATCATTTTAATCAGTTATATTTTGCTGCCCGCGAAGTATAAACATTAAAGCTGCCTATCAAGCAGTGGGATGATATTTTTTTAGTGAACGCGATCTCACAGGTTGAACTCAGCCGAACTGGTCGCCTTTCAGCAGAAACGAAAAGCTAAAAGGCTTGAGTATTTCACGGTGTGTGTTTGAAGACTATACATAGCTTGCACCGACGTCACATCCGGTGGCCGTCGGCTGCTAGTCGGCCATGCTGCCGAACCACCGCCAGACATCTTCTAGCTTCTAACATAGACCGCTGCCTATGTTAGCTCGCATCGTGTTGGTTCCCGTCCATCCGTAGATACATTATGGTTTTGCGTGCCATCCTTGGCTGCTCCAACCGTAGCGACAGGTCCAGGCGAAACAAGAAGCCGATTAACACGAGCTTCATCTGCATTCTTAAGATAATCGCAGGCACGCAAGTACGAGCGCTCCATGACTCAGTACGAATCTGCGCGAGCAGTGGCTGGCTCGCATTAAGCGGGACAATTTGGACCCCGATAAATGAAATTTACATGTGCGCGGAGCGCACTTTGTGACCGGTAAGAGGCTTCGTCAAATAAATGTTTGCGAAAACGTGGGAAGCAATGGTTACACCCTGAAGTGAATGTTGCTGTTTTGATTGACCCCATCCTATTTGTCTGACGACACAAACCCAGACTGGGTCCCGCGTCGCTGCATTTTAGCTACAGCACTAGGCAAGCCGGTTCGGATCGCCACGACCGCAGCGAGCAATGACGGCAGAGAAAGCGGCGTGCCGAGGCCGAGCTTTTCGTCTCGTAGGC
Organism: Amblyomma mixtum; assembly: GCF_055824585.1. NCBI lineage: Eukaryota > Metazoa > Arthropoda > Arachnida > Ixodida > Ixodidae > Amblyomma > Amblyomma mixtum. The sequence continues at coordinate 12,363,490 of NC_143018.1, read as the reverse complement.
GCATCGCAGACAGGCTTCTCACCTACCTACTGTAGAAATCGTTGTGTGCCTCAATTGATTAGAAGGCTTTCATTTCTTCCAATTTCGCAAAGCTACACGATATCCCCCTGGGTCACTTCAGGGAACACATCAACGCCCATCGGCGCGTCGACTCCCGGTCGCAACGTGTACGGACATATATCGTCGCAAATTTTCACTTTACGTGCGTAGCGTACGCGCGCCGATCGAATAAGTTCAGAGCAGTAGCCTGCACTGAATGGTTCATTCATCTGTGGAGTAGGCATCGCGACCGAAAGATGAGATAATAATCCAAAGCGTCCGTGGAGTGGTCAGGCGTCGCAGGGCGGAGAAGGCCGAATGTTTCGGCAGCATGGCCGCAAGCGCTTGATGGAGGCGGAAGTGACGTCACGTGCAAATTTCAAATTCAAATTTATTTTAGCATCAACAATGATGTTACAGAACTCGTGATGCAACGGGGTGCTAGCAAAAAGCCTGTAACGGCTTGACAAAGGCTAGCACCCCGTTCACAAAGCAATACAGCAGGGGACAAAAAGTGATAGCGATATAAAGAAAAGCAATATATATATGGCGACGGCTTTACATAATCATAAAAACATGTTAAGTGATAGGGCTAACATTGCGGGTTCATAATTGTAAGTGTTAATGTCTTGGAGGTGACTTGGAGGTGTTATCAGAAGAGTTAAGAGCATGTGGTAGTGTGTACATCAGCATTTGGCGGCCATAGTTAGTACGGGTGTGAGGAATCTTCCATGTCTGACTGCTTCGTGTGCTATATGCTTTCGCAAACGGAGACAGGGTCGCAAGGTTTTCAAGGAAAGGGTCATTATTTAGATGAAAGGCATGATGACGTTTTAACAGAAGTGCATTGAACAGGTTTGTTAATGGTTGTTATCTAAGGTCATCAAAAAGAGGTTTTGTGTGGGCGTCATTGGGTTCATTTGAAATAATTCGTACAGCTTTTTTCTGCAGTCGATAGATTTTGGACAAGTTTGTGTACGTTGTGGTGCCCCATATCAAGTAGCAATACGATAATGTGGATGTGAAAAGGGAGTTATACAAAAGTAATTTAATGTGCTTAGGAAGAAAGTTACGAAAACGTGCAAGAATACCAACTATTCGGGATAGTTTGGAGTGAACGAGGTCAGTATGTGCGTTCCACTGCATATTCTCATGAAAAAGGACACCTAAGGTTTTTATTACTGGTACCACCTCTATGACTGAAAGACCAAGTTGCAGGACAATATTTGAATTAACTGGTTTATTTTTAGGGCGAAAAAGAACTGATTTTGTCTTCGAGACGTTTATAGTTAAGGAATTATTTAGACACCAAGTGTTCAATACATCAAGTACTGCATTCGCTTTCTTTACAAGCAGGGGTAAACTGTGAGAAAAATGGGAGAAAAATAAGCTTGTGTCATCGGCATAAATAATAAATGATGTATTTAAATCTATGTTAACAAGGTCATTAATATATAGGTTGAAAAGTAGTGGCCCGAGAATACTTCCCTGCGGAACGCCATGTAGCAATGGTTTGAAGCTGGAGCAAGAGTTACTTATGTGCACCTTTTGTTGGCGGTATTGTAGGTAGGATTTAATAAGAGAAAGGAACAGCCTCTGAAACCATAATATTCCAATTTTGTTAATAGTGTAACGTGATTTATTTTGTCAAATGCCTTTGAATAGTCTATGAAAATTCCAAGTGAATACAATTGGTGTTCAAAGGCGTTAAGAATGATTTCTTTTTGCACTAGCAAGGCGCTTTCTGTAGAGCGTTTTTTGGTGAACCCAAACTGATACGGTGTCATAATCTGATGCTTGGTTAAAAATGAGCTCATTCGTACGTGTATAAGCTATGTATAAGCGTCCTAAACTAACATGCTCTTCCCGAATGCATTTCTAATAGCGTATTAGTATGTTTTGGGATGACGAACGATCAATGGCCAATTAAGACCGGTTGAATTTTGCTCTTACTGGTGGAGCAGGAGATAACGCGCGAACCACGTGATAACCTACAGGGCAACACTTGTCATGACAACCAGGCTGAAGAAGCGAGGAGGGATAGACGTGGTTATGAGATGAGACTTGCAAATTTTCGCGAGCTTTTGTGGCTATTTCATTTACGAGACGTTCCGGTCAGCCGACCAAAAAGAAAACCCAACGCGCTTTAGTTCGGGAATTTTTCCACATCAGAAAAATATAGCTATAAAATAAAAGCTATGTTTTTGGGGCTTATTGGCCCAAGGGGAGTCAGGCTGTCAGAGACACCGAAGCAGAGGGCTCCGGATCATTTCGAACATCGGGGTTTCTTCAACGAGCAATGGTACTGCAAAGTACATTGCTGTCATGCTTACCGCCTAAATAATAATGCGACCGCCGAGGCTAGGAGCAAACCTTGGTTCCCCGGCACAGTAATCAAGCGCCTTGACCACTAAGCCACCGCGGCATGGAAACAAGGAAATATATAAGTCAATGAATAACGCTTAGTTTTTTTCTGAGCGCGTACTATAACCCATAGCTCATCCGTGTCGCTGCTCCAATGCCGCAGTTCTGTACTTCACTTTGCAATAGTGAATGAATAGTCGGACACCAGCCGTTTCTGTACAAACCCAAGCCCGGCTTGGGTACGCAGATTTAAGCCCGAGCCCGGCCCGGGCCCGCAACTTCAGGCCCGGGCCCGGCCCAGGCCCTGCAAAACAGGTCATGTCCCGGCCCGGCCCGGCCCGGCCCGGCCCGCGGGCCGGGCCGGGCCCGGGCTTTCGGGCCGGCCCGAGCCCGTGCAGTGCACTAGTTCGCGCAAGGCCCGTCGCCTGCTAGAGCATCCGTTACGACAGCTAGGTCTCAGTCTGTCAGCTGGGGTTGTTCGGTCTCTTGGTGCTTCCTCCATTGGGCACAGTAACTGGAATGTGCTCTCCGCCATCCAAACTTTCCTTTCAGACACTAAACGGCTGCCGTCCTAAGCTCTTTCTCACGATCGATATTTCTCTGCAACGAAAGCTTTCCTAAACATGGCTCGTTTAGCCCCGTTCCCTCTTTCAGTCACCGATCTGACAGTATTTGTTTAGTTTATTCAAATTTATAGCTATGAATTCCTTTAATTCATTGCCTAATTATTATTATTATCACTATTACCGTTATATTTTCCCGTTATTTATTTATTGTTTAACATTTTGAGCACCTGTCAGTCACCGCCTGTGTCTTACCAATCCCCCGCAGTGGGTACGCGCCATTATTTTGAGAACAACGACAACAGGTTAGGCGCTATGCTCGCGCTCCCGGCCGGACAAGAAGGCGACGATTTTGCCAGGCTCTGAGCCCCCGGATTACTGCTTTCGTACTAATATTTTGGTTGGTCGATTCTGTCCGTTGCCCCTCTCGATGTCGTGGGCTTGCGACAGCTACAACGCTAACGCCAAAGGGGCGTTCACAGGAAAGCCGAGAAAGCGGAGGTCGAACAATTTGCATCTTGTACTTGCGCGTGCACCGTGAGAACGCCAGCGTAATAGGTGATGTGAAAAGTGCGCTTTCTGCGTCGTCTTTTTTGTTTGTATGCAACAAAGCTATAGGACAACATAAACGCGTTCCCAAGCGAGACCTTCAGGGTGTCTTGCTCTAGTGAATCCCGCCGGTAAACAAGGTGTGTTCACACGCGACTCGGCCCGTCTTTAACTTTCTACCACATACATCGAAACAGATTAATTCTTGGGCTCGCGTATACGAGCGAAACAAGCGTAGAGAAGCAGAAGATGATTTTCTCCATCGTGTGTCTGCGGGGGCATAAAATGGCTGCGGAGAGGTTCGTCGGCATTCAGCATACGGCACTTTCACCCCGCAGTTATGGACCTGCCTAGCGAATCTGTGCCTGCATCTTAGCTCCCTGGGATACCAAGGGTAGAGAAGGAAGAGACTGGGACGTCATCGACGCTGTAGTGTATCTGATAAATCATCGACTAAATATTTGCCTCACTTCCGTCGAGAATGGGTACGTAGATGTGTAACGTGTGTCCCGTTGATATCTTTTCGCGGTTCCTTGTGGTTTTTTAGTGGTAGTAACCATGTTTCAGCCAGTGATTCACAAAATAACTTATAAAATTAGGATTCTTTCTCATTCGTTCTTTGTTTTAAGAAATGCAGGTTCTGTATTCATGTCAGAATTGGAGTATGACACATGCAAGTCGAGGGTGTCTTGGTGATGACATGGTTTAAGAGCGTTTGTTAAATAAGACTGTTTTGGCATGGAGTTATGAGCAAGGTTAGTTAAGCGCGCAGCGACAAACAAGCTTTCGACTTTTTGGCTACCTGTACCATAACTCTTACATTGAGCATGTTAGCTAAGTGTTAGCCTTGTTGGCAACGAATCGTTAATTTTTCTTGGTGCTAATGCAAAATCACTTTAAAGAGAGGCAGGCAAGAAGAAACATGGCACTATGCTTTCTTCTGACCTGTTTACTTGGTCGGCTTACCTTCTTGCCCTTTTCATGGTTGCATCAATAAAGTGATCCAAGAAATCATTAGAAATTAGGTTTTTTAGTCCTCTTACGCTCCCCTACACTGCCATCTACGCAGTAATTTACACTAGTAGCAAGAAGCTTTGATATTCAAATCATTTGGATCATTAAAATATCTTCTAAGCGGCGCCTTAGGTGGCATCTCCCCACTACACTTACCATTGGCCCGGCTTCAAGCCAGGGTGACATGCAGCACTAGTATAGATGGATGGCAAGTTGAAAAATTTCTTGTGTATCTTCTCTTTTGAGCTTGAAGTTTCCTGGATCCATTATATTATAGCCATGTTTTTTATGAACCGAAAAAGGAAGATATGGCAGAGAAAAAAAAATAATCCTTGTGTAAGTTCGTTGGACTGATAACTTCAGCAAGGTATAAGAAGAGCAAGCTGTGCGGTGAAGAGGCGAGCATGTTTGACCGGACGTCAAAAACATGTGTGATTGCCATTTTCAATCCGTTAAGTTGAACACATTTCTGAAACGTCACATATGTATTTTTGCTGAAGAAATTTAAATAATTTTTTTTCATCCATTTACTTGAAAACCCCTTTCGAATTATTGTATTTCTACGCAATTTTATATTTATTGAACATGAAAGCCTATTTTTTTTTTTGGCTGAAGCTTTCTTCAACCGTAATTTTCTTTTTATGAAATTTCTCCCTACCCCAGTGCTCCTTGGTTGTTTTTTTTTTTCAAACATGCAGCTGGATCAGCTGAGGAGGCCTGCCATCCATTCTCGCCTTCTTCCCCGGAGCTGCTTAAGCAAGAAGCTAAAAAGCTTGCGCAGAACGCTTTTGGAAGATATCCTAATGCATATATGTTAAATATATGGTAAAGAGAGCACCAGGAAGACAAATCGAGTCTGTGGCGCGCAACATTCTCCAGAGAAGCTCTTAGGTCAAGACGGCCCACTCCCTGGAAGTATTGCACACTCATCTGCAGTCACTTGATATAGTTTTCGTGCACATCAGACATATATCCATTCCTTACTCGAATCCTGAGTCGCAAACCTGTCTGCACCCCAACTGTGGTTGCTTGAACCACGAATGGAAATGACGTATCTGTTCCATGCAAAAACGTGGTAGGGTTTTAACGTAGCTAAACAGAGTAGACGTGCCAAAGCGTGTGTTTAGCCTGGTTGGCTCATATTTTTCTCTTTTTGGGTCGTTAGAAGTATCAATTATCACTGCAAGTATCAAGCCAACTAGCCCGTCAACAATTCTTACTGAAGTTCAATCCTCTAATCGACTTTGCTAAACTCTGCGGTTACTTCAGAAAACGCAATCAAGCACTACTGAACAGTTCACTCCGCATTCCAAAACGGCACACTGAACCAAGAAAGCCCAAATATCGGAACATAGGGCTCATTTTGGTGCGAGCACCGGTTTGCAGGTAGGCGACACAGCCTACCCTGCTCCAAAGAGGGCGCTCATTGCACTCTCCGGGAGCGCCTTCTGGACGAGGTTGGGGTCCCTATGTAGCGTTAAGTATACTTACAGCGAATACATGCGGTATTTTGCAGCTCCTTTCTTTTCTTTATTTAGGCGATAGCCTTGAATGGCCCGTTAGCAACGAGACCCGACGTCGTTGTTGGCATCCAGGAAGAGGGTGCCAGGAAACCCCCAATGACGTCATTAGGAAAGAAAATAATTTTTTCCGAAGCTCCAGCAAATTGAACCAATTATGCATTCAGATTCCCAGGTGACCGGAAACCGATTAGCTGCAAAACCGCGTTGCTTCTTGAGGAATAAATGTTCACCTATTGCATGGGTTACCCTACGGCTGTAAGCTAATGAGTACGTGTGTCATTATATAGCAAGGGAAATATATAAATTAAAACATTAATGCTTCCGCCTTAAAAGCACGTAAGCAGCGTTAATTTTCATCCGTAATTTTGCTTTCGCGCCCCTCAGAGACTTCTCTGAGACGACGATCACTTTTAAGCCAATCGGCGCGGCAGTGGGCGAGAGCTTCATCGGCAGTGGCAGTATAGCTGAACTACAGCAGGCGCTCGCTCGCGGCGCAACCGCCCACCCATCTTGGCTAGGCCGTGCAAAGGCTGTGGCGTCGCGCCAACTGTGCTCACACCCTCTCGTTCTCCTTTTTTCTGATCTTAATCTGCGCGGTTGCTGTGGCGTCAGGCCGAGCGAAAGTTATGGCGTCGCCCAGGGCCTGGCTCCCACCATTGTCTTCTGTTTAGTTCGATCCATAGGCCGCGCTTTTAGAGCTCATATCAGGGGGTGGGCTCTCCGTAAAGGAATGCTTAGTTAAATATGATCGATGTGGGCTGAAACATTGTGCGGGTAGTTAGTACCCTGCTCTTAAGGAAAGCATTGTTATAAGTACATTTCGTGAAAGAGGTATACAGCGGTAATAACAATGTAGTTTTGATAGCGGAAGCACTAAATCTATATGGTGCTAATAGTAAAGTAAGAACCGCGATACTCGGTTTTGTAGAGATTCCAGGTTCAGCCGCTATAGTGGCTAAATGCTGGGGTCCCGGACCGCATATTCTAATTTTAAATTTTGATCAAACTATTGTTTTCTGAAAAAAAGTAACTTTCCTGCATTATAAGAATAGTAGAAAGTTCAATACAGATAGCCTAAGATACGTTGGCATTGTTAGCGATAACTTGGACCAGCGGTTTCCATGAGAGGTACAAGTTATACGCAGAGTGAGTTATTTGTACGAAGGCAAAGCTTCTAGGTGGTATTCCGGAAATATTTCAAGAAGACGATTTGACAAATATTTCGTTACAGGCAAACCGCTATGAGCGTTCCCCTACCTCTCAGCATGATATGCTTGGCACCACGCAAGGACAAAAATTTGGCTGCTGCCTTAGCATGTCACTCGGTTGTCGTGGTGTGCAAGGTGCGACAGCTAGAGTATCCCTGTGGCCACGGTTTGCGTTATTTCATGGTTGCAGCATATGGCGCTGCATAATATGTGCGCATCTAACACGCACGTTTTCCGGCATTCATGACATGCAATTTATACGAATTCATACTGTTTCTCATTATATTTGCGCAGAAAGAACCCAGCAGATCTGCGCCTCCCGTGTGTATACCTTAGTATATGGTTAACAAGACGTATTTTAACGCAGTACAAAAACCGGCGAAGGCATGTGTTCCTGTTTTACGTGATAACGTAAGAGCTCGTTCTGCTGAAAACCCGGCATAGTCCGTTGTCGACCTGCGTCACGCTTCAAGTTCAGGATCGCTGAAAAAGAAGTACAGCTAGGTATGGGGTAGTACATAAATAAATTAATTAGTACAGAAGGAGGTCCCAAAGTAGAAGCTGTACGAGGGACCTCCTCTTATTAATTGTACATATGAAGCAGATAAAAATATGCCAAATAAGAACTACATAGTCGGAAAACAGTTGTAGTGGGATCTAATAACCACAATAAAAATTTAGTTAAGCACATTGAATGTTACAAGCACGTTTAAAAACACGGCGAAAAAGAGGACACAATACTGTAGAAAATTACCCAAGCAATAAAAGCAGTACGCAATAAATACCGGGATCAATGGTATGGTAATTGGCATTGAATGAATAGGAATTACTAAAAAATCCCACTAATCCTGAAATCAGAATACAGGAAAAGAAAACACCCAGTATTGGGTTCGAGCCTAAGCCCTCTGCATGCAAGGGGGGCAGGCAAATTATAGGACACTTTTTTTTTCACCATGTTATTCATTACAATGATACGATGTATGAAGAACATGAGCTATCTGGAAACATGAAGAAAACAATGACAAATCAACACCCCTAAGCAACGAAGCCTGAGAAAAGAGGCAATGCAGAGGAAATAGCTGATACATCATAATACGACACATCTAAGCAACAAAGAACTAAAGAAATGGCAATGAACAGCAGAGCACTAATAGTGAGTGCCACACTGGTTGAAACTCGGTCTGGGCATACAATTTGTTTAGGTTTACAATCATTCTGCTCAGTGGTTATGTTGTGCGGGTTATCCACTCGCAGAAAAATATATCGGGTGTGTCATTTCCATAAACCATATTAGCAGAACACATACTGCCGTTATCTTTGGGTTCATCCGCCATCATACAGTTTATATGCCCTTAACCGCCACCGAAATGTGTGACATTCCGCGTTGCAACGCCATTTGCTATTGATATTCATCTCGTCTCTTATCAAGCGAAGATTGGAATAACTTAACAGTTTATTTATATTTATTTCTGTTAGAGCTACCATATGTGACAGTTCCGGGGCAATTATTTTTTGCGTACTTCAATTTCGACGTTTTGCTTCTGACCTTTCTTTAGAATGTTCTTCTTTTGTTGTTTCTTCATTTCAGTATCTGGAGATCAAGTTTGTATATTTCGCTTTTAATTTTGCCTATCCCCTTTACAGTGTACAACTTTACAGTGAACGTGTAATAAATAAAAATAATGACATAATGCTGCTTCATGCAAAATGCCGCGAATCGTTCGAAACAAGTGGCTGGTAGCAAAAAAAAAAAATCACAACATGCGTCCGTAGCTAGGCCCCTGTTACCCCACAGGCCTGCCTATCAAATAAAATCACGAAAGAAAGGTCATACTTTTTGCATGACATATTTTTTTGTTCCACATTTGGAAGACGTCACGAGGTGATTAAAAATGCAGAATATAGTAGGGAAACACAGGTTATCACTATTGATGGTAAGTTGTCGACGTAGTGTCGGCCTGTTTTATTTTACTGTGTTCTTCTTTTATGATTGAAAAAGAAGAAAAATCGCGAAGTGGGATACAACTCTACGCTCGCCGAGCATGCCAGGTTAGCGCCACATCATCTGCATTTGCTGATGATGTGATGAAACAACACCCGCGCTGTAGTGTTTCTGAGTCACTGAACTCGCGAAAGAAAAAAAAGATGTCTTTGTATTCATAGCACGCGTATTTGCACCACATGCGTTCTTTTTTCCCACGCATTCGCCACGAGCCAGGTTCTGGCTCTTGGCCAAGAATGGCAGCGCATAATGATGTAAAACTTAATTACGCTGTTTGAAATCTGTGTATTTTGCTGCTCAGAGTCGACCATGGACGGAGGCTCGAGATGCAGAAAGGAGGCTAAGTCTAGGAGACTTTCCCGCCTCAGTTCCATTATTGCAAAACAGTGTGTGAAAGGTTCGCCGACAGACGTAAAGAGGCTATTCGAAGCTTCTGATGGGAACACCAAATTTCCCATGTTTACGTGGGCTGCACGTGAGAGCGGCCACAGGTGGAAAGAGAACTTCGTGGATGTAAACAAAATGGCGATAAACGCATTTAGTGCTGGCAACAAACTTTCTTTCTGTCAAAGTATTTTGCTACGTAGAAAATTAGCCGCCAAATACACTTTAATACCGCAGGCTGCTTTGGTCGGTTCCGATCAAGATAGCAGGCGCCCAAGCACACCTTCCGCGTCACTGCCTTTGCTGTGGCATCATGTGTGTCCAGCAAGCTACCTACCATACCGGGCGAAACATTTACAACTTCGGGTGAACTTCATCAGTTCCATAGTGCTTATGGAGATCAAGAATTGAACGCTGCCGAGATGGTCGTTGCTGCCTGCCATTTATCGCAAACACCCAAGCAGTTGATTCAAGATGTATTGGCTTAGTTTCGTGGCCATTAAGTGCCTGCGGCCTATCTTAGACGAAAGATAATCCAAGAGGGAAAGCGGTCTTCACAGCGTCACTCAATGGTCATCTCCTGTGCTCCCTGATACTGTGCCTTCCTTCTGGACACCGCACTGCTGGCACCCATTGAGATAGTTGAGAAATTTATGGGCCCGCCAAGCTTTCAGAGTTGAGGTGCAGGGCGGCTTCTGGATTCCTTGATGGCATGATGCTGATTATCTCCTGCATCTGTTTGACGGGTTCATCTGCCGCGTAAAGTTAACCACACCTGCGCTCAACCAGCTGCCTGCACGTGAAAAGACCGTGCCGAACAACCTCGGAGAACAGACGAAATGCGTAATTTGCGTGCATCGTCTAGAATTTGTCGTGCTTTACAACAGCTTCGTCCACCCGTGGCATTGGTTTCAAACTGACGTGGTTTATTTATTTATTTATTTATTTATTTATTTATTTATTTATTTATTTATTTATTTATTTATTTACTTACTTATTTACTTACTTATTTATTTACAGTACCTACAGCGCCCAACGGGAATTATTGGAGGGGGGAGTACAGAAAAAAAAGGGGGAACAAAAGTTAAATACAGAAATACGTTTATTCATACACCGCGGTTACCAACAGGTCAACAACACTTCCTTTAAAACATCTAAGAGAAAAAAAAGTACGATTCCGTTGCATACATTTAATACGCAGGCTCTGCACGACATAATAATATACACCAGAACTAAAGTGAAAGATTGGTTTGGTTTGGTTTTATGGGGTTTAACGTCCCAAAGCGACTCAGGCTAGGAAGGACGTCGTAGTGGAGGGCTCCGGAAATTTCGACCACCTGGGGTTCTTCAACGTGCACTGACATCGCACAGTACACGGCCCTCTAGAATTTCTCCTCCAAAGAAATTCAACCGCCGCGGCCGGGATTGAACCCGCGTCTTTCGGGTCAGCAGCCGAGCACCATTGCCACTGAGCCACCACGGCGTTTTAAAGTGAAAGAAAACGGCAAGCTGAACCAGACGCTCTGATCACAAAGACATAAAAAACATTTAAAAAATCATCAGAAGTTAGTCCTGGAACACAGCAGTTGAGTTGAGAAAGATGAAGGAGGAGCAGTAACAATAAGTTCGGGTCAATTATTCCAGTCATGGATTGTTTTCGGAAAGAAAGTGTATTTGAAAATATTGACCCTACACCTGTATTCTCGGATTTTCATCGAGTGATCAATTCGATGAGATACGTAAGTTGGTGGTTTTATGCATATGTCCCGGTCAATGCCTGTTCTGCCCTGGAATATGTTATAGAAGAGACACAATGTGAGATATTTCCTTCTGGTTTCAAGCAGTGGTCAACGCAAATCGTTCCTAATTGTTGTGGTACTTTTTCTGAAGTCGTAATCACCCGCATACGGCATCAACGCGCTCCAAGGATGCACTGCCCTGAGGAGTTGTTGAAGAATGCCGCAGCCAGTTGTTTCGAACGCTAAAGTATACAAGTGGTGGCTCTGTCCACAGGTTGTGACTACTTGCAAACACCTTGACCTACTTTCCCAGATATTATTAAAATGCGCCACGTGGAGCGGTTCCGCATAGCAGCGACTATTGTTGCAATGTCCACAAAAGGTGAGGTGTTTCGGTTTGGTTTGGTTTGGTTTATGGGGTTTAACGTCCCAAAGTGACTAAGGCTATGAGAGACGCCGTAGTGGAGGGCTCCGGAAATTTCGACCACCTGGGGCTCTTTAACGTGCACTGACATCGCACAGTACACGGGCCTCTAGAATTTCGCCTCCAAAGAAATTCAACCGCCGCGGCCGGGATCGAACCCGCGTCTTTCGGGTCAGCAGCCGAGCACTATAACCACTTAGCCACCGCGGCGGCGGTGGGGTGTTCGCTCCTGTTATGTCACCCTCTACAGTAATTTTTGACAGCACATCAGCTTTCACGATAGCCTTCGAGGCGAAAATTGTAAGCATCACGTGACACTTTCCCATGAATGCTTGAAAAGGAACAAGTAGGGCGATGTCTGCTCATTTTGAGCTGGAGCTGCATGAAAATTTTCCGAGGTGCACTAATACGTTAGCTTTAGCGTAGTGGCGCCACGGTAGCTCGGTGGTTATGGCGCTCGGCTACTTACCCTAAAGACGCGGCTTCGATCCCGGCCGCGACGGTAGAATTTCGATGGAGGCGTAATTCTAGAGGCCCGTCTACTGTGCGATGTCAGTGCCCGTTGAAGAACAACCTCAGGAGGTCGAAATTTCCGGAGCCCTTCAATACGGCGTCCCTTATAGCCTGAGTTGCTTTGGGATGCTAAACTCCCATAGACCAGCGTCGCAAAAATAGTGACTGCTCCCAAAGGTACTACTGGATGCTGCTACTGTGTTGCAACGCGTATAATGCAAACCAGACCGATGGCTAAATCTAACTGATAGCTGTGAAGTAATATAGGTCGGACAGAGCAGTTACAATTGCTGGCTGGCGTCTGTCGCAGCTGATTCGCCGATTAGCGGGCGCTCACCGGTACGCGTACACGCCGAATTTCGCCCGCGCGGCGCGCAACAGCGGGCGCATTTGTTTTTCAGTCCCGGACTGTCCGGGACTACTTGCGGACTCGAGTCCGGTATTTGTTTTTCTCGGGCAGCCCGAAAGCTCCGCCCACCTGCTTGCATCGCCATAGCAACGCGTTCGTTTTTAGCCTATGGCAGTCCGCGGGCTGCTTGGGGCTGCTGAGAAGGCTGCAGACGATAGCTGCGCGCCGCGCTGGCAGCCATATTGAGTTAGACTCCGTGTGCATTTTGAGTATTTTTCGTGTTCCTGGAGGTCGATATCATGCGTTAAACCTTCACATGAGCTCCGTAGCTGCTCTCTGAGCCATCGCAATACTTTTTGTTCTTGCATCTTCGTTTATTTTCTTGAAATCCACCGCACAGGGACGCGCGTTCGAAGCTGCGAGCGCGTATTGTTTGCTCGTGTCGTCAAGAGGTTCTCGTTCGCTTGTTTTGCGACAAACTGTCTGTACGCTTACCTGAAAGCATCGCAGGTGAAGCACTCGTATACTGGAGCAGCTATAGAGCTTGTTGTCAACATTTTTGCGAAGGCTTTCGTCTATCTGCCGACCCGCAACGAGTTGGGCTACTTTGTGCGAACTTCGCCGCAAGCAGTAGCGGCGAGCATACCTCCGAAGCTGAGTTCTGTAATGCACCTACGCTAAGCTGACAGTACAGTCTTTAAACCGACTCAGTATCATGATCGAGCGCACGGCGTTGCTTCGGCGTCGTGGTGGCCGTGGCTTGCGTCGTCTGCTAGCAGATGACAGCGTCCTTGTACGGTAACCGAGGGGGAGCCCGGCTGTGGCGCCGAGTTCGAAAGCAGCCTATGGCAAGTAGGTCATGTGACCATGACGTTGTTTCCTGTCAGAGCGGAAGCCGAGACCTGTCAGCAAGTAGTCCGGGACTGGAAAAACAAATGCGGCCAGTGACGCATCGCTGCCGCGGCATTCGCGTGAGGAAGTGAGACAGCGGCTGCTTGCAGTCGCCCTAAGATTCGAACGTGCGCGCAAGAAGATTACACGAGCTTTGGTTCGCACATGACAACGCGGTACGAAGCCCGTTGTCTCGGTGGCGATAAGCTAAGGCGATAAGAGCAATTCCAGAGCAGATGCAGTGTGCTTCACGAGACGCTGACAGTGTGTAAGCATTGGGGCTGCATCGGCGCCACGCACGGGTAAGTGGAACCATCAGTGATAACTGCAGTAAATTAACAGGAAACTGCGGCAGTACCTGGAGTGTTTAGAGCGCGTTTGGTTAATTGCTAGCAAGACGCAGATCAGTCCTAGCGGCAACAAAAGTTCGAAACAGTTGAGTTACTTACGGCGTGTGCGCGCCTCCAGCTGTCTCAGACGAAACGGCTTATATGTAGTGGTAGAGACGTCCTCGCGGCTCTGCCTTATCGAGTCAGTGGTCTGTGGGTTTCGAAATTCCCGCTCGCTACACAGGGCACGGCCATCTGATCATCATCAGCAGCACGACATAGACTCCGGCAGAATGCGAGGCAAGCGGAGCAACGAGTTGGTCGCGGCAGTTGGGAGGGCTGCTCATGCACCGTTTGCTTATAGTGCCTAGAATATACTGGATATTCTAGGCACTATAGTTTGCTCATGCGCGTGGCGATTTTGAGCTTTCCACCGGTTCGGCTAGGAGGCGCTGCTAAACAGTTTGTTTGCGTGCGGCGCGCTCCGTTTACTATTGTCCGCACCTGAACCTTTGGAGACGCATTCTGCCAGACCTTCTCCTTGTGCTGGAGCTCATAAACAGCATCAGTTGCAATTTAAGCCTCTCTTAGACAAATTTTGTTTAGAACGACGCTTTTGTTCGAAGACCGCAAGCTTTTACAACCTACTTTTGCGGTCCTTAGTGTGAGTTCAGTGCAATGCGCTGATACTAAAAGAAAACCTGCTCGTCGTTTTTCTTCGATGCGGTTATGTGGAACCTTGTTCCAGTTCATGACGTATTCCAGACATACCTGGGTCACTGCTCGTGAGAGGGAAAGGAGGCGAGTGTCGTGAGGGAAGACTTTTTTTCTCTCGCCGTTGGACACGTGACAAGTGGGCGCTCGACACCTGGGAGCAATGAGCTAAGGAAGGTTGAATTTCCAAACACTCCTCAGAGGTGCATGCGCGTTCACACGTTGTTGCGTCACAGACGCACGCTCCGTGTACTTAACTTTGGCGGCTGTGGTGTTGCGCAAAAGCGGTGGCTTTGTTGGACGAAAGACCAATCCGTGCATATATACAAGCGGTATCGTTCTGGTTTTCTCCGAGAAACTTATGAGAAGGTACCGGCGGAATGAAGACGACATTAAAGGGTCAGTCTACTCATCGAGATGAGTGTATAAATAATGGCATATTCTGGTAGTTGGCACCCTATAACATCAATAACGAGGGATCTGCTCCCGGTTTAGGCAGGAATTTATATTTTATTTCGGCGTTAAACGGTCGCGTAAAAATGCATGGTGGCGACCCCAAACGTTCATTTTGTTGGTGCAGGTGGTAGTCTTTTTTTTTTTTTTTGTAGAAGCATAAGTGAATATACTACGTACCGTCAGTATGCCCCAATGTCACAGACACGTACGTTTTGTTCTAGTAAACTGTAGAAGGCGTACCGCTCGCTTTTTCTGTAAATCACATGAATATTTATAGTTATACGTACGCTAAACGCAGGCACATTCCAACTTTTAGTTCAGCGTATGCTAGCAGAGACGCAAAAATAAACTCAGCCTATAGTGGCGCCATCTGGTTGTCAGGACGGGAACCATTGCTGTAAACAAACCGACTCTCCACTTAAGCCTAAAAGCGGCAGATTCGTCACTCTGATTATTAAATTAAAGCCAATTTATCACTTATACGTTTTCCGGGAGGCGAGATGAGACGAAGCGAAAGACCGGCGCCCCATTTATGGCCAGTGAACGCACTGAAAAAGGCAGCAACAACTAGAATTCATTCCGAAGCAAGAGGTCCGGCTTCGGCGGGCGCTGCCATGTTTGTCGCCGTGCGGCGAGAATCCAGATGGTTGCCAGATGAGACTACCACCTCATACAGATATGTTCTGACATCCATAAATTCTATTTTAAAATGTTTTACCGCACTCCTTGGTACCACACCTGGCTAAACGGTAATTTGAGTAATGAGCTATCGGTTGCCGCAAAGAAAATATGGCCGATAAAATTCTGTAGACTGACCCTTTAAGCCTATTTGGTGGGCCGAAACGAACACAAGGGCCAACTGGGTTGAAATGAACGCATTGACGGATCCTGAGAGGTAAACGGGTGGGACTACGATGTGCGTCCAAGTAGTTCGCTTAGTCTTTTCTATTCTGTCGACCACTACCGGTGCACATTCTATTCTGATCCTTCGGTTAACTACAGGGGCGTATGCTGTGTCGTTGAGTGAGTACAGGCTCTCTGATTTGCACGGTACGCGCTTGATTGAGCTTAAGGTGCATGTTTCTCTTTCTTATACGAATGAATGATTTGAATAAATACTCGTCGTTTGTGCGACTTTCAGTTTAGAGACAATATTTTTCTATTATTTTATGTGGTAGGCTGCGCTTAGCTACATGTCCTAAAAACCGAAGAGGGTATCATTCTCCTGAGCTGTAGATGAGATCAGGGGAAGTAAAATTTTGTGCAATACAGGCGGGAATTTTTAGGGTGCATGATAATAGTATACGGCCCCGTGATCTTTTGGGATGGAACATGAAGTGGAATCTTTAAGCAGGGGAGTTCCCTGCCCGAAGAGAATGCGCTGTCTTTTCTAGAAACGGCTTTTTTTCGACCCTTATAACGTGAAGCTCAAAGGAAAACGTTTTAAAGCCAATTTTTTCAACTCGCTGCACGAGTTTCTGTTTGATATTTCCTGTCTGTCATCCCGCGCCCCTTTCTCCTTGGCATACTGGAGCTCATTAACGAGAACGAAAGCCCTGAGTGCCTTTTACGAATTTTTTTCAGCAAGAATCTGTATAGACCTTGTGAACGAGCTTTACTGTGAAACGTTATGCACAGGTTCCGGCTGAAGTTGCGAAAGTCAGCAAGCGCTCGAATTGCTCCCAAAAGAGTCCTTTTCATGGCACAATGGCCATCAGTACGCCTTCTTTTTGTTGACCGCTGACTTCCTGGTAAGGTGGGCTTCGCAAGAGTGTGCATACAGCATGAGCTACATACAGCCTTTGTCAAAAATATACAGACCACGGGGTATGATTCTGGGCCTTGTTGTGTGGCCTGTTGTGCGGCACAAGCGTTCCAAATATCTCCAAAAGTAAACATGTTCACCATTCTCAAAAAAAAAATGCGAAAATTAGAAAATTGTAAGATACTGTTAAGTAAATATTGAAGCTAATTGCCCATTCTTCTGATATGTAACAAAATCTTTCTTTTGAAGTGTTTCCATTGATCGCATCGAACAGTTAAGACTGTCATAGAAAACCAACAGGGAACGCTTTTGATGAAAGTAAAAACATTAAAAAAAATGCAAGACTGCCGTCGGGTGATCTGTGGACATATTGATTGTTATAGTGAAACCTTATATTACACGAAAAAAATTCTTGCACAAATGGTTTCCCGGTTAAAAATGCTTTTGTCCAGATTTCTTGGGTGTGGGGCTTTCGCCCTCATCGCTGGGACAGTTTCGACATCTATGGACCCTGCAAAACTTCCCCTGTTAGGATTAGAAACAAAGCTCTTGGAATGTACCAAAGCACTTCGAATGTACAAAAGCCGTACCTGGCTTGCAGCATCAAAAAGCTTACAGACCTCGGAAAAAAAAGTGAGCACTAAGGGGCTTGCCACGTCTGCTTGAAGTAATCAAGAGCTTTGACTTTTTAAATTGCCACTTTAGCGAAAATCGCGAAACATTGAACTTGCAAAAAAATGGCTGAGGCTTAGCTTAGGTTAAGCCTAGTCAGATGCGAAGCATATTGTCGCCGAGTTGCATATCGAGCACGCCGCTTGGCTAGACGTTCTTCACGCTCTTCATCAGTCTCTGTAGCACGCCGCAACTTTTGCTTCTCATTCCAACGAGCAGCCCTGTCTCCAGGAGGAATCTCTATCCCGTGTACGCCTAGCAGAGGCAGGCGCACCCCCTTGTATACCGCCGCTCCAGCATCACGTGGTCACTACAGCGCACCTAGCGGCAGAAGCAGGAAACACATTGGTCGCGACGCCTCGCGCGACGGCGCGAGCTGGGGCCCCGTTTCTCCTATGTCGTTACGTCACGCATCACGTGGGCCTCCTTGGTCGCGACGCCTCGCGCGACGGCGCGAGCTGGGCCCCCGTTTCTCATCTGCTGTGACGTCACGCATCACGTGGTATGACATGGAGGTCACGAAAGGTCAATGGTAACGACACCGCCGCGCTCGAGGAGCTGGGTTGGGCTATTTTAGTATGCTTCGCATAAAAATAAGTTTATATCAGCAGGCCTCGAGCTAACCCTTACTCCAGCGAAGCGGGAGCGCCCAACGTCACCGTTTCTCAATTTTCCCAAGAATAAAGGCGCGGGATTTTGTTGTTCCCAAACTGCATACGGCGATCGGGCGGTTCACACTCAAATAGTTGTTGCATACCCTTAGATGCTTATGCGCCATTAAACCCAACACAGCAACAACAGTTGTTGCATATATTGTTTAGCCTGCCAAGGCGGCTGAATGGATTTCGCGGTCGGCTGCTAATCTCAAGGTAGCGGGTTCGATGCCGACCATGGCAGCTGTATATTTTCGAGGCGAAATACAAAATGCCCATGTGCGGCGCGTTAGTAGGGCTCGCTAAAGAGGCCGACGCGGTCTAAACTAAGCAGGCGTTCTCTATTACGACGTCCCCATAGCCCTTGTGTCGATTCAGGACGTTAAATCCCTGAATTTACAAGTTTGGTTGCATCATTTAGCACATGAACAGACTTCAGTGATTGCATGCGCTTGGTGCTCTTTTGTGAGTTTTGTGCTTAATATGTCCACGTGTTGTTGTTCAGAATAGTGTTTAGTTGAGCACACATGGTATAGTGATACTTTTTAATGTATACATTAAAAAGGGGGCTCATACCTGCAGACATGGCTGTTGTGTTGTCAACCTGCTCAATCTCATTTAAAAGCAGTCTTTCGGGCTAATTATTAAAACCAATAAATAAAAAAGATAAATTATCAAAAATTTACGTTTATATTTCCTATGAAATTGGTGCGAAACGTAGCACAAATGCACATCGAACCAATAATTCGTTCTCACGTGAAAAGGACAAGGACGAAATACGGGTTTTGAAATACGGGTTTGGCAATGAGCTTAGCACTCGCTACTACGGCAGTGATACACGTACCATCGATTACTAAGTAGAGAAAAAGTTGCATGTTTCTTGTGCGTAGTAATTAACTCCTGTGAGGTATAAGTCTACGCCGTTGTAATACTTTCAAGCACTTCGCGTGGTATCTTCATGTCTCTGCTGCATAGAATTTCTTTCAGGAAAGTTCGGCTAAGCGTTTTAGTTTGGTTTGGTTTATGGAGTTTAACGTCCCAAAGCGACTAAGGCTATGAGAGACGCCGTAGTGGAGGGCTCCGGATATTTCGACCACCTGGGGTTCTTTAACGTGCACTGACATCGCACAGTACACGGGCCTCTAGAATTTCTCCTCCAAAGAAATTCAACCGCCGCGGCCGGGTTCGAACCCGCGTCTTTCGGGTCAGCAGCCGAGCACCATAACCACTGAGCCACCGCGGCGGCGCGCCTAAGCGTTTTATTTTAAGTTATACATCGCTAAGGCACTTGTTAGTAGAAAAAATGTTCCTAATGCTCTACTTTAAAGGGATGACTTTTATTCTCCCGTTCAGAAGAAAAAACGATGTAGGCGTTGCGGCCAGAAACCCACCCCCAGATGAATACCGCAAATATGCGATGTAGTTTTTGCAAGTTTACTGCAGAGCAACGAATTACCTGAAGCCCATACCAGAGCTTGCTCACCAGGAAAAGGTTGCACAGCGTGGCACATGCAAATATAGATAGAGCAAGGCCGTTCAAGTGTTTTTTTTTTTCGTGCACTTGCTTTGTCTCTTCAGTCCGGTAACGTTCACAGGCCCTAAAGTTTTGTAGCTGGACTCCCGAGTATTTCACTGGGCTACTCACCCATGACATGTTGGCGAAAATGCCGGAAGTGGCATGCCAGCCACCATACCAGAACACCAAACAATTTCCCGTTTTCACGGCACTATCGCTAGTAGAATGGAATTTTATGACAATTTTGACCACATTTAGAATACTGGGCCGGTTTGTAGAAAACACGGAAATGTCGTCAGCATAGGCTAAGAGGCAAACCTCCGTGACATGCAGCTCAAAACCACGAACATTTGTGCTGCTCATAACGCTCGAACGAAGCGGTTGTAGAAAAAAATTACTGCAGAGGCTATAGGGCCCACTCTTGTCGAAAGGAGCGCTCTACTTTATTGCGAGCCCTCATCACCATGTTTACAAATAGCCGCGTAGTACACCCGCGCTTCGTACAGCCGCGTAGTATACATCAAGCGCCCTGTCCTCCTCGCCCATTACTGTGTCATCTTTGTGTGCGCTAAAAAAAAAAAAACTCCGAGAATGGACAAGCCAGCGCCACAGTGCATATTACTAGTACGCACCTTCTAAGCCATGGTCACGCCTTCTCTTACGACAGAGCCGACATTTACATAATCTAAAAAAAAAAACACAGCAGTGCATCATGCTGCGCTCTGTCGAAAGCTTTTTTCAAGATCGAGTGGAACCGTTGGAGTGTTGGCCCTTTGTGCGTAAAAACACTCAAATACGCAACGAGCTGAATGGAAGGTCGTCAAAATAATGCGGCTTTAATACCACAGCTCTGATCAGCACCAACCAAAGTTTTAATGAGAATTTACAGTCTTTGAGCCAATACTTATTAATAAAAACTAAGGCCACGCAGACACGCTAGTACGGTTTAGGTGCAAGCGTGGTTTTATATTGCCACGTATCACTATAGTGGCCGTTCTTTCCCGCTCAAGGCCGCAGGAAAGGGGTGTTATCCTTTTTGTTTGTGACGCCAGAAGCGACTTTACTAATCTCGATTCATCCCGGGCAAGAAGAGCTGCATCTACGTTTTTCCAGATGATCTTGACCTGTTATCTCGAAGTTTCCTCACCGGCTTTAAATTGAGCGATGCCACGAGCGGCGGGCATTCGTAGTTCGACGACTGACGAGCACGCTTGTTGCTTACGCCGCCTCCGAGTGATTCAGTTCTTTTGAGGGCGCAAGTCAGCCCCAAAAAAAGAGCTTGGTTTGACAGTCTTTGTTGCTGTCTTCCTGACCGCTGGACTGCCGTCACTACAACGTGACATCTGGTGGAGTTGCTTGGTAGCCTTCTATGTTCCGGACACCCCCTACAAGTCGTGACGCCAGCCCGCTATGTCATTCACCGCAGGACCTGAGTCCAGTCCACCGCGCAAGCCGACGTCTGCAAGGGGACGCACCTGAGTTCGGGATTCTGCCGGACCCTACCCGGAAGCGAAAACCAGTAGCAACGTCCACCATGAGCTTGCCCCAGACGACGACTCCAATCATTCTTCAGCAGCCCAGGGTGCCACCAACCTTTGACGCTTCGCCTGGCGCCGACCCCGAAGAATGGCTGGAACAGTTCGACCGTGTGGCTGTCTTTAACAACTGGGACGATGCCATGAAAATTAGGTACGTCTTCTTCGCCTTGGAGGGACCAGCAAGAATCTGGTTTGAGAGTGAGGAAGCTAGCCTTACGGATTAGGAAACCTTCAAGGAGCAGCTTCTCAAGTCCTTCCCAAACGTCGTGAGAAAAGAGAGAGCCCAGCAGCAGCTACAGTCTCGCGTACAACACCCAGACGAGACCGTTGCAGTGTACACTGAGGATGAAGATGCGGATGAAGGAGATGAAGCGTCTTTTCCGGCGTGCCGACTCGAGCATGAAGGAAGATGAAAAGGTCAAGCTGCTTATGCGAGGAGTCAAAGAGCAACTCTTTGCCGGCCTCGTACGGAACTTACCCGAAACCGTCGCGGAATTCGTCGAAGAGGCATCCACCATGGAAAATACTCGATGCCAGAGCCCGCCAGTATGACCGCCAGCAGCGCGTTTTCTCAGCAAATTGCCTGGACACCGCTAACAACGATAACCTGCGGGAGCTTATACGTGGAGTTGTGCGAGAAGAGCTCCGACGATTGCTGCCAACGGGAACGCATCCGCAGCTTTCATTGCTCACAGACGTCATCCGGTATGAGGTTCAACAATCCTTGGGTGTGACGCCGACAACCACGCAGCCTCTGCAGCCCACAGCCATGACTTACGCCGCAGCTGTGCGCCGTCCTGCCCCTCGACGACGGGACCCAAGCCCCTACGCCATCGGCCAGCTGCGCTGGACCGCCGCCCTCTCGCCCCAACCCGCCCGTCCTACGAGCGTCGCACACAGCCGAGGAAATGCGACGAGTGGAGAACTCCCGACCCGCGCCGCCTACTATGCTTCCACTGTGGCGAAGCCGGTCACGTCCTCCGGCACTGCCCATACAGAAGACTGGGCATCCGAGGGTTCTCTTAGGAAGCAATATGGTCTTTCACGTACTGTGGTCTTTTACGAGAGTATGATAATGGGTATGTGCGTAATTAAAGAAGTTCTAAGTACGGAAAAATAATTAAGCCAGCAGCAAAGCTCATGTCGGCGTTTAATATTACTTTTGCGTGAAGTGGCATTGCAGCCCCTGCAAGCGGCTGCCATAGAAAAAGCCCCGCGACGTGATGTACTACGCCGCTGTCCCAACAGATTGCGCGAACAGAATAAAGTGTTCTCTGCACGAAACTTGCTTCCAGGTGGAGACTGTGTGTGTAGTGTTGTAAGTACTGATCGATGTTGGCTGATGTACAGTATTGCTCATGTTTATCGTGAAGAATTCAAAAAATTTTCTGCCTCAACCGCTGGCTCGTTTACGCTGAAACTTCGCACAGAACTTGAATGTTGCGGTAACTTTTGTCTCGTAATAAATTTGTGAACAGTACTTGCCTGGTTCAGCCGCGGTAATCGTCGGCCTTAAAATCGACCAGCCAAAAGCCGCCAACTCTGGGTTTTCACCAAAGGACGTTGGTAGCGCCATCTGTTTTTGGCATAGGAAAGCGCCTGGACACGAAGGCCGCCGAGATCAGCATTACAAGCTACGCAGGTTCCTCGAGGGCGCTACTGCCGCCCTTTGCAGCAGTCCGGTGCCGGCGCCTTCAGTTCGTCGATCTCGACGCAGACTATTACAGAGTTGCATCATTCGCGGCTGAATCAAGCAAGTATCGTTGTAAAACTTGCTACGAGACAAAAGTCACCATAATACGCAAGCTCTGTGCTCAGTTTTTCCGCGAATGAGCCAGCGGTTGAGGCGAGAAAATTTTTGAGGTCTTCACGATAAAGATGCACAATATTGTATAGAAGCACCATTATGCGCGTAAACTGCCGTGTAGAAGAGTTCAAAAACAAGAATATCAAAACTGTTGGGACAAATGTATGAATTTGAACAAAGAACAGCGACTGTGTGTGAAGAAGAATGCTGAAGGGTAACGCTCTCGCTCAATAATTTAAAGGCGTAGCTTAAGTGTCCCTCTAATTGTCAGCGCCCGATAGCTACCTGCATTCAATACCACCTTACGCCGGTATAAGACATAAAATTTGGAACCGGGTAAAGGCTCTGCTGTGTGGAAAGTCATTAACTCAACAAAAGTGAAGGTGACTATATTGTTTAATAAAGAAAATGAACACTGCTTGCCTTGAGCTTGAAGGTTTGTTTTTCTGGACAAAGGCTCAGTCATCAGCTAAAACACTGCGCGTTTTTAACTCGCTTAGATTCCCACGGATTACACGCAGCACCATAATGGGTTCTGCATGCCATTAGCTGAACAGGATCCGCAAGGGCTTCTTTAGATGCCAAGATGACGCAGTAACCTGTGAACAAAATTTGCAGTAATAATTAATTGCACGAAAACAGAGCAGTTTAGGAAGGGCTGCAATTTTTTATTTTACTTGTGACATGCCAGCGAAGCTCACGGTTCAGAATGTGGTATTTGGAAACAGAAATAAGGTGAACAGCAGCGCTGGAACGAACTAAAACAGCATTAAGAAGTGCAAAAACTGCTCACAGCGAATTGCCTAAATCCGCCGCGCAGCGGTAGAAAACTGAAAGCGTCAGTTTCAGCATACTTCGGGGTAAGCAAAGCTGGTGCTGTCTTCAGTGGCTTCTTAACAAAGGTGCAAGCTTCTGTGACGGGTTGATTGCGATCCTGCTGCTACTGAGAGGCAGGTATTGCCTTTCAAGCTTTTAAAATGGCATATACATTTACATTTTCTTATACAGAAACAATAGTCGAAGCTGGAAAATACTTGAATACCAACTGAACTGCTTTGCTTGGATCTTTTCAAGGCTTGGAAGGCTGGGATTCTGCGCTAAAATGCACTATTGCATATTTGAGCTTGAGTTTGTAAACAACCAGTGCCAGAGCAACTTTTGAAGGGACATATTTAAGTTTGTGTTTCAGAGAGCGATGTCCACTTAAGCAAATAAGAGCAGACATCATTAATCCAAGGAGAGGGCTGAGTCGGGCTGGTTGGTTCATGTTGAGTCTGTCTCTTCTTCTTCCGTCCCGTCCGTCAGCGCTGCTTCGTCGTACCATTCAACATAATTACTATGGATGTTTCAAGTGAATTTGCAAGTTACAATGAAATCTCAAAATGCGAAATTATCAACTTTGCGCCGTTGTGATGAGCATAACATATTAGAGAGGGTGATGAGCATAACATATTAGAGAGCGAAGATGCGTTATTTTTTTTTTTTTTGCTTTCGCGTAAACACAATCCACAGTTTCAACAATGGCAAGAGAGATACAAAAAGTCCTTTCGTTGCATAGCGCAGATCAAGCATTCAGCACATCCTGTACTGAGATGATCATGACAAACTGGTGTCACACCTGTGCCAACGAGAGCCGGACACCCCAGTAGAGCGGTGAAGTTGTCAGTACCGGGCGACAGTAAGGAGAAAACGCAGTGCTCTAGATCAGCATAAGCAGCAGGGTAATTGCGTTGGACTTGATAGACCAATGCTAGTGATCACCTCCCATCTGCAACATAGTGCAATACCGAGAGTCTAGGACATGAGCGGGCCAGAAAAAAAATGTTGACTTAACTAACCACTTACATCGAGCAGCATTAGACTTGTAGATATGCCACGACTTTCTGCTCATGCGCAAAACACTCGCTTCCTTTTTCCATCGCAACGTATGTGCCAAATTTTATGATCGCACAAATGAGCGACACTGAATATCTTACCAGGCATTGTGCAACATCTGCGGCATTAGATTGGGGAACAATAACCACATTTTGCTCCAGTACGGTTAGTCGTGCAGTGGCACGTGTTTTGCAGGCAATATGCTTTACAAGGTGCGGATCGGCTCCCTTCCCAAATAAAAGTTGTTAGTCAGCGCAGTTGTGTGTCCTTCTTGTTCTGGTCCTTTGTCTGTAAGCGCTGTTTGTTCTCAAGATGTTCCCCAACCAACTCGCCCAGCAACACACCTTGCTTTACTACGCCCTGAAGTGGGCGTAGTCAGGCTGATGGTGATGATGATAATGATGAGGTCATATGGAAATAAATTATCCAAAGGTGCACGGTCGAGCTATTTGCAGGACAGTGCGATGAACACGCTCCGCCATGTCTACGTGTCGACCCCTCAAAACAGGATGCGGGGTAGCAGTCGCGATTTAATAGGGAAAAAAAAGGTTTTTGCTTTACTTTTGCGCTAGATTCTAGAGACATTTAAAAACTTATTCAAAATGATGGATTATCATCAGTATAGAGCTGCCGCGGTAGCTCAGTGGTTACGGCGCTCGGCTGCTGACCCGAAAGACGCGGGTTCGATCCCGGCCGCGGCTGCTGAATTTCGATGGAGGCGAAATTCTGTAGGCCCGCGTACTGTGCGATGTCAGTGCACGTTAAAGAACCCCAGGTGGTCGAAATTTCTGTAGCCCTTCACTACGGCGTCCCTCATAGCTTGGGTCGCTTTGGGACGTCAAACCCCGACAAACCAAACCAACTAACCCTATAATGGATGACTGACAGTCGTGCGGACACGCTCTGCCGACAGGTCCTGTACACGCTGCTCATGAGAAGTAAATGCTTTCGCATTAAAACCGGTGCAACGACACACGAACTTTCGCTTGACTTAACTCGTAGATCTTGCACGAAAGTGATAGGCATATGAGTTATTATCTTTCGCTGTCTAGAAACGTACCAGCCACGCTAACAGACACCTTTAGCATATCGTGTACCGTGTTACCGTTACCTTTACCGGAGTACCGGGAGCCCGCCTACCGCCGGTGAGCACGCGCTGATTGGTCCCAATGCTGCAGGCGCGCGCGTAACTGCCGGGTACGTGGCGCCATCTGTCACCGTCAAGGCAATTTGCGCATGCGCATTGGCTGCGCGCGGGCTCCCGGTACTCCGGTACCGGTAACGACACGGTACACGGTATGCTAAAGGTGCCTAAGTCGCCGGTCTGCGGCGTTCCCGCGCTCCGGCCTCGGTCGAGATGACCTCCAAACTGTCAAGAAAGATAGTGTTTTACTTCTCGTGGATGTCGCGCACTTGTATCAAGAGAAGGAAGAATGTTTGTATTATTCACTTGTCTTTCAGCGGAACAATATTTCCCGGCTAGTTAGTTGCGGGATGCATTTTATCGTCTGAAATAAAGGCTAATTTTCACGGCTTGGTTTAACGAGCATCGTTTGTTACTTAGCGATTACGCAGTCTGATAAAAGTGAACAGGTGCATGAGCTTCACCACATGCAGCGTTGTCTTCCATGCAGAGCGCAGTGTTGCCTCGAAGGAAGATCTTTGTACGTTACGGCCATCGTTGCGTCTGTTTGCTGCCTGCGAGCGGAACATGCGTGTAACGTAGCCTGACTTGGACGGTTACAATCAACAAGCATCGATTAACTTCTATCTGTTGCGGGAATACATTTTCATATGCTGAAAAAAAGTTTTGAAAGGCACGCTATGAAAACTCATTCCAGCGCAAAAATGGCAGTAGTTTGACTTTACCGTAGCTCATTCGCGAAAGACGGGCTCATGTCGCTGAAAAAAACTCGTGGATTTTATTCCGGGGCTGCACAGAACGCTAGACGATCCCTATCCAAAAACAGTGCGAAGCACGCACATAAGGAAATCGACATTTCTTTCGGACATTTCTATCACTGGGATGGTGCTTACACAAGGCATGCACGTACCTTTAAAACCGGGGTGGCCTAAGTAATCCTTGGCCTTCCCGGTAGCTTTGGCTTCTGGGATCTTCACGACCATGCATTTCCCGTCGTCCGAAAAGAGGAGCTTGTAGGGATTACCTGCGCAGAATTTCATAAGGAAAAAAGAACATTCAAAAACAGAGTATTCAAGAATGCGATCATTTCTTTTACAGCTTCACGTTTTTGTGCTGCAGTATAAGGATGAATTTCTCAGAAAATATCATAAACACTGCCTTGTTGCTTAAAAATAAAAGAACCCCAGGTGGTCGAAATTTCCGGAGCCCTCCACTACGGCGTCTCTCATAGCCTTTTGTCGCTTTGGGACGTTAAACCCCATAAACTAAACTAACTAAATCATAAAACATGCGCACGGGCAGTCCCTGCTGAGAAACCTTGGCCGCAGAAGTGTTCATGTATTTTTTGTACTGTTCCGTAAGAGCTGTCTGGGTGCTCCAGACTTTCTACATTGGTTGTCTCCGGGGCTGTATTTGTGGGTAGAATCATATTCTTATATTTATCTTCTTGGTTACTGTTGTCAATCCTCACTTCTATGGGCTCTGAATAATAATAATATAGCTGGATTTTTTAAACTGATGTAGAAGTGAAGCACTACGGCTGAAATTGATAGGTATAGCACGCTCATTAGTTTCTTCACATTATGAGCAGCGAGCCCAGCACACCAGATGAAGGCGTTGAGATAGTGTCGCTGCGTGTGTTCTCACGTTCCCCGATATTCAGCTTACACTGGGTGTTGCTTTATCATCAACAATGTCCTGCCTCGAGACACTGCTTTCTCTGATAGCTCCCATGAAATGCATTCGGAACCGCCTTTTCTCTTTATCAGCGACGCTGGAGCCAGTTTTCGGTAAACCTCCCTGCCTGTCCTCTTCTACCTCCTGGAGGCGCTTCTGACTGCGTTAGTCGCGGCAGAAGGCTCATCATTCAGCTTAGTTTAATTCTAGCTGCGCTTGGACTTTCTTTCTGATTAGTGTCGACGATCGCTCCTGCTTTCGGAATTTTCCTAAAGAAATTCATACGCATTAATGGTCTTGTATCCCGCGGCACACCAGGGTGAATTAAAAGTGTTTCGCGCTAAGCTAAAAAAAAAACTTGTGATAAAGGCCGAATTAGCTCAAAAAAATTCAGAGGGCACTTTGATGATTTATTTCCGCAATTTAATATCCGCCTTTCCACGCAACTTTGGCTGCTACTGTGACTTGGATTGGCTAGTCATGACCTATGACTAACTAGTCATGATTGGTTAGTGGCTAACTAGTCATGATTGGTTAATGGCTAACTAGTCATGAACGGTTAGTAGCTAACTAGCCACGATTGGTGAATGACTAACAAGGCATGACTAATTCATGACTTGTAAGTCATGACTTGTAACTAGTAATGACTAGTTATGACTTGCACTTCAGATGTAACGGACGGACGGACCTTCCGCTTGTTGATTAGCGTTGACAGTTCTAGCAGCTTTATCCCATGTAAGGAGTTAGAGGCTTTCATGGTTTAGGGTTTCTTAATCAGGTTTTTCTTCTCCTGAGATGCTTGCCTGCAATCTCTCTCGCTACCGTACCTCCTGCTTCTACTGCACACTCCATATTTGTATTTGTGAGATTATCGTTCATATCCTTAACACTAAGGTCATCGCCGTTCGTTAAAGCGGCATATCTGTTCTAAACCGAGGCCCTTGGTTCATCTGCTTTCCCTCTTAGCCGCAGCTAGTTGATGGGTTTTTCCTTACTAGCTTCTTCCATTCCCCTTGCAAGTCTAGGCTGATTTGAATCCTCATCATCCTATGGTCATATCTCACCTTGCAAAACACTTCCACATCATGTAGTACATACGTTGTTAAGCTCAGCGCACAATATTAAGTTTATTTCATTTTTAGCTTGCCCTTCGGGCTCTTCCAAGTCAAATCAAATCGTCTTTATTTTCTCTCTCAAGGAGAAAAGGGGGTGACGGGTAAAAGCCGCATAACTGCGGCTTGACAAAGCCCAGCCCCCTCTATGTACATTTCGGCAGTAGTGCTCGTACAGATACAGGATTCAATTTCACACTTCATCTCACAGACCTAAAAATTTGCACCCTACAGAACAAAAACACTCCAAATGAAAGCACATGCAGTTTGAAATACATTCGAAACACGCATTCTAAAACACAACAGGTTTTAAACATAAAAATTTCAAACACACTCAGATTGAAACATGTTCAGTTTAATAATTTTAAGTTTTTTAAAAAAATTGTGGAAAACGTAACCTTCAGTGGTAGTAAAAATTAGAAGACATTTTAAAGGAAAACAAAGCACCAATAAGAAATAAAAGGCACCAAGAAAACACAAAACACAATCATACAAGAGAATCATGTGAAGTTGGCTGTAAGGAAATGTGCATGTAACGCTCGTAATGACAATTTTTCCGGGTAGGTATCGATGAGCGCGAGGCTATTTAGAAGAATAGCAGCATGATAAGAAATAGACTGGCGACCGTACTATGTACGACAGTGAGGCACCACCCATGCGTCATTATGACGTGTATTGTAACTGTAAGTCCACCTGCGGTTCTCTCGTTTGCGTAAGAAACTATTTATGATCCGTAGAAGATATAATTCAGCGAATTTTATTAACAAATTCTTCCTGACAATTCTAGAACCTGCGCCGTATTCCCTCACTTCCCGGCAGCTTGACTGCTTCTTGCGTACCTTGGTACTGAAGTCGCCCATCTGGACAGTATACCGCGTTTTTAGTCTGCTCTCAGCAAGTTCCACGTGTTCACAGAACATTTCCACTATCTTGTCATCACGACTAGATGTAGATAAGCCGGCCTGTACAGCCTACAATTGGTGCAGTCTTTGTAAAAAATATACAGTCCAAGGGGCCTGCATCTGAGACCTGCAGCGCAGCTCCTCTTGCATACTCAGGACCCTTAATCTCATGGCGCCGGAACTTGTGCCCTCAACCCTCCCAAAATTTGGACTGTCGAATACCTTAAAGAGACCGCTACATCGTAATCATCAGCGTGACTGCGCCCACTGCAGGGCAAAGGCCTCTCATGTGTCTCCAGTTTACCCTGTCCTTTGCCAGCTACGGCCACCGTATCCCCGCGAACTTCTTAATCTCATCCGCATACCCAACTTTCTGCCGGCCCCTGCTACGCTTGCCTTCTCTTGGAATCCACCAGCCCAACCCAATTTTTTCTGCTTGATTTCGATTAGGATGTCATTAACCCGGGTTTGTTCCCTCACCCACTCCACCCGCTTCCGATCTCTTAACGTGACACCTATCATTTTTCTTTCCATAGCTCGCTGCGTTGTCCTTAACTTAAGCTGAACCCTCTTTGTTAGCCTCCACGTTTCTGCCCCATAGGTGAGTACTGTAAGATACAGCCGTTGTTTACTTTTTTTCTCTTGAGGGATATTGGTAAACTGCCATTGACGATCTGAGAGACCCTGCCATATGCTCTCCACCCCATTCTTATCCTTCTAGTTATTTCCCTTGATCCGGAAACAGCGGTCCCTACCTGCCCTTAGTAGGCGTATTTCCTTGCAACTTCCAGAACCTCGCTACCAACTGTGAACTGCTGCTCGCTTGCGAGGCTTTTCAACATTACTTTGGTTTTCTGCGTATTAATTTTTGGACCCGCCGTTCTGCTTTAGTATAATAACAGACACCATCTCGTTGATGCAGTGGATTTCCGCTATATTACCAGCGATATCCTTAGTGACAACACAGATAAGAAGTCGCATGTCTCCATTTCGCTGGTTGGCGAAACCACGATAATATAACACGGGGATATATTCTACACTCTTTATACTTGGTCAGTAATCCTAACATCCTTAAGTCCAATGTCATGCCATTTAATAGTCTTCCTAAAACAATACTGTTCAGCTAGCCTCACTGGGTAACGTTCTTTCGTGAAACGTTGCCAGGTTCAGTTTCCAATGGCGGCCTGTCCGAAGCCGAGATTCTTCGCTCCCTCCGCTGTGTCAGTGGTCTGACCGCCGCCTTGGTCAGTTGCTCCGCAGCCGATTGGGACTGAGGCCGAGGGTTAATTGGTTTACGGTCTGCGTCACCCTTGAGTAGAGCACTGGAGCGGTGTGCTTCTCTGCACCTCATCGCGGTTTCCAGATTTTACAGCGCATGGTTGCGCGGAAGTGCAGCCTGCAAGCAAGATAGGAGTTAGCACATTGCCCAGAAACAATTGGCTGCTTTCTAATTTCAGTTTTTCTTGCGTGGTGCACACTGTTCGAGCTCTCTATACAAGGGTGACGCAGTATTCACTTATACAGGAGCTGGTTACCAAGTACTGTACCAGGATGGACAAATCCTGTTCTGAATAGAGGGTGTACAGTCGACCCTGTTCGCCGTGGTCAGGCCGTTGCCGACGCTTGGTTATTCAAATCCATGACCCTAGGGTCTTTTTTAATGCGGTGCAGAATTTCAGGGGGACCTGGATTGGAACCATGGTACAATTGTAAGCGAGACAGACGCTCTAGTTCTGCGCCATGGCTGTAGTGACGCATGTAGTGGCGACGTAGAGATGGCGCAGCGATGGCTTAAGGCATCCGTCTCACGTTCACCAAGACAGTGGCTTGAATTCGTGCCGCGCAGTTCTCCACCGCATTAAAGGAAAAGTTCGAGGTTCGATGTAAGTGCATAATCAAGCAAAGGGTTCGGTCTGATCCAGGCGACAAGAGCCCGTGAAAGCATCCCCTCACCGCAACAGGATTTGGTCAGCGTGGAGTATGATATTTAGCTACAACCTGTCAGATAAAAAACAGAAGCTATTTAGGGTCTCACAAAAACAAGCTAGATGTTGCTCGCCGGACTGACTTAAGGGCTATGGCATCCTCCGACTAAGCAGAAGTTCATGAGTTCGCCTCCGTAGCGGTGGCTTCAGTTCGTTGGAGGTGAAATATCTTTGCACGTAAAGTGCCTCAGCTGGTCAGTGCAAATTTGCAGCCTTGCACTATTTGTAGTATTCCACAGTTTTCCTTTCCCATGTAATGACCCAGTAATTGTTCTTGTTTTATATTTGACATTTTTCTTCTTCATAAATACGTACTTACCCCTTGTTTGCAGCCAGGAGATCTTCGGCTTTTTCACACTTGCTACATACGCCTCGTCGTTACTCGAGGAAAACGCTAGTTGAGCAGTGGTTTTCCGCCTATTAAAGAAAATTGTGCAGTTATTTGTAGCCACGACTTTTGAACTTTCAGCATAGACACACCTCAGTTCTTAAAGAAAAATACCGAAGCACGCGTGATCACATATATCCAAGAAAGCGCCTTGATGACCGGCTTTTTCAGTGCGAAATCAGAGTCTAGCAAAATTGTCTACAAGGAGCAGCGATGGCGTAGAGGTAGAGCATCCGCCTCGCGTGCAAGAGGACCGGGGTTCGAATCCCGGTGCCACGCAATTCTCCACCGGATATAAAAAAAAAAACTCCGCGTGTCGATGGAATTGCATAACCAGGCTTGCAGTGCGGCCTGATTTCGGTGACCAGAGCCGACAACGCACTTCCTCACCAGAACAGGATTTGGCCACCCTGGTGTAGTACTTGGCCACAACCTTCTATGAACAAACCAATTAACCCTCGGCCCTCAGTCCCCAGCGGCTGCGGAGCAACTGACCAAGGCGGCGGTCAGATCTGTGACGCAGCGGAGGGTGCTAAGAATCTCTGGCTCCGGACAGGCCGCCATTGGAAACTGAACCTGGCAACGTTTAACGCAAGAACCTTATCAAGTGAGGCTAGCTTAGCAGTGCTGCTGGAGGAATTAGCCAGTATTAAATGGGATGTCATAGGGCTTAGTGAGGCTAGGAGGACCGATGAGGCGTATACAGTACTAAAGGGCGGGCATGTACTGTGCTATCGTGGATTAGCAGATAGGCGAGAACTAGGTGTGGGATTTCTCATAAATCAGGATATAGCTGGCAACATCGAGGAGTTTTACAGTATTAACGAGAGAGTGGCAGCTATCGTAGTTAGGCCTAATAAGAGGTACAAGCTGAAGGTGGTGCAGGCCTACGCGCCTACATCAAGCCATGATGACCAGATAGTTGAAAGCTTCTATGAGGATGTGGAATCGGCAATGACCAAAGTAAAATCACAGTACACTGTACTGATGGGCGACTTTAATGCAAAGGTAGGTAAAAAGCAGGCTGGAGACAAGGCGGTAGGTGACTATGGCATAGGTTCTAGGAACAGTAGGGGAGAGTTATTAGTAGAGTTCGCGGATAGAAATAATTTACGGATTATGAATACCTTCTTCCGCAAACGAGCAAACAGGAAGTGGACGTGGAAGAGCTCCAATGGTGAGACTAAAAATGAAATAGACTTCATACTGTGTGCACACCCTGGCATCGTAGAGGATGTGGATGTCCTCGGTAAGGTCCGTTGCAGCGACCACAGAATGGTAAGGTCTCGTATTAGCTTAGATTTGAAGAGGGAACGGAGGAAACTGGTGAATCGAAAGGCTACTAACGAGTTAGCATTAAGAGGGAAGGTAGAGGAATTCAGAATGTCGCTGCAAAACAGATTTTCCGCTTTAACTGAAGAAGACGACCGTAGTGTTGAAACAATGAATGATAATCTTACAGCTATCGTTACAGAGTGCGCCGCAGAAGTAGGTGGTAGGATGGTTCGACAGGATACCAACAAGCTATCTCAGGAGACTAAAGATCTGATTAAGAAACGTCAAAGCATGAGGACGTCTAACTCCACAGACAGGATAGAACTAGCAGAGCTATCTAAGTTAATAAATAAGCGCAAGGTAGCCGACATAAGAAAGTTTAACATGGAGAAAATCGAGCATGCTCTAAGGAATGGAGGTAGCCTAAAATCAGTGAGGAGAAAACTGGGCATAGGTAAAAACCAGATGTATGCGCTAAAAGACAAACAGGGCAATGTCATCAGCAATATGGATAAGATAGTTGAATTAGCCGAAGAGTTCTACACAAATCTATACAGTAGCGAACGTAATCATCAAGTTACTGAGGGAGGCAGTCGAGCACAGCAATGGGACATCCCGCCAGTAACGAAGGAGGAAGTAAAGAAAGCCTTAGGAGCAATGCAAAGAGGGAAAGCAGCTGGTGGGGATCAGGTAACAGCAGATTTGCTGAAGGACGGAGGAGAGATTGTGCTACAAAAACTAGCCACCCTGTATACGCAATGCCTTGTGACCTCGAGAGTACCAGAAGCTTGGAAGAACGCTAACATTATCTTAATTCATAAGAAAGGAGACGTCAAGGACTTGAAGAATTACAGACCGATCAGCTTATTGTCCGTTGCCTACAAGGTATTTACTAAGGTAATCGCTAATAGAATCAGGACAACCTTGGACTTTAGTCAACCAAATGATCAGGCAGGCTTTCGTAAAGGATACTCGACAATAGACCACATTCACACTATCAGTCAGGTGATAGAGAAATGCGCAGAATATAACCAACCCCTATATATAGCATTCATTGATTACGAGAAAGCATTCGACTCAGTGGAAACCTCAGCTGTCATGCAGGCATTGCGGAATCAGGGTGTGGAAGAGTGCTATGTGAAAATATTCGAAGATATTTATAACGATTGCACAGCTACTATAGTTCTCCATAAAGTCAGCAATAAAATTCCAATACGGAAAGGTGCGAATTCATACTGGTGTGGCACCACAGGGACAGGGACTGTGCATGTAACCATAGGTTTCGTCTATTTATTTTTTGTGCTTTTAATAAACTTTGTCAGTTGTTAGAGAGCACTTGTGTTGTTGTCACTCTGTCTCTGTCCCTGTCCCTGTGGTGCCACACCAGTATGAATTCGTACCAACTCGCCCAATTTTCAACCCTTTTGTACGGAAAGGTGTCAGGCAGGGAGACACGATCTCGCCAATGCTCTTCACTGCCTGCTTACAGGAGGTATTCCGGGGACTGGAATGGGAAGAGTTGGGGATAAGAGTTAATGGAGAATACCTGAGTAATTTGCGATTCGCTGATGACATTGCCTTGCTAAGCCACTCAGGACAAGAACTGCAAAGCATGATCAATCAGCTAGACAGGCAGAGTAGAACGGTGGGGCTAAGAATTAACATGCAGAAAACCAAAGTAATGTTCAATAGCCTTGCAAGGGAACAGCAGTTAGCAATTGGTAGCGAGGTGCTAGAAGTAGTAAGAGAATATGTCTACTTAGGGCAGGTAGTGACCGCAGATCCGGATCATGAGAGGGAAATAACTAGAAGAATAAGAATGGGGTGGAGCGCGTATGGCAGGTTCTCTCAGGTCATGAATGGTAGCTTACTAATATCCATGAAGAGAAAAGTATATAACAGCTGTATCCTACCGGTACTCACCTATGGGGCAGAAACGTGGAGGCTAACAAAGAGGGTTCAGCTTAAGTTAAGAACAACGCAGCGAGCTATGGAAAGGAAAATGATAGGTGTAACGTTAAGAGATCGGAAGAGGGCGGAGTGGGTGAGGGAACAAACGCGGGTTAATGACATCCTAGGTGAAATGAAGAGGAAGAAGTGGGCTTGGGCAGGGCACGTAATGCGAAGGCAGGATAACCGCTGGTCCTTAAGGGTAACGGAGTGGATTCCAAGAGAAAGCAAACGTAGCAGGGGACGGCAGAAAGTTAGGTGGGCGGATGAGATTAAGAAGTTTGCGGGGATACAGTGGCGGCAACTAGCAAAGGACAGGGTTAGGTGGAGAGACATGGGAGAGGCCTTTGCCCTGCAGTGGGTGTAGTCAGGCTGAAGATGATGTTTGTTCATCTCGGGAGCATAAAGAAGAGAAAAAGAAATCGCATCAGTATCCACTACTGGGAGTAGAGCCCGCGGCGGAGCGAACAGATCAGCTTTATTGTTGTTGTTGTTGTTTTCCTCTAGATAATCAGCTTTAAAGAGCGCGGCGCGATACCACTAGGCTCTCGCCGCTTTTTGTTTTCTTCACTGCAGCCAACACGTCTCGTGTTGAAATGCACCACACTCTCGCGCTGTGCATTGCAGGGGGTCGTCTTCATCACCTTCCATCTGCTCCGTCCCGCGGCACTGCCCCCTCATCGTCCTCATCTACGCAGCGCAAATCCGTGTCTCGCTCCGATTCAAAATACCAGTAAACATTCTCAATAGTTTTCTGTTAGAAGTTCTGTGCAGAAGGCATTCTTTAAGCAGATTAATTTCGGGGGGTGCTATTTTGATAACACACTATCATCTGCTAGTCTGCAGTCGAGAGAGCACAGGAAGATTGGTTTGTTGATAACACAGAACAAAGCCCTGTGCCCTGAACTTGTGCCCTCAACCCTCCCAAAATTTGGACTGTCGAATACCTTAAAGAGACCGCTACTTTATAATCATCAGCGTGACTGCGCCCACTGCAGGGCAAAGGCCTCTCTCATGTGTCTCCAGTTTACCCTGTCCTTTGCCAGCTACGGCCACCGTATCCCAGCAAACTTCTTAATCTCATCTACCCGCCTAACTTTCTGCCGCCCCCTGCTACGCTTGCCTTCTTTTGGAATCCACTCCGTTAGCCTTAAGGACCAGCGGTTATGTTGCTTTCACATTACAGGCCCTGCCCAAGCCCACTTCTTCCTCTTGATTTCGACTATGATGTCATTAGCCCGCGTTTGTTCCCTCACCCACTCTGCCCGCTTCCGGTCTCTTAACGATACACCTATCATTTTCCTTTCCATAGCTCGATGCGTTGTCCTTAACATAAGCTGAACTCTCTTTGTAAGCCTCCACGTTTCTTCCCCATAGGTGAGTACCGCTAAGATACAGCCACCAGACACAGGAAGGGATAAGAACTGGACAGACAACAGAGTTATGCGGAAATGATATGCATCGAACGTGTATTTGAAAGGTTGTCGGTCCAGGCATGGTGAGTTTCGACCGTGGGCACCGTAGGTACAAATTGGGTTGACATAGAAAAACTGGGATAAAACAATTGAGCGGCACTGCAGAGAGATATGCGGGAAATTAATATGAAAAGGAAAGAGAGGTAACTACACTAAAGTGGAAAGGACGGAAGTGCATGGGAACTTGAAAATTTTTGTGTCATGGCAGAATAGCCTAAAAAAGAAAGGGGAAGGAAAGGGAAAGAAAAAAAGCGAAAGAAAGGGAGGATGATGGAGTGCGGACACCAAGCGTCCCTGAGAAATGACTGCCGGAGGTGCTGAGCGTAATATAAAAGTAAATAAAGATAAAATGTAATATTAACAAAATAAGTGATAGAGGGCAAGAAATAATTAAGAGGCAATATGCAGAAATGCCGGGAGGGCTGCTTTAGCCTGTTTTTATCTTGTGGTGTTATTTCTACTCTCACCAGATGCAAGAACTGTCTAAAGGATTATGTCGGTGCGCAATATATTTGAGATACCACCTCTTTGGGTGATGCTTATCCTTTGCTGCTTGGGCCGCCGCGGTGGCTCAGTGGTTATGGTGCTCGGCTGCTGACCCGAAAGACGCGGGTTCGATCCCGGCCGCGGCGGTTGAATTTCTTTGGAGGAGAAATTCTAGAGGCCCGTGTACTGTGCGATGTCAGTGCACGTTAAAGCACCCCAGATGGTCGAAATTTCCGGAGCCCTCCACTACGGCGTCTCTCATAGCCTTAGTCGCTTTGGGACGTTAAACCCCATAAACCAAACCAAACCAAAGTTTTGCTGCTTGGAGGGTTCTAACTTTGTGGTTTAAAAATTGCTCTGTATTTTCTCTCTTGCAGATTTAAAATCTTATTGGATAATGGATAGTTTCAGTTCATTGAAGTTATGTCCACGTTAATTAAAATGTTTCGAAACTGCCCTTGGCACGTGTTTTATTGTGTCAGCGTGGTAGCCATTAAGTCTAGCGCTAATTGATTGCACTATTTCGACGATATATTGCTTCCGTGAGGAGGAGCACTTAAATAAGTGACATTAGACGACGCGCCGTTAAAAGTAGTCTTTATAAGAATGAAGTCGCCTTACGCGCTTTAACAGTAGTGTCGCTTTGGAAATGCTTGCATTTCTTTCATCTAGGTAGAGAGCATGAGTTTATTGCCGGCGAGGGTTTCTTAGCGAGCATAGTGTGTGGTAGAATATTTCACAGGTTTGGGTTTCGCCTGCATGCCACCCTTAGTCCATATGGAAATATTTTCTTGACGTGCCCTTTGCCAGTTAAAATAGAGAAGAAACTCCAGATTTTCAGCTAAACCACGGAGTCATGTTTCGGTTACTTTTGACATGAGTTGCGCACAGGAGACAAACTTCGTCTTATTTTTATTGAAATGCATTTCCTCATTGAGCCACGCGACATTATCAGCCTTTCAGAGTCATCTCAGTAAGTGGTGAGTGGCTGAAGATGAGGCCCAAAAGCTCATTTTCTCTTACCACTGGTATGCCGGCACGAACGTGGCTTTTGCGTAGCGGTTTAGTGCAAGGTCCATTTGTCTCTTCCTCAACTACTTGTCTGCTTGATGGTAATAGGTAGAGCGGTTTGTCAGTTGACCGGAAGGCTGCCAAAAGCGTTAGTTTCGCAACTTCTTCCCTACCATCGGATGTGAAGTTTTTTTCCCTTTCATTTTAAATAGCTGATTAAGGACTATTGGCTGCGAATAGCAACGACGTACCAAACCTGAATGAGCTATTTCTCATGCAGAAAAAAATAGTACGCGCAATAGCCAAGGTCTCGTACACTGACCACACTGTTAACTTATTTATGAAATATAACATGCACAATGTGTGTACAGCTCCTCTACACCCACACTTTTCTATATAAATACAGCCTGAGCACTGAGGGAAATATTGCTACTCTAAAAAATGTAGCCGATCTAGAGCAGGATGTTTGCTCGTACCACAGTAAAAATCGGAATTTTAGAATATAACTCGATCCCGGACCAACTATGACTCAAACAGGTTAAAACTTACACTGCCAAGGCTGCTTAACGCCGTCCGACGCGACGGTACTGGCACGCAGTCTCAAACACTCCCACTTAACATTTATTGCCCAATAATAGTAGATCCCCTGCAAAATTTTGTACACTGTCATCTGCGCAGAGTGTAACAAGTGTTATATGTGAACTTTTGTGCATATTTAAAGTTCCATACTTTTCTATTGCATTTCTTAATCTTATTTTTGAATTTCCTATTTTTTTTTCAAGGCATCAAGTTCTCATGGAATGTGTTTTATTATGTTTACGTCCCATGGTTCGCGACTTGTGTATTATTTCCGCTTTGATTTCATTTTGCGCTTTACTTGCAATGGTGTGGCTGTGCGCCGCTCCTCTACACTGTTGCTATATCGAGGGTGTTTCAGGGCTGACAAGTGATTTGTTTGCGGCTTTTACCTCAGCCTCCTCATTTCTCGAACATGAAATGAAAACAATGAAGAAAGAAAGAAAGAAAGAAAGAAAGAAGGAAAGAGAGAAAGAAAGGAAGAAAGAAAGAAAGAAGGAAAGAAAGAGAGGAAGAAAGAAAGAAAGGAAGGAAGGAAGAAAGAGAGAAAGAAAGAGAGAAAGAAAGGAAGGAAGGAAGGAAGGAAGAAAGAAAGAAAAAGAAAGAAAGAAAGAAAGAAAGGAAGAAAGAAAGAAAGAAAGGAAGGAAGGAAGGAAGGAAGGAAGGAAGGAAGGAAGGAAGGAAGGAAGGAAGGAAGGTAGAAAGGTAGAAAGGAAGGTAGAAAGGAAGGAAGGAAGGAAGGAAGGAAGGAAGGAAGGAAGGAAGGAAGGAAGTAAGGAAGGAAGGAAGAAAGGAAGAAAGAAAGAAAGAAAGAAACAAAGGAAGGAAGGAAGGAAGGAAGGAAGGTAGAAAGGAAGGAAGGAAGGAAGGTAGAAAGGAAAGAAGGAAGGAAGGAAGGAAGGAAGGAAGGAAGAAAGGAAGAAAGAAAGAAAGAAAGAAAGAAAGGAAGAAAGGAAGGAAGGAAGGAAGGAAGGAAGGTAGAAAGGTAGAAAGGAAGGTAGAAAGGAAGGAAGGAAGGAAGGAAGGAAGGAAGGAAGGAAGGAAGGAAGGAAGGAAGGAAGGAAGGAAGGAAGGAAGGAAGGAAGGAAGGAAGGAAGGAAGGAGAATTTCCCAGCCTTGTATTTTACAGATTTATTTTATAAAGACTTTGTTCAGAAGACAAAATAAAAAAAATGATGGTGGATTTGCATAGTTGGGATTTGCGTAGTTCGGTTTTCCCTTCGGTTCCGGTGTTCGCATCCAGTGCTCACGGATGACAGTTGATCCTATA
This sequence comes from Amblyomma mixtum, assembly GCF_055824585.1. Classification (NCBI taxonomy): domain Eukaryota; kingdom Metazoa; phylum Arthropoda; class Arachnida; order Ixodida; family Ixodidae; genus Amblyomma; species Amblyomma mixtum. Next base: position 12,323,352 of record NC_143018.1, on the reverse strand, counting down.
GCGATAATGGGTCAATGTCCATATATGCCGAATTGGTCATTCTTTCCTTTACATTCATAGATAATTGGGAGTATTCCTACCACTCCTGGCGCAGTGGTGCAGCGGTCAGGCGATGAGCCCCTTCTATGGCACGTGCTGCCATTGGTGGGACTTGGGTTGCTGGGGTTGGATTGCGATCGACGCTGCTCTCCCCAAGCAACCTCTCACGATTAAATGAGCTGCCGCCTGACACGGTGGGCAGGTAGCTATGTACTTATACGCACACCTGGGCAGGTTGCCCCCCCCCCCCCCTTCCCCCACCGTTGGGCAGGTGAGGAGCCTGCCACGAAACTGGCTTCAGACAAACAAACACACAACAGCTAAATGCGATAAATGGCCACCATAATTACTACCACACTAAAAATCTCCGACTCATTCTACTACACCCTAGATGCAGGTGATTTTCCTGTCCTTGACGATTGCGGAAACAAGAAGAGTGGTTGTAACCGGCAGGCTAGGCACTTCGATGCAGGATGACGCTATGGAGATCACGTAAGCGCTGTGTGTAACGGCAAAAGTGTCGCTTGCTACAATGACATTCTCGGTCTCAAGAAAGATCCTATGTCGTTTTCTTCGCACGGACGGTCACTTTTAAGCATCTATTCCTATGCATTCATGAATATTCGCTGTTATCGTATAACGATATTTGTGCCAGTTAATGTAACGCTAAAGAACACATAACTAGCAGAACATAAACATTGAATAAAATCCGTTTTATTATAAATTAAGTGACGAGTTCTTTTTCATCGGCTCTGTGTTAAACAGATGCATATAATTGACGTCACCTTGTACATTGACGTAACTCCCTGTGGTCAGTAGTACGCACAAGATAAATGCAAGATAAGTGCTGCCGTGCGTCATCTTATGATGAAAATATGAAAGCTGCATTCTTGATAAATGCTTTCGTAGCAGTGACAGCATGAGTGCTGATTCTTTGTACTCACTTTTCTTTGCCATCGTAGAACTCGATATGTAGTTTATTCTTGTTATTTTCATACTCTTCACGGAATAATGACAGACACCGCTCGTCTGTTCGATTGAGTTCAAGGTAAACGTTCTCAAAATCTAATCCGTGTTTTACGCCAGCAGGAAATGCCTGAATTTAAGAAAGGAAATTCTGCGTTACCCACATATGTGCAGAAATGCAGCGACAGAGGCATTTTTTTTTACACTTTCTTTCTTTGCGAGCACACGCATCATGCATGTGAGCCCTTACTCAAACGAGGCAGCCCACTCTTCCGTCTCACTAACATTTTCCATTCGCGTCACAGACGCACTGGACAAGCGACGTCACTATGTAAAAGGGTGGCGCTAGTGAACACTCTTGGGGTTATAGGTTACAAGAAAACATAAATACCCCAGATAGTAGAAACTTTGGACAGCCTCCGCCTATCTCAGGTGGTATAAACCACCATACGTGCGATTCGGAGGTTCTTGGCTTGGATAGCACCGGTGGTATGCGTTTTTTTTTTTGTCTTCTACTTTCTGATCAGTAATATTTGAGCCATAAAGTCATTACACTACAAACTTCCCATTGATCAACCCCACAAGATAAAAAAAAGGTAGAAATATTCGGGTATGATTTGTTGGTCTTGATGACTTATGGCTTCATGTGCCTGTCATAACGAACCTCTCATTTCATTATCCTTGTCTGCTTAGACGCACTGGCGGTCGTTTTTACTTTTTATGCGGATGCTTGTTTCTTAAGCGACGCGGTTAAAAACAAACTATGACTGTTGTATATACTAAGCCTGAGATGCAGTACATAGATGGAAGGAAAATTTTGCTGTCACTGATAGCTCTACCTCTTGGAACGCACTTTAATGTCGACGTTGTGTGAAGTATTCACAGAAAAAGTAAGCGAGCTGTTGACGAAAGACGTTTACTAGCTTGAGGATGAACCCTGTGAATAGATAGTTCCAATCTGATATGTGGGTTTAAAGCGACCATACGCGAGTGACATTGTAGAGCGACCGTACAGGGTCGGTCAAAAGTTCCCAGGCAACAGGGTCTGCTTTTGAGCAGTGTGGCCAGGCAGTTACGACTCCCCCGAAGCTCAAAATATTCGCAGAGGGTATAATAAGCATCGTTCTAACCTCTGAGGACCTTGATAGCTTTATCCGCACCTTAAGTGTCAGGATATACTGCTGAAAAGCAGTCCCTGCGGCCTGGGAACTTTTGACGGACCCTGTACATGAACGAAGCCAACAGCCATCGAAAGCAAGGAGAAAAAGGAAATGTTTCTGCCATTTTGTGTAACTGATTGCGTTGAGCAATGGGAAATTAATAGAGTAATCATTTTCTGGATGAAGTATAATTGATTAGAAAGCAGAAGAAAAGCAACCACATGCTGCCGGTGGGATCTGAACCCACGAGCTCCGAATTTCGCGTACAGTGCTCTACCAACTGAGATACGGCGGCGGCGGTCCAATTTCCTGCTTTAAGGGGTACTTATATTGAAGGCAAGGTAATCTGCGCCAACGTCGTCTATAGCGGTGGATGTAATACGTCCTGTATTCGTGCGAGTGTCACGAAGAACAAAATTGAACGGTGGAGGCGGAAGCTGTGTGAGGACCCTCTTATGCTGCCTATGCCAACAAGACTGCCATTAACGAGGCCCTCGTCAGCTATTAAGCAGACAAGGGTTGGGACTTGAGGGGCTCATTAAGTCATGTTAATGAAGCAAGCCAGCAGTCATCGAAACCAAGGAAAACAAAGGCGATCCTTCTACAACCAGTGACTGCGGCAGTTCAGAGTATCTTACGAGATACCATTAACGGTTACATTTGGATTTGCAGGACTGAATGATTTTGTGCTGTAAATGTAACGACAACCTGCACTGCGAGCTTCTTTCTCGCACACTGCGTGCTCATGTGCTATTATGCTGCACAGAGCAGTGAACACTCATTTAGTCACACAGTGTGCTCCGTAAAAAATTTGCGAAAAATTCGTGCGTCGACGTCGAATTTTCCGCGATGAGCGTGGAGGCTATGCTACATTGCTCTTTAGTTCAAAAGGGAAACAACCGGTCTTCCTCGGCATTGACGTCGCGAGTTTGAATTGAATGGTGGGAAAGACTTTTAATTCAATTTTTCTCAGCCATAAATAGGCTTTTTGCCGCCGGTCGAATGTAAACATCGCGATAAAAAGCTCCAGACTCGATTTCTTATTCATATCACTAGTTGGAGTTCTCCTGAATATAATTATAAAAATTTGATATAATTTACAAGCTTCTTCTCACAAGTAATTATCGCTAAATAAGTACTAATTGAAGTACCTTTAAGTTTTAGAAAGATCAAAATGAAGGCTTATGCTTTGAACCGTTCATGTATGGATTATATCGAGTGGGAAAATGAAATTTCATCATGAATTGCTGTTTGCTTTGCGTTTTCATTTCTTAAACCACATGAGCATCAAATAATGTACTAAACAACTAATAATAATTGAAATTTAGGCATGCTAGATGTTCGAGAAAACTTTGAATATAGTTGTAGAAATATCGGGCAGTTAATTAGTGGAATATTCTGAATCGGAACGGTTGTATCTCGAGCTTGCGGAAGAGCATCAGAAGCAGGAACAAAACGAACCAGCTCACCGACCTCTCTATCTACATGAATTTAGTTCAGCTCTTGCAGGGTTAGACTTGCTTGCTAAAGCAGGATTAGTATGATGCTAGGCGGTCTTTTGGTCTAAGGAAGGTTTCATGATACACCTTGAATTGGTCGAAGTAGTGAAGATACACTAATTAACGTTCCCCGCCTCGATGACTCAGTGGTTATGGCGCTCGGCTGCTGGCCCTAAAGACGCGGGTTCGATCCCGGACGCGGCGGTCGAATTTCAATAGAGGCGAAATTCTAGAGGCCCGTGTACTGTGCGATGTCAATGCACGTTGAAGAACCCCAGGTGGTCGAAATTTCCACAGTTCTTCACTACGGCGTCCTTCATAGCCTGAGTCGCATTGGGGCGTTAAACCCCATAAACCAAACCAAATCAAACCAAATAAATTAACATTCTTATACATGGTTTGGCCAAATGTTTTTTGTTATGGCAACACTACGATTTAGCCGCAGAGCACTTCCTGTTTGAAGAGGGTGTGTTTTTCGAGCAAGCGATTACCCAACAGAAAAAGAGATCACTTGCACCAGTGCCTTATGAAACACTACGCGGAATGCTTAGCATGCCGCGCTGCCTTATAAAAACCAGCGAGACAGGCGTCGTCTGAACCGGCGCAAACATTTTAAAACGTCACGGAAGTGCTTTGGGACTAGTACCACCACTAGTACCACCATTGTTTGTAAACGGCAAAACCGTGCATAACACGAAAGAGATACTGCAGATACTGCTGTTCCCACGAAAGTTTAAATGGCATGAGAATGAAATTTTCCCGCACCTTCTTGAAGTCCAACTGGCCAGAAGGTTCTGCCACCACCGCAGTAAGTTGTTCCTTGTTGAGTGAAACAAAAAATACCAGAGAGAAAGCCACTACCTTCATGGTGCTTCCATCAGTACTGGACCTGCATGCTGTGCATAGACGCGCCAGTTATGATTATATATCCACATCTGAAATGTAGACGTTGTCAAGGAGTCACAGCGAACGTTTAAACATTTTCCAGTTTTGTGCTAAGTACATGCGCACTAACATAAGTACGATCTCGCATTTGGGATATGGATAATGTTTTCGATGGCATATGTAGGGATATGCTAATTTCTTGGTCAGGTCAAATGTGTCCCAAACACAAGCGAGGTGATGGATTACATTGCTTGAGGGTGTTTTTTACAGCAAACAATCGGTGCCTGAACTACCGAAAAGGCGGATGTGCCTGCTGAGGGGAAACCGAAACAACATAGAATAAATGGAAGGCACGTAGGTAGGGAAAAATTCGCCGGCCGTGTGGCGAGCAGGAGACTTTTGAACTGGAAATAAAAGAATAAAAGCCCATCAAAGAAATTAAAAATCAAGGCGCTGGAGAAAAAGTGACATATGGAGAACATTCAGTAAAAGCTGTATAAACTATATGTATTTGAAAGGTCAGTCGCTCTGGCCACCTGGCACCGAGAGAATTTCAACAACGATAATAGCGTTGCCTCTTAAGGGCGGAGAGGAAGTAAGACTTCCACAGACATGAACATCAGTAGCCTCGAAGCTGCTTGACGCGCACCGGTAAAGTTTATATGCTGGTACAGCATTTCATGGGGACACTAAAAAAGGGCGAAATACAATTGTTTTTCTGCAGCGCGGGGCAGCACGAGCACAAAACACCAAAAACACGTAGACAACGAAGCGCTGAACTTCAGCTTCATGCCGGCAGCAAACAGAACAGCCTGCAAAAAATATTAACACGCGGCGAAAGGGAGACGTCACAGTCAAATGCGAAAACATCGAGGAGCAGAACAAATGATACGGCCAAGGTTCTATGCTGATGTGATGCGCAGCCATGCCACGGTCTTTATCGAAATGTGCAACAAAAAGATGGAAAATTACGTAGCAGTACACGGTCCGTAGCTAACACCGCTAGAATATTTAAATGAAAATTTTCCCTTCCTCTTTTCTTTTTAAAGATAACGAACAGGCGCAACAACACAAACAACAAAAAAATTCAAATGCGGTGAACGCATGAAACCTCTAATGAAAAAAAAAAGAAAAACCAGCGTGACATGAAGGATAGGTGTTGTGCTTGAATGAACCCAAAATCCGATGCGCGTAAGCACTCCTCAAAGCGTACAAAAGTGGCAACTAACAGCTTTAAGCCGAGATGATGAAAGACGGATGACAAGGGATATGAAGCCTATAAAGGCTAAAAGGAAAGAAAAAAGAAGAAAAAAGAAGAAAAAAGGGACATGTAAAACATGCTAGTGAAACCGAAGTTAAAAGTAGATAAGACTATAGAGTTATGGAATCTCTTTGTCAGGCCGCCTCGGTGGCTCAGTGGTTATGGCCCTCGGCTGCTGACCCGAAAGACGTGGATTCGACCCTGGCCGCGACGGTCGAATTCCGATGAAGACGAAATTCTAGAGGCCCGTGTACTGTGCGATGTCAGTGCACGTTAAAGAACCCCAGGTGGTCGAAATTTCCGGAGCCCTCCACTACGGCGTCACACGTAGCCTGAATTGCTTTGGGACGTTAAGCCCCATAAAACCATAGAAAGAAACTTTGTCCGAAAGACACACAGGTAAGGCTTTTTGACGAGCTAGTTGGTACATATTCATATTTGATAGGCTGTGCGCTAAAGAGACGTTCACAGGAAAACCGACCCAGAGACGCCTGCGGTAGGAAAGTGTATTTCACGGCTAATTTTCCACGTAACTGGATACTTGGAATGAAGAAAGTTTGTTGCCAGGACTAAATGCGTTTATTGCCATTTTGTTTACATCGCCAAAGTTCTCTTTCCACCTGTGGCTGCTCTCACATGCAGCCCACGTAAACATGGGAAATTTGATGTTCCCATCAGAAGCTTCGAATAGCCTCTTTACGTCTGTCGACGAACCTTTCACACGCCGTTTAGCAATAATAGAACTGAGGCGGGAAAGTCTCCTTTCTGCCTCTCCAGACTCCGGCCATGGTCGACTCTGAACAGCAAAATACACAGATTCCAAACAGCGTAATTAAGTTTTACATCATTATGCGCTGCCATTCTTGGCCAAGAGCCAGAACCTGGCTCGTGGCGAATGCGTGGGAAAAAAGAACGCATCTGGTGCAAAGACGCGTGCTATGAATGCAAAGACGCCTTTTTTTTTTTTTCGCGAGTTCACTGACTCAGAAACACTACAGCGCGGGTGTTGTTTGCGTCGCTGTTTAAACTTCAGCTAGGATACTTCGCTTTGAAGCACAAGCTTTTTGTATACCGCTATCCATTGATTTCTTCGCGAGGTTCTCGTTCGCCTAAAGTGCATAAATCCAAGCTAAATACTGGGTTAATATAATTCCATATTGATTTGTGGTAGCGTGGATGCGTTTCAAGCATGCGGACTTAAGGTGGTTTAATAGTTGCGTGTCGCGGAGGTCGACTAGCTGGTTCAAGCCGAGCTGTTATGCTCCAAATCGGCTTTCCTAGCGCTTAGCAACCGCAACTGATCGACCGAAACCGGTCGGGCGACGTCTACGTCTCGCCACTGTGAATGCGCCCTTAATGTGATGTACAGGGTCTGTCAAAAGTTCCCAGGCCGCAGGGTCTGCTTTTCAGCGGCGCATGCTGCCACTTATGATAGCAACAAAGACATCAAGGTTCTAGGAGGTGAGAATGGCACTTCGCCTATCCTCTACAGAGATATTTGGCATCAGGGGTGTCGTAGCTGCCCAACTATAGCGCTCTAAAGAAGACCATGTGGCCTGGGAACTTTTGACCGACCCAGTACTTCTCTGGCCAAGCAAATGCAGATGACGTGGCGCTAGCCTGACATGCTCGGCGAGCTTAGAGTTGTATCACACTGCGTGATTTTTCTTCTGTTTCAATTATAAAAGAAAAATACAGTAAAGTAAAACAGGCACACACCACGTCGACAACTTACCATCAGGAGTGGTAACCTTTGTTTCCCTGCTATATTCCGCATTTTTAATCATCTCGTGACGTCTTGCAAGTGTGGAACAAAAAATATGTCATGCAAAAAGTGCGAGCTTTCTTTCATTCTTTTATTTTATAGGCAGGCCTATGGGGTCACAAAGGCCTCGCTGCAGACGCATGTTGTGATTTTTTCTTTGCTAGGAGCCACTTGTTTCGAACGACACGGGGAATTTTACATGACACAGCATTATGTCATTATTTTTATTTATTATACCTTCACTGTAATGTTGTACATTGTAAAGGGGACGGGCAAAATTAAAGGAAAAAGATACAGAAATTAAGAAACAACAAAACAAGAACATTCTAAACAAAAGTCAGAAGTAAACACGTCGAAATTGAAGTACACAAAAAAATAATTGTCCCGGAACTGTCACATATAGTAACTTTAATAGAAATAAATAGAAATAAGCTGGTAACTTATTCCAATCTTTGCTTGTTAAGAACCGAGATGAATATAAACAGCAAATGGTGTTTCAACGCAGAATGTGACACATTTCGGTGGCGGTTAACGGCAGATAAACTGTATGATGGCGGATGAAACCAATGATAACAGAAGTATGAGTTCTGCTAATATGGTTTATGGAAAAGACACACGCGAGAGATTTTTCTGCGAATAGATAACCCGCACAACATAACCATTCAGCAGAATGATTGTACACCTAAAAAAAAAAATGGCACTCACTATTAGTGCTCTGCTGTTCATTGCCATTTCTTTAGTTCTTTGTTGCTTAGATGTGTCATATTATGATGTATCAGCTATTTCTTCTGCATTGCCTCTTTTCTCAGGCTTCGTTGCTTAGTGGTGTTGATTAGTCACTGTTTTCTTTATGTTTGCAGATAGCTCATGTACATGAAAGATCGATCATTGTAATCGATCTTATGCAAAAGTGCTGCCATCTACCGGAAGAAAACCGAAACGAGCAAGCGACGCCATGTTGGGGGCTTGTGGCCACGGAGCTTGGAGAAAGGAAAATTCCACGGAGACAACTTACCTGCCAGGTGCGGACCGTGTGCGATCGCTTTATTTTAAGTTTTAGAGAAAAATAATGAGCGACGAGTGGCCCGTGGACCTTTCCGGGTTGCCCACATTTCCGAGCGACTTCGCAGACACCTGCTTTGCGAATCTTCGGCTCATCTGAGATGCAGTGGAAAGACACCTGCATAAGAAACACGCACAGTAAAATATGCTGCATGCCTGGAAATATTTTTTTCCGCATTTGGCTCAATGCATGCTTTGCGCAACATCTTGTTTACATTGGAACTAAGAACAAATTTTGTAGTTATGGTCTTCTGAAAATTGCTGCTTAATGCACAATTGCAAGATAACTTCGTGTACCATGCTACAGTGAGGTTAGTTATCTGAAATAAGTCAGAACAACAATTAGTCGAGCATCAGGGGCGGTATGAGCTGTTTTCAAATTTACATAAAGCCTAAAATACCTGGTGATAGCATAGCCACCTGATCAACCGGTTGCGGTGGCTCAGTCCCTAAGGCGTTGTGCTGCTGAGCCGAATGACGTGGGTGCGATCTCGGCTGCAGCGGCCGTTTTTCTGATGGAGGCGAAAAACGAAAACGCCAGTGTATCGAGGTTTCGGCGCACGTTACAGATCCCCAGGTAGTCAACATTAATCCGATGCCCTCCTCTACTGCGTGCCTCGTAGCCCAGGTGAGCTTCGGCGCGTTAAAATAAAAAAAACGACCTGAACATCTGTGTTGCTCGCATTTCTGCGCCCCATGATAGTAGGTATTCGGCAGAGTGATGGCTTGACCATGACTTCCGACGCTGCAATGTGCGTCACACCATCGCTTGGAAAATACGATCTCCACAAAATACGCGACGATCGAAAAGCCGACCACGAACGGTAAATGATCCATTTACGCTGCCTACTGCCTACGCTATAGTTACTGACACGGGCTACGCGAAAGTCCGTTGCGTATCCGTTCGCCTCTGACACTTCGCAAATTTAAGATTGCATACGCCTTCGATAAAAGCAAACCGAAGATTCAGGATAAAAAAAAAAGACGGGCATATGAAGCCGAGCGGCAGACGCAAAACTAATCCCGCATGAGAAACGACTAGCTCACAAACGCAGTGCGCCGTAACTGCTAGCAGTAGGAGCGCTCCTCAGCAAATACAAGATAATCAAACAGCCCCCCGCTGAAGGGAACTTGAAGAAGCATGCGGTCATTCCCTACATCCACCGCTTATCACAGGGTTTAAGACGCGTGGCAAAAGATACGATGTCAAAGTAGCCTTATCCGCCCCTTTGAAATCAGGTAGACTATGCCCCCTCGTGCATACAAAGGCGGAAAAGGTTGACCGTATTTCCCGCGCATGCACAGTCAAACACCGGCTTACGTTTGTGCGCTGTGAAACAGGAGTGGTGTACAAGATCCCTTTTCTCTGTTGTCTGGTGTACATAGGGCAGACTGGGCGTTGTTTGAACATTCGCCTGGCAAATTAATGTGAATGTGAAGAGCACAACAATAGCAGTGCCTCAGGGGTGACGGAACACCTCCAAGAATGAAATAATTGCCGGCCTATCTTTGTGGCAACAAAGGTTCTATTCCGTCACCCTGAACAAAGAACCAGAGAGGTGATGGAAGCTTTCCACACTGTCTCGCACGGTAATTGAGTGAGTATAAGCCATCAGTATCGCTCACGAAAAAGGAAATAGGTTATCTGCGAAAATTTTGAGTTTGTTCAGTCATGACATGGAATCTTAACTGTTTTCATCTGTACCTACCTGTGATATCTTTTCGTATTTAAGTGTTTGTTGCTTTCCCATTAAACTAGTTGTGAAAAAGGCGCTTGTCCTGTGGTTTCTTCGCCGTCCTTTGTTTGTTCGCGCCCAGAACTTTTCATCATGAACAACCTACAACTAAGCCCAGCTTTCCATTCTGTTGAGCCCACTTATTAGCCTTTTTAGTTCTGCAAGTGTTATTTATGTTGTGACTTCGTGTACGTTCTAATTATTAACCCTCGAAAAGCACTCGACACCCGCAAGAGGCTTCCCGCTGCCTCGTATCGGGCTCCAGGCGAGAAATAGAAAAAAAAGTGCACGAAGATGGCACTCTTACCTTGTTTCCTTAGTTATTCTTGAGTCCTCTTTGTGTAAAGCAAGGTACAGAGCAATTTTTGGGCATCTTGAACGGCGATAAATGCCAACGTGCGCGTCGCTATACCCGTACTGCAATATACTGCGGTATCCGTAAGCCCCTAACATGGCGGAAACGCGCGCGGTGAACGCAAGGGGGCGCCAGTTTTTGCATAAGGTCTATAAATAACATGTTGAAAAAAAAGTGTCCTATAAGTTGCGTGCCCCCCTTGCATGCAGAGGGCATGGGCTCGAACCCGATACCGGGTGTTTTCTTTTCCTGTATTCTGATTTCAGGATCCCTGAGATTTTTTAGTAATTCCCCTTCATTCAATGCCAATTACGGTACCACTGATCCCGGTATTTATTGCGTACTGCTTTTATTGCTTGTGTACTTCTCTACAGTATTGTGTCCTCTTTTTCGCCGTGTTTCTAAACGTGCTTGTAACATTCAACGTGCTTAAGTAAATTTTTGTTATGGTTATTAGTTCCCACTACACCTGTTTTCCGAATATGTAGTTTTTATCTGCCACATTTTTATCTGCTTCATATGTACAATTAATACAGGAGGTCCCCCCTGACAGTCTCTACTTTGGGACCTCCTTCTGTACTAATTAATTTATTTATGTACTACCCTATACCCAGCTGTACTTCTTTTTCAGCAATCCTGAACTTGAAACCTGACGCAGGTCGACAAAAGACGGCGCCGGATTTTCGGCAGAACGAGCTCTTACGTTATCGAGTAAAACAGGAACACATGCCTTTGCCGGTTATTGCACCGAGTTAAAATTCGTCTTGTTAACCATATACTAAGGTATACCCACGGGAGGTGCAGATCCGGTCGGTTCTTTCTGCGCAAATATAATGGATTGGATTTGGATTTATGGGGTTTAACGTCCCAAAGCGACTAAGGCTATGAGAGACGCCGTAGTGGAGGGCTCCGGAAATTTCGACCACCTGGGGAACAGTACGAATTCGTATATGAATGCCGAAAAACGTGCGTATTAGGTGCTCATATATTATGCAGCGCCATATGCATTAACCATAAAGTAAAGCAAATCGTGGCGAGGGATACCCTAGCTGTCGCACTTTGCGCACCCCGACAACCGAGTGACATGCTAAGGCAGCAGCAAAATTTTTGTCCTTCTTGCGTGGTGCCAAGCATATCATGCTGAGAGGTAGGGGAATACTCATAGCAGTTTGCCCGTAATAAAATATTTGCTAAATGGTCTTCAGGAAATATCTCCCGCATACCATCTAGAAGCTTTGCCTTCGTACAAATAACTCACTCTGCGTATAATTGCACCTCTCTTGTAAACCGGTGGTCCAAATTATCGCTAACAATACCAACGTATCTTAGGCTATTTGTATTGAGCTTTCCATTATTCTTATAGTTTAGGAAAGTTACTTTTTGCAGAAAACCCTAGTATGATCAAAATTCAAAATTAGAATATGCGGCCTTTGCCCGGGACCCCAGCATTTAGCCACTGAACCTGGGATCTCTATAAAACCGAGTATCGCGGTTCCTCCTTTTGCAGTTAGCACCGTATAGATTTAGTGTTTCCGCTATCAAAACTACAGTATCATTACCGCTCTGTACACCTCTTTCACAAAATGTACTTATAACAATCCTTTCCTTAAGAGCGGGGTACCAACTACCCGCACAATGTTTCAGCCCACATCGATCATAAGCATTCCTTTACGGAGCCCTGACCCCCTGAGCTGAGCTTTAAGAGCGCGGCCTATGGATCGAACTAAAGAGAAGACGATGCTGGGAGCCAGGCCTTGCGCGACGCCAAAATTTTCGCCCGGTCTGACGCCGCAGCAACTACGCCGGTTAACAGCAGAAAAAAAGGAGAACGAGAGGGTGTGAGCCACAGTTGGCGCGACGCCACAGCCTTTGCACGGCCTAGCCAAGATGGGTGGGCGGTTGCGCCGCGAGCGAGCGCCTGCTGTAGTTCAGCTAAACTGCTACTGTTAATGAAGCTCTCGACTTCTGCCGCGCTGACTGGAGTAAGAGTCATCGTCGCCGCAGAGAAGTCTGTGAGGGGCGCGAAAGCAAAATTACGGATGGAAATTAAGGCTGCTTACGTGCTTTTAAGGCGGAAGCATTAATTTTTTAACTTATATTTTTCCCTTGCTATATAATCACACAAGTACTCATTAGCATACAGCCGTAGGGTAACGCATGCAATAGGTCAAAATTTATTCCTCAAGAAGCAACGCGGTTTTGCAGCTAATCGGTTTCCGGTCACCTGGGAATCTGAATGCATAATTGGTTCAATTTGCTGCATCTTCGGAAGGAATTATTTTCTTTGCTAATGACGTCATTGGGGGTTTCCTGGAACCCTCTTCCTGGATGCCAACAACGACGTCGGGTTTCGTTGCTAACGGACCATTCAAGGCTATCGCCTAAATAAAGAAAAAGAAAGGAGCTGCAAATACCACGTGTCTTTGCTGTAAGTATACTTAATGCTGCATAGGAACCCCAACCGCCTCCAGACGGCGCTCCCGGAGTGTGCAATGAGCGCCCTCTTTGTAGTAGGGTCAGCTGGGTCGTCTCCTTGCAAAGGTGCTCGCACGAAAATGAGCGATACGTTTAGATATTCGGGCTTTCTTGGTTCGGGGTGCCGTTTGGAATGCGGATTCAAGCGTTCAGTAGTGCTTCACTGCGTTTTCTGACGTAACACCAGAGTTTAGCAATGTCGATTAGAGGATTGAACTTCAGTAAGAATTGTTGACGGGCTAGTTGGCTTGATTCTTCTAGTGATACTTGATACTTGTAACGACCCAAAAAAAGAAAAATATGAGCTAACCAGGCTAAACACACGCTTTGGAACGTCTACTAGGTTTAGCTACGTTAAAACCCTAACACGTTTTTGCATGAAACAGATACGACATTTTCATTCGTGGTTCAAGCAACCACAGTTAGGGTGCAGACGGGTTTGCGACTCAGGATTCGAGTAAGGAATGGATATATGTGTGATGTGCACGAAAACTATATGAAGTGACTGTAGATCATTGCGCAATACTTCCAGGGAGTGGGCCCTCTTGACATAAGAGCCTCTCTGGAGAATGTTGCGCGCCACAGACTCGATTTGTCTTCCTGGTCCTCTCTTTACCATATATTTCACACACATACATCAGAATATCTTCGGGTAACGTTCTGCGCAAGCTTTTTAGCTTGTTGCTTAAGCAGCTCCGGGGAAGAAGGCGAGTATGGATGGCAGGCCTCCTCAGCTGCATTGCTGAAAAAACACGACAGAGCACTAGGGTACGGAGATTTTACATAAAAAGAAAATTACAGCTGAATAAAGCTTCAGCAAAAAAAAAACTAGGCTTTCATGATCGATAAATATACAATTGCATACAAATAAAATAACTCGAAAGGGGTTGGCAAGTGAAATCGGTGAAAAAAAATTATTTCAATTTCTTCAGCAAAAATACCTACGTGACTTTTCAGAAATGGGTTCAACTTAACGGACTGAAATTGACGATCACACATGTTTTTGACGTCCGGTCAAGCATGCTCGCCTCTTCATCACACAGCTTGCTCTTCTTATATCTTGCATAAGTTATCAGCCCCAATGAACTTACACGAGAATTTTTTTTTCTGTCATGTCTTCCTTTTTCGGTTCATAAAAAACACGGCTATACTATAGTGCATCCAGGAAAACTTCAAGCTCAAAAGAGACGATACAAATAAAATTTTTCAACTTGCATCCATCTATACTAGTGCTGCATGTTACCCTGGTTTGAAGCTGGGCCAATGGTAAATGTAGTGGGGAGCTGAAACCTAAGGCACCGCTTAAAAGATATTTGCATGATCCAAATATTTGCATATCAGAGCCTCTTGCCACTAGTGTCAATTACTGTGTAGAGGGCAGTGTAGAGGAGAGCAAGAAGGTAAGCCGGCCAAGCAAACAGGACAAAAGAAAGCACACTGTCATGTTTCTCCTTGTCTGCCCCTCTTTTAAGTGCTTCTGCGTTAGCACCAAGAAAATGAATCAACAATTCGTTGCCAACTTAGCTAACATGCCCAATGAAAGAATTATGGTACAGGTAGCCAAAAATTCGAATGCTTCTTTTTCGCTGCGCACTTAACTAACCTTACTTAGAAGTCCATGCCAAAACAGTCTTATTTAACAAACGCTGTTAAACCATGTCATCACCAAGGCACCCTCGATTTGCATGAGTCATGCTGATACTACAAATTTGACATGAATACAGAACCTGCATTTCTTAAAAGAAAGTACCAATGAAAAATATTTCTAATTTTATAAGTTATTTTATGAATCACTGGCTGAAGCGTGGTTACTACCACTAAAAAAAAACACAAGGAACAGCGAAAAGATACGAACGGGACACACGTTATACATCAACGTACCCATTCTCGACGGAACTGAGCCAAAGATTGGGTCGGTGATTTATCTAATACAGTACAGCCACAATGACATCACAACTGTCGCTTCTCAACCCTTTGTATCCCAGGGGGCTAAGATACAGGCACAGATTCGCTAGGCAGGTCCATAACTTCGGTGCAAAAGTGCCCTATGCTGAATGCCGACGAACCTCTCCGCAGCCATCTTTTGTTCCCGCAGACACACGATGAAGAAGATCATCTTCTGCTTCTCTACGCTTGTTTCGCTCGTATACGCGAGCCCAAGAACTTATCTGTGTTTCGATGTATGTCGTCGAAAGTTAAAGACGGGCCGAAGGACCAGACGGGCCGAGTCGCGTGTGAACACACCTTGTTTGTCGGCGGGATTCAATGGAGCGAGACTGCCAGAAGGTCTCGCTTGGGAACGCGTTTATGTTGTCCTATAGCTGTGTTGCATACAAACAAATAATACGACGCAGAAAGCGCACTTTTGGCGAGTATCACCTATTACGCAGGCGTTCTCACGGTGCACGCGCAAGTACAAGATGCAAATTGTTCGACCTCCACTTTCTCGGTCTTCCTGTGAACGCCCCTTTGGCGTTAGCGTTGTAGCTGTCGCAAGTCCACTACACCGACAAAGGCAAAGGACCCGATCGACCAACCAAAATATTAGCACGAAAGCACTAATCCGGAGGTTCAGAGCGTAGCAAAATCGTCGCCTTCTTGTCCGGCCGGGAGCGCAAGCATAGCGCCTAGCCTGGCCTTGAGCGAGCGCTCCGTCCCAAGCTTTCTACGAATGTTGTAAACATTCTCTATCATTCTTTTTTTATCGCAATACTTCGGCGAAAATTATCTCTGAATTAAAACGCCTTCTCTTTGCACAAGGCTGGATCTCCTCTAAAGCCGGTTTCATTTATAGTGAGCGCGATGCACACATTCACAGCCCCACTTAATTTGCTGTTGCTTTCCCGCCTCGCCGCAGATAAGTTCATATTCTCTGCTGAGAACATATCAAGGTTTCCACTAGAAAATCTGTTCTAATGCTGTTTGCTTACAAAATGTTAGCGCCATCCAACTCGGTACTTTAGAAAGCGCGCCGCCTTCGCTTTCTCGCTGATTGATGGCCAAATCGCCGAGGTCCTTACCTGTGGTAATCAATGAACGCGGTATTAACGCGTTTTCATCCCTCGAAGACGCCGCAATGGAGCACCTCGTCTCCTCTACTGTACACTCCTCAAGAACGTTGATCAGTCAGACCAAGGTCTAGCGCGGATCTGTCGCAACTTCGGTCTGATCATCCACAGATATTCTAGAGCGTGTTAGAATTAAGTGCTCATCGTCAAAAAACGTGATCACTCTTCATTAAACAACATCAATTTCGAAACAAGCAAGGAAGAGCCATACATTCTGAAGCGACGAGTTGCAAGCATATCGAGACACCTTAAGCGAGCATCGATAAATGCGCCATCTTGGCCAATGTATCCATAGAGTCATTGGAAAGATGTGCAGCCAGACTTCACAGCACCCCCTAATGTTTATTTTGCTCTCAGGTAGCGCGCTTGTGTTTAGTGCAGTTTCGATGCGGTATGTGAGCAAAAAAGCAAAGCACGGCTCGCAGTAAATCGGCTCTAGTCAGAAAGTAGTGTGCTAAGCAGCCAAGCTTAGCACAGCCTGGTTGTTTTTAGTCATTTATTCCCAGCATCTCTTCCAATTGAAACCACCTTCACAGGCATGTCGTTTGCATTACTGACTGTTACACTTTCGAAGCTTCCGTATGTAATCTCTTTATGTATATGTGTGTGTGTGTGTGTGTGCGTGTGTGCATATATATATATATATATATATATATATATATATATATATATATATATATATATACATATATATATACAATGTCAGTTTTCTTTACATTTGTTTGTACTATGTTATTTCTCGATGCAAGTATCACTTCGGCATAATTGTTCTCTTTTTTTGCTTCCCTGGGAGCACTATATAATCCCGCTCCACTCTGTAATACCTTCGGGGCCTGAGGGTAAATAAACAAACATACAGCATGCGCCGATACGAAAGCTGTTGCATTTCACGCATCTATAAAGTATCATTAAGCATCCCCTTTTATGTTCTGTTGCTCAATCAACCACGACTCATTTCGTCGATATCCGCATCCTAATAGGTGCTTACGCGCGGGCACAATATTTCGCAAAAACGGCATTCGGTAATTGTGTCTAATGCGAACTCATTTCTTTTTGTGTGTGTGTGCAGCCGCAGGTGCCGGGAACCGCATCGTTGGAAATGGGAAGGCCAAGTGACACGCGAGCCACCGAGTGTCGTGTGCTTGCGAGTGTGGCTGTCGCAAGGCTTCAATCTGACGCACCGGTAGAGCAGGAAGAGACCGCTCGAGAACTACGTCACGCATGACGTATGAAAGCAGCGGCGAAGGCCATCGCTTAGCCTGGTTGGCAAAAGCATTCCGGTGCTTTAACTCTCGGATTAATTAACGGATTAACTTTCGAAAAGTGACAATTCGCTGCATTTCTTTTATCGCGATAGCGTTAAAAAACCCCTTCACCAAAAAACCTAGTCCAGGAAAACCCGCCCAGCGAGTTTTTCTACGCTGCAGCGTTGGGGCGAAAACTCACCGCCATGGCTCTGGCAGGTGGCCCCCAGAGGGCCACCTAGGAGGCAGGTGGGAAGGGGGGGGCACCTAGGTCACGTGACCTCGCGGCGTCATCAAAACGTGCCCACCGAATAGTGAGCAAACTGCCCGTCATGGCAGGTGGCAGTTAAATTAATGATTGGTAGCTCGGGAAGAGCAACCTGGGTCGCACAAGGCCCACCGCTGGCAGCAGCTGACATCGCAGGGCAGTGTAGCGTCGCTTAAGCGCTGCACCACTGCACCAGGAGAGGGATGAGAGCCCCCAGGGATTTATGAATGTTATGTAGGGACAGACTAGTTCTCTCTGATATGGGAATTAACCCATTATGCTATCGTGTCGTACCCTTAAGGCG
The DNA here is from genome assembly GCF_055824585.1 of Amblyomma mixtum. Lineage (NCBI taxonomy): Eukaryota > Metazoa > Arthropoda > Arachnida > Ixodida > Ixodidae > Amblyomma > Amblyomma mixtum. The sequence continues at coordinate 12,305,265 of NC_143018.1, read as the reverse complement.
AAGCTTAAGTATCTCCTCCATTTTTTTTAGATGTGTCGTGTCCGGTCGCTGTGTTGAATGCAGCGAAAGACGCACACGGTACTTTAAGACTTCGTTTATTTAAAGCCGATGAGGGTGCGACCAGCGTCGACCGAGGCAGGAGCCGAACTGGCCGCCCGAAGAAAGGAGGGAGCGGAGAAGCGTCCACGGGAGGGAGTGGCTTCCCAAAACAGGAGGAGGATGCGGGGGCGCACCATGGGGGGGCATCTGGCGACAGCGTGCGACGAGGGGCAAGTGGTCGTTAGGAGGAGGATGCGAGTGGTCGTTAGGAGGAGGATGCGGGGGCGCACACACACAAAAGCAATAAGGGGACACAACACTTCCTTCCCCCTTAGAAAGTTGCCTGGTATCGTGCAGGGGGTCGGCGCTCACGCGTGGAGGCGCGCTGGCTTTGTGCGCTCGGGGGAGAAACACTTGTAGGCTGGCTGTTGTTCGCTGTGTCTCCTAGGTCTGTCCTGGGCGAAGTCTCTTCTTCCGGGAAGAGGTGCCAGGCTATGTGGGAAGATGGTGCACGTGTTCTCTCCGCTGGCGGACAGCTCTCAGACGGCGTCGTAAATCTACGCAGCTGGTTGAGATGTCGGCGTGCTACTGTGCCATGTATGTTGACGAGCCAAGAGCGCAGGCCTATGCGTCTGACAATTGTAGCTTCCTCCCAGCGTGGCTTTTTCAGAAATTCGGGCGAGGACGCGCTGCCCCTCATTAAGCGTGCCGCAGCGCGGAATTGCTTTTTCTTCCCGGAACGTCTCTGCCTTTGGCTCGGGGAGGATGGCTGTGAGCTGGGTTCGCATTTCACGCTCGAACATCATTTTCGAGGGGGTCTCGCCTGTTGTGCTCTGAACCGTCGTGTGCTGCTTGAAGAGAAAGCGCGCAAGGCGGCGCTGCAGCGAGCCTGTCTGATCTCTTTCAAGGGCGCGTTTTAGCTCGGCTACGTAGCGCTCGGCTTGTCCGTTTGTCGCTGGGTGGTAGGGGGCCGATGTAACTGATGAGATCCCGTTGTCGCGATAAAACTTGAGGATCTCCGCAGACACAAACGGTGTTCCGTTGTCCGACACTACCTTGCGCGGCAGGCCGAACGTTGCAAATAGTGATCGGAGGTTGTCAATGACTGCTGCCGAAGTCGTCTGTCCCATTTGCCTTATCTCAAGCCACTTTGTGTAGGCATCTACGACCACAAGGAAAGTGCAGCCCTCAATTGGTCCTGCAAAATCAATGTGCAGTGTGTGCCATGGTGTGTCTGGCTTTTCCCATTCTGGGACAGGAGCTTTCGGCGGGGCGCTCCGGCTGCTCTGGCAAGGCTTGCATTCTCGCACCACTGTTTCGATGTCGTTGTCAATGCCAGGCCACCACATGTAGCTTCTGGCACACTTTTTCATTGCAACGATGCCCCGATGTCCGGCGTGGATGAGAGACATAGCTTGTGCGCGTAGTTCTCTCGGCATCACAACTCGGGACCCAAATATGATGCAGCCGCGATGGGTGCTCAACTCTGTAGCTCGCCTGCGGTAAGCGTCGAAGTTGTCCCCTTTGAGTTTATGCACGTTGCCTTGTTGAACAGCTGTGTAAACTAGCCGGAGAGCTGCGCACTTCTGCGTAGATGCTGCAACTGTGCCTGCTGTAAGCGGAGGTTCTGGCAGTGCTTCGAACATCAGAACGTCTCCTGGTGGAAATGGTTCGTCAACAGTTGCGTCTAGTGGCAGACGGCTTAGCGCATCGGCGTTTTGATGTTTACTCCCATTGCGGTAGACCAGAGCGTAGTCGTACGCTGAGAGTTTGATGCACCAACGTGTCATTCGCGGAGACAAAGTTGGTGGCATAGGCCTTTGTGGTCCCAGAATGCCCAATAGCGGTCGGTGATCGGTTATAAAGGTCACCTTCCGGCCGGCAATGTACTGGTGAAAATGTGTCGCCGCGTAGACGATGGCTAGCCCTTCTTTGTCAAGTTGCGCGTAGTTGCGTTCTGCTTGCGACAACGTACGTGAGGCGAAGGCGATGGGAGCTTCCCTTCCTTGCTCGTCAGTTTGCGATAGAACCGCGCCGACTCCGTACGGTGATGCGTCGCAAGCCAAAAGCAGAGGCTTCCTTTCGTCGTAGTGGCGGAGGACTGTACATCTTCGAATCAGGTCTTTCAGGGCATCGAATGACTGCTGATGGCGTGGCGACCATGTCCATGTCACATCTTTCCGAAGGAGTTGGTATAAGTCGTTGGCCACGGTATTGATTGATTGATTGATTGAAAACATCTTTATTTATTCAGTATTTTCAGAACATGTGGGTGGGCCGCCTAGTCCGGTAGTCCATTGGCTGCTGCTGCTGCGGTGGCCCTCCCCACCAGCCAGTGCTGACGGTCAGGATCATCGCTGAGCAGAATAGCCTCCCACTGCTCCTCCGAGGGGTTGGGAATGGGGTCAAGTAAGGGATTAAATTGGCATGCCCACACCATATGGTAGAGGTTAGCTACCTCTCCACAGTGTGGGCACTGCGGAGAGTATAGTGTAGGTAGCTCTTTGTTCCAAGAACCGGTCGTAGAACGTCAAGAGTCCGAGAAAAGCCTGTAGCTCCTGCTTGTTTGTTGGAGCTCGTGCTTCTGTGATCGCTCGCACTTTGTCCTCGGTAGGGTGAATGCCTTCCGCATCAATTCGGTGTCCCAGAAATTGCACCTCTGGCACCGCAAAACAGCACTTCGATTTGCTTATGCACAAATTAGCGTTTGCTAGCCTTTCGAGAACGAGCTCTAGGCGCACTGCATGCTCTTCAGTGGAAGTGCCACTGATGATGACATCGTCAAGGTAGACACAAACTCCTGGGATGCCCTGAAGCACTGTCTCCATGAATTTTTGAAATATGGCCGGGGCTGCAGCTACGCCAAAAGGCAGTCGCTTGACTTTGTACAAGCCTTTCAGTGTGTTAATTGCCAATAATTCAGCAGTTGACTCGCTCACCTTCAGCTGCTGATACGCCTGGGTGAGGTCCAATGTGCTGAAGACTCTTGCGCCACGTAGTACACTGAATACTTCTTCAGGTGTCGGTAGCGGGTAAGAGGACGCTTTAGTCGCAAGATTGACGGTGCTCCGGTAGTCTCCGCAGAGGCGTATGGTTCCGTTCTTCTTGCGAACTACGACAAGTGGTGTGGCCCATTCTGAATGCTGCGTCGGCTCGATGACACCTTGCTGCTCCAGTTTGTCCAACTCTTTTTCAACTGAATCTCGGAGAGCAAACGGCACCGGCCTGGCCTTCAGAAATTTGGGTTGCGCGTTGTCCAACAACTCCAGTGTGACCGGGGGCCCTTCGTTTCCTGGAATCTCTTCCGAGAATACTCTTTCGTATTTCTCTTGCAGTTGCTCAACCATGTTCTGGCTCGGCGTCTGGTGTATGCCGCATATCATCACGCCTAGTGGAGAAAACCAGTTTCTCCCTAGAAGGCTTGATCCTGTGCCCTTCACAACAAGCAGAGGTAGCGTATGGGTCTGGCCGTTGTAGTTAACCTGCACGTTGGCAGAGCCCAATAGTGGCAGATTCTGTCCTGACCACGTTCGCAGGTGCGTGTCGTCTTGTTGCAGGGCGGGTGCGTCAGATGGCCATGAAGTTCGGAACGTGTCCTCACTGATCAGAGTACAGGCTGCGCCGGAGTCCACCTCGAACTTAATCAGCTGGTGATGTACGCTTACTTCTGTAAAAATCTTCGGTCGCGTGCCGAGATTCATGGTGTTCAGGTCGTACAACACAGATGGTGTTGCTGATGTTGTTCCATGGAGATCAGATAGCGGCGTATTCTCTGAGGCGTTGACGCTGTGATTAGGCTGGGAAGGTGACTTTATCTTGGCAAGTCTCCGTTTCGTAATGCATGCTCTTTCGAGATGCCCTCGCTTGTGGCAAAAATTACACGTGGCTGACTGGAATCGACATCCCTGGGGGTTGTGTTGGTCGTCACACCGCCAGCAGCGTTGTGCCTTTTTGACCGATTTTACAACAACAGAAGGCTTGCGCACCTGGTTGCTTGTCTGGTGTACCGGCTCGGTGTTCCGGCGAATCCCTCTCTGCTGGTGACCGGCGCTCTCCGCTCGAACGGCGATGTCGTAAGCTTTGCTGAATGTGAGGTCCTTCTCAGCGAACAGGCGCTGCTGCAGTGACTCGTCACTCAGTCCGCACACAAATCTGTCGCGTAACATCACGTCCAAGGGAAGCATGGTGGTGTTAGCAGAAGAAGCTGCGTCTCCCTCCTGCCCGGTAGCTGTTGTCGACAGCGTTCCAAAATTGCAGTCGGCAGCGAGCTTCTTGAGCGCGGCTACGTAGGCGCTCACAGTTTCTCCTCCCAGTTGATCTCGTCGTTGGAAGCGAGCCCGGCTGTAGACCTCGGATGGCCTTGGGTCGTAGTGCTTTTGCAGCGCTTTTACGATGTCGTCGTAAGACACTGCCGCTGGTGTGCTTGGCTGAATAAGGGCGCAGACAGTATCGTAGGTCTGCTCCCCGCACAGCGTCAGCAGGTTGGCCCTCTTCAAGGCTGGGTCTGTGATGTTGTTAGCTTCAAAGTAGAACTGAAGGCGTCCAACCCACGATGACCACGATGAGCCGTTGAACTCTGGTATCTGATTGGGAAACCCTCGCGTAGCCATGGCTTGTCAATAGCGTTGCGTAGCGCGGGTCGAATCCACTTTCTCGTCGCCACTGTCGTGTCCGGTCGCTGTGTTGAATGCAGCGAAAGACGCACACGGTACTTTAAGACTTCGTTTATTTAAAGCCGATGAGGGTGCGACCAGCGTCGACCGAGGCAGGAGCCGAACTGGCCGCCCGAAGAAAGGAGGGAGCGGAGAAGCGTCCACGGGAGGGAGTGGCTTCCCAAAACAGGAGGAGGATGCGGGGGCGCACCATGGGGGGGCATCTGGCGACAGCGTGCGACGAGGGGCAAGTGGTCGTTAGGAGGAGGATGCGAGTGGTCGTTAGGAGGAGGATGCGGGGGCGCACACACACAAAAGCAATAAGGGGACACAACAAGATGTTATTTAGTTATTGTGTGTTAGAATGCAGTAATCTATCGAGGAAGACCAACGAAATATACTTCTTCAGCTTTCCGAAGAACGAAACCCAAGCAGCATAGGCAATCGACCCAATACTGGGAACGTATTAGCAATGGTCGGTCCTACAAGGAACCAGAGTGAATCCATCCATTTCCAAGTAATCATCAAGTTACTGTGAGAGGCAGTCGAGCAGAGCAATGGTACATCCCGCCAGTAACTACGGAGGAAGTAAAGAAAGCCTTAGGAACAATGCAAAGGAAAGGGAAAAGCAGCTGGTGAGGATCAGGTAACTCTAGATTTGTTCAAGGACGGAGGAGAGATTGTGCTAGAAAAACTAGCCACCCTGTATACGCAATGCCTTCTGACCTCGAGAGTACCATAAGTTTGGAAGAACGCTAACATTATCTTAATTCATAAGAAAGGAGGCGTCAAGGACTTGTAGAATTACAGACCGATCAGCTTACTGCCCGTTGCCTGCAAGGTATTTACTAAGATAATCGCTAATAGCCTCAGGACAACCTTAGACTTCAATCATCCAAATGACCAGGCAGGCTTTCGTAAAGGATACTCGACAATAACCATATTCACACTATCAATCAGGTGATACCTATCACTATCAATCAGGAGGTACAAAGGACCAGAGTGAGGCCATCCATATGCAATATTGGCCCGATTACCTGTACTGCTTGAGAAATAGGCGAAAAATGGGCTTGGGGGCGTGAAAACGCTGTCAGGTGTCAAACGCTGGCAGGATCTGCGGCGTGCACCTTACTGTATGCGTATCGCCTTAGCTTTCTATGCTCGTGTGTGAACGGTATTTTGGGGGGAACGAGCGAGCACACTTCATCGTAATCCCGCAAGAATCGTTGCTGGAATCATGGGAACGAGCGCTCAGTGGAGCGGTTGTTCTTCGGAAGTAGTTTTATAACTTTCTGCAAGGCATTTAGTTTCTTTCATTGCGACATATCCTGTTCGAGAAGCTAGCGTTTGTCATGGGATGGTTAGCGGAGGTATGCCATGAGCGTGGTCGCTCAAGTACAGCCGCATTCCAACACGGTATCGAAAAATACCGCGTTCCAGCGCTGTTGGGGCTGAGTCGGAAAGCCGTTTTCCTTGCGTCAGTTAAGTGCGGTCTTGGATACTCGATCTTATTATAAGGCATTTTTTGTATAAAACGGGACTTACGCCGCTATTTTGCCTACATTTGCTGTGGCAGAGCATACCGCATTCGTTGCTGAGCGGTATACATTCACCCGGAACTGTATGCTCGATCAATGCTATCATGTGATTCCCACGCAGAGCGTAACCTAAATGAGGCAAACTAGAGATGTCTTTACCCCAAACAATAAATCTCCTCTGTTGTTCTTAAGACGCAAGTCACCCAGCCAAGCATGGCGCACGTGCATCGCATACTTCGTACACGTAGTATTCTGCTGTCTGTGCTCACGAGCGCCAACATTTCTTAGGTCTGCGCGGTGGTTTTGAGAAAGGTCTTTAAAGAAAGCAGCACCCAGTGCACGCGTTTCCATTTCGATGATTTCAGTGCCTGTGCACTGTACGTGCCACACTTGTTATACGTACATGTAAATATCTCTGTAGTGCAAGTTTGCGCGGTACTTCAGGTCATTCTTCCGGTTGGCAGTCGTCTGTTGTCCGGGTACTTAGGAGATCCGTGTAATTTCACCCTATCTAAATACTGCTAATGCAAAACATCAGGCAGAAAATACACGCCGTCGAATAGCTTCGCGGCTCTCAGCGCAACACGGAGACCGGACCAGAAAGTACCTTTGCCAATTAAGCCCGTTTTTGTTTTTGTTTTTTTCAGCGAGCAACCGCCTTCCTCAAATGACACTGTTTGCAAACAGGGCGAGGTTTAATGGTGCTGCCATCATGACAAGCACGATCGAGTTTTCGGCTCTAAAAGCTGTACAGCCACTGCTAACGGGCAACTACAAATTTTTTGTTGTCAAACCAGCCACCTAGCTGCCACAGACGGTTGCGGGGTTGCGGGGAGGGGGATTCACTAAAAGATTGTATTTGGCCCACTTTCTAACTAGCATATAAAATTATTTAACCCCCCTCGCCCCCGCGTGATTTAGCGTCTGCCAGCATTGGGTCTCACTAACGCATCACTAACGACAGGTTTATACGCACACATACCTCGATACGTACGCACGCGATGAATACTTTCTTTTTATTCTGTAACAGATTCCTCGCTACTGTAACTTGTGGGCAGACTTCACAAAGTTGTTTGGACAAGAGCCATACAAGATATTAGCATTAGTAAGTACAGCTTTCAGTTTAATTGTGCATTCTTCGGGTTGTAACGAAGCCCTTCTTTTGCATTCGGGCAAAGACAGCCATCGTTTGCATTTCATTAATGAGCATCGGCAGCTCGTGGCCCTCGACCAACCACATCAGTGATACTACAGCGCATAGCAACGGGTAACCGTTCATTAACAGACAAGGATAGGGAATCGATGGGCACGTGATGATAAACGCATAAAAAAAGACAAACTTGCTGAAACCGAGGAACGAAAAGGCGAATGATACTTCTTTGTTATAATTTTGGGGTATTGATGGATACTTAGTGGTGTGACCATGTTTCGCCCGAAAGGTAACTAATTAGAGAGTAGAAGAAGAAACAACCACATGCAACCGATGGAATCCGAACCCACGACCTTCACATGTCACGTGCGGCGCTCTACCGACTCAGCTACGATGGCACCTGTCGGGTGTAATGTTAATAGACCGGAAACGGGCCGAGTGGGTGGGGAGCAAACGCTGGGTAATGACATTCTAGTCGAAATCAAGAAGAAGAAATGGGCTTGGGCAGGGCATGTAATGCGAAGGCAAGTGTAGCATGGGGCGGCAGAAAGTAAGATGGGCGGGGATGAGATTAGAAGTTTGCAGGGATACGATGGGTGCAGCTGGCAAAGGACAGGGTTAATTTGAGAGACATGGGACAGGCATTTGCCCTGCAGTAGACGTAGTCAGGCTGATGATGATGATGGCAGCTGTAGTATATTTTACTTTATGGGGTATCTATGCGGCATGCAACCTAACCTTCAGAGTGTTCACCAATGCCACCCTCGACCAAAGCGGTGGAAACAGAAACGTCCTGTTCCTGCCTCCGCGTCCAGCGTAGGCTATGGGCTGGGATTCGAACTGCGGGTCAACACCACAAATTAAACAAAAACAGAAGCAAAGCATTCCCCTGTAGATTTCATCGGTTTCAGTGACTGCTGGCGTTCTTTATATACGTGCAAGTTCAATTATGAATCGACATTTTTCAAGTGACAGCTGGCGGGTGAAACCCTAGCGAGTTCGTGACACGTTATTTGTGAAGCATATGGTGCCAGGGTCTCACTTTGTGTCCCATCTGTTTTGTGCAGTCTGCTTCACAGAAAAACGTTTGAGCCGCCGCGGTGGATCAGTGGTTATAGCGTTCGGCTGCTGATCCGAAAGACGTGTGTTCGACTCCGGCCGCGGCGGTCGAATCTCGATTGCGGAGAAATTCTAGAGGCCCATGTACTGTGCGATTTCAGTTATCCGGAGCCCTTCACTACGGCGTCCCTCATAGCCAGAGTCGCTTGGGGACGTTAAACCCCCATAAACTATAAACCAAACCAGAAAAAAACATTGAACTCCACCTTAAGGGTATAACACAGTAGTCTAACGGGTTAATTGCCATATATGCAGAAGTTCATTCTCAAATATATATTAAAACATCCCTGGGAGTCTTCATACTGCTCCTGGCGCAGTGGTGCAGCGGTCGAGCGATACGCCACTGCCCTGCGATGGCAGGTACTTGACTCCAGGTACTCCACGTTCCTCTGTGATAAAGAGCTCGCATATCTAAGGCAACGATCCTGTTCGCACTTGTGATAATATGTCATGTTCTGGTGTAAAAATTTGTTTCTCGAGATGAGTACAGTTTGATGGAACATACCCAGCAATTCTGGGCGAAAGCCTTTTTAAACGGGAAACCGCTTATGAACGCAATTTTTTCGTGCAATAAAAGATTTCAGTATAACAATCAATATATCCACAGATCACCCAACGGCAGTCTTAGATTTTTTTTGTCTTTTAACGTTTTTGCGATCGTCAAAAGCGTTCGCCATTGATTTTCTATGGTATGGTCTTAACTGTTATATGCTATCGATGGAAACACTTTAAAAGAAGTATTTTCCTACGTATGAGAAGAATGAACCATAGCCTTCAATGTTTCCATAGCGGTGTCTTACAATTTCTCAATTTTGAAAAATTTTGCTCGAGAAAGTTAGACATGGTTAGCGCTCGTGTCGTTCGTCTCTATTATGTGCCCTCTTCTTCTGCTGCGCTGCAATGCGTTTATCGACCAGCCAGCACAGAAAGCTATTCTGCAACAGGGCAGTTGCCTCTACGCCGCAGTATACTTATTGGCGACAATACCCGGATGGTGGCCGCTGTTGAAACGCGTACCATGTTCTTCGGTGGCATGCATGGCATCAGAGGATTCGTGCTACCTCGTCCGCCGTGCTATATATTTATTTATTTATTTATTTATTTCACATACTTTCAGGGCCCGAGGGCATTACAGAAAGGAGTGGTACAACAAAAAAAAATACAGTGCATAGTTATACAAAACAAGTTATATGATGGCAGAAAACACAGTTTTCTTGAAGTTCTCAACATCGGTAATGGCAGCGATGGAGGGAGGAAGGTCGTTCCAGTCAACGCTGGTTTTAGTAATAAAAGAATCATGGCACAATTTGGTTCTCGAAAATGGAACACCGACTTTAAATATATGATCGGAACGGGATGAAATGTATGAAGGGCTCGAAAAAAGATGATCCTTTAACAGGGGGTTATGGTGATACAGTCTGTGGAAAAGACATAGTCGAAAACACTTCCGGCGCGAAGAAAGGTCTGGTAAGGCAAGTGTGTTTTTCATAGAAGTAATGCTGGCGTAACGGGAATAGTTAGTTAAGATGAAACGAGCTGCACGATTTTGAATGGATTCTAGTGTGTTTATCAGTGTGATTATATTAGGATCCCAAACTGCAGATGCATATTCTAACTTTGGTCGTACTACTGTTTTATAAAGGGTTAGTTTTATCGGCAGAGGCGCGGTAGAGAAATTTCGGCGCAAGTATCCAAGAGTCCTGTTGGCGTTATTTGCGACATGTTCAACGTGTCTATGCCATGATAAGTTACGTGAGATATGAACACCTAGGCATTTGTAGGAGTTAACTGCAGGTCCATGGAAAAATGGTCTTGCCTGCAGAAGTGTCTGGGTTTTAACTTTGTTAAACCGATCATAGTGCGAAAGCATGGGCATCATTAATGGACGAAGAAGACAGTGTGCGATGCACACTCGAGAGTGCTCGGTTTGCAGTTTAACCCGCGTCGTGTTCGGCTGCGGCGATAGCAATGCTCTCGCGCTGCGGCCGGCGAAGCTGACCTCATCGCGCCGCCGCTGCTTCGACTTCCGGTCGTGGCTGTTGATTTGATCTCCCGTTCAAGCTAACATAGCGCTGTTGTTCCCAAGCAACGGCAGAAGATTCAAAGATGACACATGCTCGACATTTTCGCACAAAAATTTTGAAAATTGAAAAATTATAAGATACTTTTATGTAAATATTGAAGTTAATGGTCAATTTTCTGATATGTACCAAATTATTGCGTTTACAGTGTTTCCATCGAGCGCACTGAACAGTTAAGACTGCCCTACAAAAACCAGACGATAGCAAAAACGTTAATAGAAAAAATGCTACCCGCCATGGTGGCTCAGTGGTTAAGGCGCTCGTCTACTGAGCCGGAGTACACGGGTTCCATCCCTAACCGCGAGGCGCCTTTGTGCTGTGTGATGTCAGTGCACGTCAGAGATCCCCAGGTGGTCGAAACTATTCCGGAGCCCTCCACTACGGCACCTCTTTCTTGCTTTCTACTTTCACCCCCTCCTTTATTCCTTTCCTTTGCATCATGGTTCGGATTCCACCGAGATGTGCGAGAGAGATACTGCGCCATTTCCTTTCCCCAAAAACCAAGTTTCAAAAAAAATGCAAGGCTGGCGCAGGGTGATCTTCGGGCATACCGATTGTTATAGTGAAATCTTACATTATATCAAAAAAAATTGCGTTCATAAACTGTTTTCCCGCTCAAAAATTATTTTGTCCGGAATTGTTGGTTATGAGATTCTTGGTCGGCGTTGGCGAGCACATGAGTTCTTTCGCAGTAATATGGTGGTGCCCACGGGAGCGCTTACTGGAGAGGTTTATACAGGACGCATGCGGCGTGCATGGAAGCTCATGATGCAGAAGAGTGCTTTTTTGGGCAGAGCGTTTATTGGTAGCGCATCAGAATACAGCTAAGAAGTGCAACTAGCATGATGGTTAACTAATTTTGAATAGTTAACTTTTTAACTATTACTGCTGGGCTTCTTAATTATGCAGAGGCGTGTAGCCCACGGTAAATAATATCCATATCAGTTTTTAGAATTTCGAAAACGCGATTACCATCGGCGCTGTGGCCCAACAAACTTTGGCTACATCGCGCAAAAATACATGCGCTTTCGAGAAGCTTGCAGGCAAAGCAATCTCTCCAGTGCACGTAACTCGTAGAAATAGCCGATATTTGTTGGCCTACAGCGCCGAGGGTAACCGCGTTTTGAAATTCTAAAAACTGATATTCATATTACTTACGGTAGCTTATATACCTCTCAATAATCAAGGAGCCTAACCTTAATAGTTAGAAAGTTAAGAGCTGAGTATAAGTTAGCCAGAGTGCTAGTTAGCACATCTTAGCGTATTCAGATCCACTACACCGCTTACTCAAAAAGCCTATGTTTAAGAAATGTGTAATGTTTTGTAATAAGGGAGTAATTACTCATTGACGTCTACCCAAGAGCAGCCGTACGGCTACAAAGGAAAGCTAAACAGCTTTCTCAGAAACTTCGCAGTTAAAGAAAAATTCGTCCTGGCCCGGGGTTCGAACCCGGGACCACCGCTTCACCAGAGCAGTCGCTCTACCAATTGAGCTAACCGGGACGGCAAGTTCATGGTAGGGCGAGGGCGAATTGATCAATAACTCGAAGTGGGAACAGTGTTGACCAAATATTTTAGGGGAATCCCCCAAGGTGGAGTAGATATGTAATAAGGGAGTAATTACTCATTGACGTCCACTCAAGCGCAGCCGTACTGCTACAAAGGAAAGCTCTACTCCACCTTGGGGGATTCCCCTGAAATATTTGGTCAAGACTGTTCCCACTTCGAGTTATTGATCAATTCGCCCTCGCCCTACCATGAACTTGCCGTCCCGGTTAGCTCAATTGGTAGAGCGACTGCTCCGGTGAAGCGGTGGTCCCGGGTTCGAACCCCGGACCAGGACGAATTTTTCTTTAACTTCGAAGTTTCTGAGAAAGCTGTATAGCTTTCCTTTGTATCCGTACGGCTGCGCTTGGGTTGACGTCAATGAGTAATTACTCCCTTATTACAAATCTACTCCACCTTGGGGGATTCCCCTAAAATATTTGGTGTAATGTTTTAGGTGAAACACCCTGTATATTTTTTTGTGAGTAAAAAATGCAACACCGCATCTCAAAGAAAGGCCGCCTGTGAACTTCGGGGAAGACCGAGCGTGCCACCTGGACGCTGGACTACAAATGCGAGCGCGTGCAAAATCTTTAAAAATTATTTAAAAAAAACATTTTTTCAGGCTTTTTCACGACCCAGAAGGAGGGGAACAAACTCGAAAAATTTCCAAACGGAGTTACCTGCACATTGTCACCTCCCTACGCACTGTCAGTTGGTCTATACGAGCTGCTTGGAAGTGTGCCAAGCTATCCACGTGGCGGCAAGGTCCCAGTAGGCACCGACCGCTGACTTCAGCCGCATGTCGGCAACTCCGGATTCCCCGTCGTCTCGGTCGTGTGAAAGAAACTAGTTAAGTTCGATAACGTGCATACCAAGCTGCGCGACAAGCTTGCAGGAGAACGCGTGAAGTTAACTTGAGGACATGCACTCGAATCTCAACGTGGGAAAAGTCGCACGAGTAAGCTCTTCCCTAACCAGCAGTGGCGAGCCACATTCATCCAATGCCTAACGTCGATTCTATTCTATGCAGTATGTCACCATCCTCTCCTGAAAAGGCTTTGCAGCATGTTTCTTTTGGTTCAAAAGTTTAATTCTTTACTTAATTCCTACTTGCAAAGTAAATGTATACAATGAAATGAGTTTTCTTATTTTCCCAAAATTTGGTATTTTTCTGAAAAAAAAAGAAAGCAAAATTTTTCTTGTACAAGAATTCAATTTTAATTTTACATCTCTAGGCTGGACACGGCCTTTGTTGTTTTGTGCATCTCACAATAGAGATCTCCTTGCCCAGCTGCGCCCACCACTGACTTCTGCGTGCAGTAGACCTACAACACAGCTGCATGCATACTATGCCCAAATACAGTGTAATTTGTGCGACAAAGGGAACTCAGAGCACGTGGTGCGCGTTATAGTTAACGGTGTTCAGCTTTGTCTGGCACTACACAGGGCATCCCAAAGAGGCGAGTCTACGGAATGGAAAACGAATGAACTGATACAAACACCCTCAGAACTCCCGAATAAACTCGCGCAAGGATGACTTTGACTTGAATCTTGTAGTTGACTCGCTCGAGGTTTATTGGCTTGGTTTTCTTCTTTTTTTTATTCAATATGCCGGCTAGTTGAGTAATTATAGAGCACTGACTTTCAAACATCAGAGGTACTTTGAGATTTGCAATGGCAAAGCGTTGACGGCCCACACGCCGTCCTTAACGGCTGATTTGACAGCGACGGCTGTTAACAGCCTGTTCCCTAGTTTCTCGTCGGTGTAGTAGTCGGCGTAACCGTAGGGTGGTTGCCATGGGAACCACTCGGAGGGTGGTTAGAGCGGAAGGAGGAGGGCATGACGGGAACGCTGGAATGCTTACCCGGAGGTTAATTAGTACCGGAACCATCCAGAGGTGGCTTACCGTCAGAAGAGGAGTGTAGGGCAAGAGCGAGGATTGAGCAACCGGAGTGTGGCTGCCACGGGAATGATCCAAAAAGTTGTTACCGTAGAAGAAGGAGCGGAGGATTGTAGCACGTTCCATCTGCGATGGCTCATGCCAAACACGCCGCCCGAGGAGGCGCCTGGAGCAGCGAACAAGAGAGAATCGCAAGTCCAAGAACGAGTGCGCGTGCGGAAAAAGCTAACTATACAGATACCAAGTCGCACTCTTATTACATTCTTATTCTCGTCACACAAGGGTAACTGTCCTCTGAGTTTTTTTTTTTTTTTAGATGCACGTTGAACTGGTTATTGTTCGCTACCGCGACGCAACGAAGTCATGCCAAAAGCCACGAAGGTTGCGATCGCTTGCACGCGCTGCGCGGTCGCACAACCTCCACGGGGGCAGAGTGCCAATGTCCATTCATATTATACAATCACTGAACACGTTGCGCCACGATAGTTGCGTCACTTTTTGCATAAGAAGCGATTTAGCAGCAGCGAACACAGCTTTCGAAACACGCCTAACGCGCTCTCTTGCCTCCTTCTGCAGATCGCCTTTCCCAGGCTGTACGCGCTGTACAGAAGCCAAGCAGTGTGTGTGCTTACGCACGATCATTGACGGCATTAAAAAAACATCGGCTCCAGGCGGCGTGATTTGTTAGTGGCGCTCGTGATCTTCAACACTGGTTCCTCCGGAACGATGTGTACTATATAAGGAGCCCTCACCGGCCGCCCTGCTCACCACTCAGCAGCGACGACCGCTTGCAAGACACGCCTATCCAACTCCCCGGCTTCCTTCTGCAGGTTAGTGTCAAAAAAAGCAAATTTCTTGATATTTTTGTTTGTCGCCACTGCTGCCAGGTTGACGTTTGCTAGATTTTGTATGCTATACTGTCTTAGGATGTTGCAAAGTTAGAAGATTAATTTCGGAAAGAGGTCCTGAAGCTTAAGGGCACACTGAGGAAAACTGCGTCAATTGTTTTTTGTTCTTAGCGAAATCCGATAGTATGGCATTTCGTGCCTTTGTTTTGTTCGGTGGCAAAAAGGCGCATTCATTGCTGAGAGATTTGAATTCGATTGTCGGAAAAGTTTTGCCCCCCTCTGATTTAAACTCGAGACTCCGTGGTGGCGTAACCTTCGAAAAATGACGTAAACGCAGTCTGTGATTGCTGGCGGTGAGCGGTACGGTCTAGCAACAGCCGAAATAAAAGCTACCGCCGGCCGGGCGATGCAGGCACTTTTATAAGCCGTCGCTTCGTTTGCACCAGCGTTCCTATGGATCCCGTTCCCGATCGGGAAGTTCTCGCGAGGAACGCCGGCCTGCACTTCAGTGAGCTCAGCCCCACACAGCGTGCGGTGCTTTTGAGGACTGAGGCGGCTGAATACCGAGAATATCCGGGGGCCGACGAGTCGGCAGTGTCGGCAGCAAGTAAAGCTTCCGATGCGGCAGGTGTCATTGTCGAGCCAACGTCACGACTAATGAGTAGAGACTGATGCGTAGAAATTGGAGCGGACACTTAAGCTCCGCATTAAGCGTATGACGCGATAGCGAAATGGGTTAATTCGCATATATGCAAGTCATTCTCTACTTTTCGTTCATAGTTGCTTGCGGGTCCTCGTACCACTCCTGACGCAGTGGTGCAGCGGTTAAGCGATGCGCCACTGCCCTGCGATGGCAGGTGGGCCTTGTGCGGCCCAGGTTGCTCTTCCCGAGCGACCAATCATTAATTTAACTACCACCTGTCACGGTGGGCAGATTGTGACGACACAGCAAGGTCACGTGACCTAGTTGGCCCACCTGCCTCCAATACGCTTCTTAATTTCTTAATCCCCTTGCTAGTACAAGGCGCTTGTGCGTGTGTGTGCTCTCCTGCTGTATTCGTTACCTGATGCTGCGCCATTCTTCCCTTCAGTATGTCTGACCAACTTGCTCAATCCTATATGCCTCTTTTGTTGTCCAGATGTTGCTCTCTGGGCACCACCTAACAGAGTCATGCTTTACTGCGTAACGGGGCCTTTAACGCTCTCGCGTTAAAATATTTCTAAATTCTGTGATGATAGCCGTCGTTGCACTGAAGGTGCACACCGAGTGGTTTGTTTGCTAGCGCGGAGGGCTGTACAATGTTGGCTAGCCAAAGTTCTTTTCGTCTGCCTTCTCCGAAACGTGATCGCAAAGTGCGCGAAAGCAACGTTTAAAACGTGGCAGCAGTTATCGCTTGCCGATACGGGCTGCTGCCTTAATTAGTAACACTGGTAATAAGTCACCGTGCGTATTGACGGACTGGACGCGAACTAAGCTTGATGACACCTGCAATAGCGGCCAGAAACGTGTTGCAGGTGCACTAAAGAGGAATCTGAACTCGTCTTTTTACAGCGGGAAATCGATCTACACGTTCCGAGTATTCTTAGAAAGTTCCAATTATTGTCCTGTGCGGCAGATTTCCCTAATTTAAATCGGATTAAACGTCCCGGCTCCCGCCTTTGTTTGATTTCACCGCTCACGGTAGGAGGAGTCAACTAACGCGGGGAGTGCCTTTCAGGCAGTCGCGTGGCGGCTTTGCTCTCGCTTTTATTTTGTTTTTTAGGTTTCCGTGAATAAATGGATCCAGTCAGAGACTGGATCCGCCCCCTGCCGCCCCCTGCTACGCTTTCCTTCTCTTGGAATCCACTCCGTTACCCTTAAGGACTAGCGGTTATCTTGCCATCGCATTACATGCCCTGCCCAAGCCCACTTCTTCCTCTTGGTTTCGACTAGGATATCATTAACGCGCGTCTGTTCTCTCACCCTCTCCGCCCGCTTCAGATCTCTTAACGTAACACCTGCCATTGTTCTTTCCATAGCTCGCTGCGTTGTCCTTAACTTAAGCTGAACCCTCTTTGTTAGCCTCCACGTTTCTGCCCCATAGGTGAGTACCGGTAAGATACACCTGTTATATACTTTTCTCTTCAGAGATATTGGTAAACTGCCATTCATGATCTGAGATAACCTGCCATATGCGCTCCACCCCATTCTTATTCTTCTAGTTATTTCCCTCTCATGATCTGGCTCAGCTGTCACTACCTGCCCTAAACAGACATATTCTCTTACTACTTCCAGCACCTGACTGCCAATTGCGAACTGCAGTTCCCTTGCTAGGCTGTTGAACATTACTGTGGTTTTCTGCATGTTAATTTTTAGCGCCACCGTTCTGCTCTGCCTGTCTAATTTATTGATCATGCTTTGCAGTTCATGTCCTGAGTGACTTAGCAAGGCAATGTCATCAGCGAATCGCAAATTACTTAGGTATTCTCCATTAACTCTTATCCCCAACTGTTCCCAATTCAGGCCCCAGAATACGTCCTGTAAACAGGCAGTGAATAGCATAGGCGAGATCGTGTCTCCCTGCCTGTCACCTTTCCTTATTGGAATTTTATTACTGACTTTATGGAGAACTATGGTAGCTGTGCAATCGTTATAAATATCTTCCAATATTTTCACATAACACTCTTCTACACCCTGATTCCGCAATGCCTGCATGACTGCTGAGGTTTCTACTGAGTCGAATGCTTTCTCGTAATCAATGAACGCTATATATAGGAGCTGGTCAATTGACCATTTAAATAGGTAAACGCTGAGTTGTTAATATGAAAATTGCTGAGCGGCATGAAAATGGTCCAACCCGGGTGCTTTCGACAAAGTTGCTCTAGCATGGCCCTTTTTGTTCGTCAAAAATAAAACCCCGTAAATTTTCAAAGATACCACGCGACAGCGTGCTCCGTACAGTGCATACACTGTCACTGGTGAGGTTCTCGATTCCCACGGGTGACGAAGCCTGTCAAGCAGTCATTGCGAACTGCTTTTTTCCACCACCCGCGGTTTTTGGACGACAAAAGATGAAATAAACATCCACTAATTCATTAAAGATTAGACAACAGACTCGCATACCGCTTCTTCTGGCGTGTTCCAATCGTCGGTTTAGGGCGTCCGCCTTAATCTACGACGGAGAATATTGTTGCGCAAGCAATACTACGCTAGTCGCCGAGCCATTTCGCGGAGCTCTGGAAAGGCCAAGCTGCGCATGCGCGGGGAGTGGGTGACGTCACACGGCGCACAGCTGGCGCGCCGGGGCCGCCGCCGCCGCCACGCGCTCTCCATCACCTCACCGACAGCCTCCCTCATTGATGTGCAGTAGCGATTGCGCATCGCCATCTGCGTGGTTTGTGGTGTATTTAAAATTGGCACTAGCCTAGCTCTGCTATGCCAGGATATAGACTCCGCGTTTTCCACAGGCTGCATATTTCTCGACTTCGCTAAGGCATTCGATAAAGTTAACCATTCATTACTTCTATATAAACTCAGTATTCTAAATATTGACCCTTCTGTTCTGAACTGAATTCGCGCGTTTCTTTTTTCTCGCCTTCAGTTTGTGCATGCTAATGACACTAGTTCTTCTACTGTGCCAGTTGGTTCTGGGGTTCCTCAAGGATCTGTCCTTGTCCCTTTACTGTTCCTGATTTATATTAATGATCTGCCTGCTACTATTAACTCTAGGATTTGTTTGTTTGCCGACGACTGCGTGATTTACCGTAAAATAACTAACGATTCCGATATTCGCTCCCTCCAGGTCGATCTTAATAACATACTAGACTGGTGTCATAATTGTAAAATGGAACTAAATATTAAAAAATGCAAATCTATGAGAGTTTCACGTTCAAATACTACTTGTCCTCCTTATTTTCTTCACAGTCATCCCCTTGAAAGCGTAAGATCGTATCGGTATCTTGGCACACATATAACTAACACCCTGTCCTGGAAACTTCATATAGAACATATAGCACTAAAGCAAACAAAACGCTACGTTATCTTCGAAGAAATTTTACACTTGCTCCATCTTCATTAAAATCATTATTATACACGACCTACGTACGACCGCAAATGGAATACGCATCATCCATATAGGACCCTGGACAGGTCTCACTGACACAGGTTCTGGAAACTGTCCAGAATCGTGCAACTAGGTTCATTTTAGGCAATTACCATCGTACATCTAGCGTCACCCAAATAAAAAGGTCTTTAAACCTCCTGCCACTAGCTACCCGCCGTAAGCACTTCCGCATCTGCCTATTCCATAAGATTTTCTACTCTAATTTTCAACTTCGCTCTCGATGGATTCAACCGGCACCGTTCATTTCTCACCATCGTGATCATCAACAAAAGGTCACAGTGCCTCATTGTAACACAGTGACATGTGCGCAATCCTATTTTTCGCTAGCCTCTAAAGAATGGAATTCCCTACCCGCATCATTAACTAGCATCACTGATACAACTCAATTTAGAAGAATACTTACCACTCTGATTACATAATGATCGCTTTTGTATTTTATTGTAGTATTGTGTTCTCCACCTACTAGTATTGTTCTTAAGCTATTTTATTAATCTGTTCCGAGTTAATTTTGCTCACTTCTTTTTATCTTGCCTCAGTTGTTCTATAGTTTTGTATGAATTGTGCTTTGTTTACTTTTTTCTTATCAACTGCCCTTCCCCTCTGAAATGTACTTTGTACCCTGAGGGTATCACAAATAAATAAATAAATACGTAGCGTGAGGTGAGGGCGAGGTGTCCACATCTCGGTGGACACCTGAACCAGAGGCAAGGCACACAGCTGCACTCTTGGAACAGTGGACACCTCAACCATGCTTTAAGCTAAGTGGCGGTAGTGACAGGTGTGCGCTGCATGCGTTGGCATTGACAATAGACAGTTTTAGTATAGCGTTTGCGATGTTTGCGTACGCAAAATTCAAAGCGCGAACAACACCTTTAGTTGAGCGTTTTGCGGACCGTTCCGCAATAGGCGCTAAGTAGACATACAACATCCAGGTTCAGCCCCGTTTGGGTAAGTACCTAGCGCCACCACACGTCGAAAAAAAAAATTGAGGTCGTTTTGAGAAGTGCTAAAAATGGCCGTTGCCATGACGACAGTGTACACAACCTGTCGTTAGGCTTACGGGCTTGAAAACAGACTTCTATCTCAAGAATACCGGCAAGTTATCGCACATAACATTGCGTCCCAGTGAAACGAGAGAGAGCGGAAGCGAATACCACCATTTATTGCCAGTTGAGCGCCGAATAACTCAATGACGAGGTATTTTAGAACCGAAGCGGGCAAACAGGGCGCCGCCATGTTGTCTCCGCAAGCCCCGCAAAGACGCTACGCTATTTCCAGAAAATTGCGTGCGTACGCTAAACGCTAAGCTTCTTTTAGCGTTCTGCGCATGCGCATTCTACATGCGCTATTTTATTGCGTACGCAAAGGTTTTGCGTACGCTATACTAAAACTGTCTAATGTTGTGCCAGAAACGCGGCGCTGAAGCCATAGGCCGTCGGCGCTCATTGTGTTCATTGGCGTTGGAGTTGTCAACGTTTACACTACGATTATTTTAAGGAAAGGAAGGCGAGCGCGCGGGGCAAGGCAAGACAGCTGTGCGTAGTGACGTCAATTGCTCCTCGCGCATGCGCAGAATGGTTGTGCAAGAGCACGCGAAACGGTGAGACTATGGGCAGTGTAGCTCACGCAACAGTATATGGCTACGCGTAGATGTTGCTTTCGCAGTCCTCCAGGTTTATCCAGAGCTAAACCACAGCCAAATTTTTATTGCGCTCCAATAAGAATTCAGGATCTAAATGCAAATCACCCTTTGAAACGCGCTCTTTCATTTCGCGTAACTCGACAAATTGCTCCGGACCGCCAGTTCGAATACGCACTCAGATATAAAACGGCTGCTTCACGGACACACACCTTTGGCGAAACTCATTTGCTGGCAGCAGCTACAACTTCCGCAATGCTGCGCACATTTAATGAGGCAAGTAATAGCTGTCGCGGAGTCTATTCCTGGTTGCAAACGGAGCCACGCTGACCACGTAGGCGGGATATTTCTCTCTGCTTATTTCCCATGGCGCTTCTGAGGCTTTTCCTTTCTTCCTCTTCCTTTTTGCTTTTCTTTTGCTTGTACGGTTCAGCGGCTTGGTATGCGCGCTTGCGGTACTCACGCTTCGCGCAGACGCGTTGACTCCCGAGTGGAGAGCAAATAGACACCTTTGATCTATCAACTAGACCATTGGGACCACGCGGCAGCTCCGCGGGCCGCAGACCTTTCACGTTTTCCGCACACATGTATTATTGTTATTTTTAATTTGTTAACTTTTGTATAACTTCTTGTGCTCAATTTTTTATTCTCCGTGCCGTTTTTATTTTCATTTTTCTACATATTTCTTGTCATTTGTTATTTACTTACACCAACATCGACTCAACTCGATAATCTCAGAATGATTTAACCTGCGTGTGCATGCAAATCTCGAAACCACATGCACTGCACCAAACTCTATCAAAGTGCTCTCACCATGTCATACTTGTTTGGCGCCACATTTAATCAGAAGTTTTTCTTTTTCTCTTTTCTCTTCCTGTGTGTGCGTTAACATTTTCTGTGTTACATTTTCTTTAAACATTTCTAGAGCTAATTTTTTTTTCTGCTCTTCCCTTCTTTTGTTTTGTTCCCCCTAAATTCATCTTTGCCTTCCCACTACGCGCTCGGGCTAGCTCAGTATTTTACCCGACGGACGCTGTTTTTTCACGGGAAGCTCACTGCGGGACACGGTTTTGGACCGCCTAGTATATTTATGGGAAAAGGGGCGCCAGATTGTCTGGTAGAAAGGCCCGACAGCAGAGCAAAGCGACGAAATGAAGCAAAAGTACGCAGAGGGCACAGTCGCAAGTTGCCGTTGCAGCGGTTAACAAGTGTGTGTTGGCCGTCTCTCGAACGCGTCCCTTGCAAGCGTCTCAGGATACCTGATACGGGCCGCCCGCTCGGACCCGGCGGCGTCTTTCGGGGGTGTACGCGTATTTGGAGGGGGGGCCGGGGGGGGGGGGCGGGGGGGGGGGGGGGGGTAGCGGCTTCCGTGTGCGCCGAGAGCCGGGTCTAACGCTCTTTTGCCCCTTCTATCGCTGTGCTGTTCAGGCTCGTTCTTTGCTACTACTTTACCATTTCCACCCCCCCGTTTGTTTTTTCTGGTTGTTGTTCAGCCGCGGCCCGTTTGAGACTTGTCGTGCTGCCTATTATACGGTCCCCTGCCCTCATTCTCAAGTTTGTTTAGAGGGCGGAGATTATACCTCCTCGCTTGTTCTGTGTCCTTATATTGACGAAACGGATTCATTGTAAGCCTGCCCTGACGAAGGGAATACCATTCCCGAAACTGTTGGCAAAATAAACGTTAAAAGAACAGTCGCGTTTGTCGTAATACTGTACCTAAACTAGTAAACTGGGCCATTGGAACCCCTACTGAATACAATATATATATATATATAAGATAAAGTCACCAGAAATTGAAAAACATAAGATTTAATTCACAACGTTTCGGCTGGAGGACCAGCCTTTTTCGAGTGTATTACAGTATTCGAAACAAGCAGCTTTTGTTTGCAGATAAACAAGCAGATAAAAGCTACTTGCTTCGAATGCTGCAATACACTCGAAAAAGGCTGGTCCTCCAGCCGAAACGTCCTGAATTAAATTTTCTGATGTTTGTCAATTTCTGGTAATTTTATCTTATATTAATCAATCAGCTGCCAAGAAATAATTTTATATATATATATATATATATATATATATATATATATATATATATATATATATATATATATATATGACAGAAGCCAACAGCCACAGAAACCAAAGAGCACAGGGATATCTTTTTTTTTTAATTTTTATTTATTTTGTGGTGTTGATCAATTTAGAATATTACTGAATATGTTATCGCTTAAAGCTAATTGATTAGAAAAGCAGAAGAAAGAACAACCATCTGCCGCCGGTGGGATTCGAACCCACGACCTCCGAATTACGCGTCCTGCTGCAACTACTATATATATATATATATATATATATATATATATATATATATATATACATATATATATATATATATATAAGGGGTCACAACTTTGCAATTATCTTCATTTAATACCGACAGTTTCGAACCTCTGGGTATCCCTGAGGAAGGACGGTCCTCCGTTCGAAACTGTCGGTATTAAATGAAGATAATTGCAATGTTGTGACCCCTTCTTCTACAAGTCTTCCTGGCCCATTGAACGACAAGACCTGCTGCAACTACTATATATATATATATATATATGTATATATATATATATATATATATATATATATATATATATATATATATATATATATATATATATATGACAGAAGCCAACAGCCACAGAAACCAAGGTGCACAGGGGATTTTTAATTTATTAACTTATTTTGTGGTGTTGATCAAGTTAGAATATTACTGAATATGTTATCGCTTAAAGCTAATTGATTAGAAAAGCAGAAGAAAAAACAACCACATGCCGCCGGTGGGATCCGAACCCACGACCTCCGAAT
This sequence comes from Amblyomma mixtum, assembly GCF_055824585.1. NCBI lineage: Eukaryota > Metazoa > Arthropoda > Arachnida > Ixodida > Ixodidae > Amblyomma > Amblyomma mixtum. The sequence continues at coordinate 12,281,800 of NC_143018.1, read as the reverse complement.
TACGCGTCCGGTGCTCTACCTCTGAGCTACGGCGATGGCCGTCAAATCTTCTGCTTTCGGGGTATTTATGTTTAAAAGTAACCTAACCTTGAGAGTGTTCATCAGCGCCACCCACGTTCATAAGCGGCAGACGTAGAACGTCCTGAGTTACCGCAGGTGTGACGTATACCGTCATCATCAAACGGAGAGGGTGGAAGCTGCGTGAGAACCCTCTTATGCTTCCTATGGCATCAAGGCTGCCAGAACCGAGGCCCTCGCTAAGCAATTAAGCAAACAAGGGAAGGGGAATGAGGGGCTCGTTATAAATATGACAGAAGCCAACAGCCACAGAAACCAAGGTGCACAGGGGATTTTTAATTTATTAATTCATTTTGTGGTGTTGATCAAGTTAGAATATTACTGAATATGTTATCGCTTAAAGCTAATTGATTAGAAAAGCAGAAGAAAAAACAACCACATGCCGCCGGTGGGATCCGAACCCACGACCTCCGAATTACGCGTCCGGTGCTCTACCTCTGAGCTACGGCGATGGCCGTCAAATCTTCTGCTTTCGGGGTATTTATGTTTAAAAGTAACCTAACCTTGAGAGTGTTCATCAGCGCCACCCACGTTCATAAGCGGCAGACGTAGAACGTCCTGAGTTACCGCAGGTGTGACGTATAACGTCATCATCAAACGGAGAGGGTGGAAGCTGCGTGAGAACCCTCTTATGCTTCCTATGGCATCAAGGCTGCCAGAACCGAGGCCCTCGCTAAGCAATTAAGCAAACAAGGGAAGGGGAATGAGGGGCTCGTTATAAATATGACAGAAGCCAACAGCCACAGAAACCAAGGTGCACAGGGGATTTTTAATTTATTAATTTATTTTGTGGTGTTGATCAAGTTAGAATATTACTGAATATGTTATCGCTTAAAGCTAATTGATTAGAAAAGCAGAAGAAAAAACAACCACATGCCGCCGGTGGGATCCGAACCCACGACCTCCGAATTACGCGTCCGGTGCTCTACCTCTGAGCTACGGCGATGGCCGTCAAATCTTCTGCTTTCGGGGTATTTATGTTTAAAAATAACCTAACCTTGAGAGTGTTCATCAGCGCCACCCACGTTCATAAGCGGCAGACGTAGAACGTCCTGAGTTACCGCAGGTGTGACGTATAACGTCATCATCAAACGGAGAGGGTGGAAGCTGCATGAGAACCCTCTTATGCTTCCTATGGCATCAAGGCTGCCAGAACCGAGGCCCTCGCTAAGCAATTAAGCAAACAAGGGAAGGGGAATGAGGGGCTCGTTATAAATATGACAGAAGCCAACAGCCACAGAAACCAAGGTGCACAGGGGATTTTTAATTTATTAATTTATTTTGTGGTGTTGATCAAGTTAGAATATTACTGAATATGTTATCGCTTAAAGCTAATTGATTAGAAAAGCAGAAGAAAAAACAACCACATGCCGCCGGTGGGATCCGAACCCACGACCTCCGAATTACGCGTCCGGTGCTCTACCTCTGAGCTACGGCGATGGCCGTCAAATCTTCTGCTTTCGGGGTATTTATGTTTAAAAGTAACCTAACCTTGAGAGTGTTCATCAGCGCCACCCACGTTCATAAGCGGCAGACGTAGAACGTCCTGAGTTACCGCAGGTGGGACGTATAACGTCATCATCAAACGCAGAGGGTGGAAGCTGCGTGAGAACCCTCTTATGCTTCCTATGGCATCAAGGCTGCCAGAACCGAGGCCCTCGCTAAGCAATTAAGCAAACAAGGGAAGGGGAATGAGGGGCTCGTTATAAATATGACAGAAGCCAACAGCCACAGAAACCAAGGTGCACAGGGGATTTTTAATTTATTAATTTATTTTGTGGTGTTGATCAAGTTAGAATATTACTGAATATGTTATCGCTTAAAGCTAATTGATTAGAAAAGCAGAAGAAAAAACAACCACATGCCGCCGGTGGGATCCGAACCCACGACCTCCGAATTACGCGTCCGGTGCTCTACCTCTGAGCTACGGCGATGGCCGTCAAATCTTCTGCTTTCGGGGTATTTATGTTTAAAAGTAACCTAACCTTGAGAGTGTTCATCAGCGCCACCCACGTTCATAAGCGGCAGACGTAGAACGTCCTGAGTTACCGCAGGTGTGACGTATAACGTCATCATCAAACGGAGAGGGTGGAAGCTGCGTGAGAACCCTCTTATGCTTCCTATGGCATCAAGGCTGCCAGAACCGAGGCCCTCGCTAAGCAATTAAGCAAACAAGGGAAGGGGAATGAGGGGCTCGTTATAAATATGACAGAAGCCAACAGCCACAGAAACCAAGGTGCACAGGAGATTTTTAATTTATTAATTTATTTTGTGGTGTTGATCAAGTTAGAATATTACTGAATATGTTATCGCTTAAAGCTAATTGATTAGAAAAGCAGAAGAAAAAACAACCACATGCCGCCGGTGGGATCCGAACCCACGACCTCCGAATTACGCGTCCGGTGCTCTACCTCTGAGCTACGGCGATGGCCGTCAAATCTTCTGCTTTCGGGGTATTTATGTTTAAAAGTAACCTAACCTTGAGAGTGTTCATCAGCGCCACCCACGTTCATAAGCGGCAGACGTAGAACGTCCTGAGTTACCGCAGGTGTGACGTATAACGTCATCATCAAACGCAGAGGGTGGAAGCTGCGTGAGAACCCTCTTATGCTTCCTATGGCATCAAGGCTGCCAGAACCGAGGCCCTCGCTAAGCAATTAAGCAAACAAGGGAAGGGGAATGAGGGGCTCGTTATAAATATGACAGAAGCCAACAGCCACAGAAACCAAGGTGCACAGGGGATTTTTAATTTATTAATTTATTTTGTGGTGTTGATCAAGTTAGAATATTACTGAATATGTTATCGCTTAAAGCTAATTGATTAGAAAAGCAGAAGAAAAAACAACCACATGCCGCCGGTGGGATCCGAACCCACGACCTCCGAATTACGCGTCCGGTGCTCTACCTCTGAGCTACGGCGATGGCCGTCAAATCTTCTGCTTTCGGGGTATTTATGTTTAAAAGTAACCTAACCTTGAGAGTGTTCATCAGCGCCACCCACGTTCATAAGCGGCAGACGTAGAACGTCCTGAGTTACCGCAGGTGTGACGTATAACGTCATCATCAAACGGAGAGGGTGGAAGCTGCGTGAGAACCCTCTTATGCTTCCTATGGCATCAAGGCTGCCAGAACCGAGGCCCTCGCTAAGCAATTAAGCAAAAAATTAAATCCCCTGTGCACCTTGGTTTCTGTGGCTGTTGGCTTCTGTCATATTTATAACGAGCCCCTCATTCCCCTTCCCTTGTTTGCTTAATTGCTTAGCGAGGGCCTCGGTTCTGGCAGCCTTGATGCCATAGGAAGCATAAGAGGGTTCTCACGCAGCTTCCACCCTCTCCGTTTGATGATGACGTTATACGTCACACCTGCGGTAACTCAGGACGTTCTACGTCTGCCGCTTATGAACGTGGGTGGCGCTGATGAACACTCTCAAGGTTAGGTTACTTTTAAACATAAATACCCCGAAAGCAGAAGATTTGACGGCCATCGCCGTAGCTCAGAGGTAGAGCACCGGACGCGTAATTCGGAGGTCGTGGGTTCGGATCCCACCGGCGGCATGTGGTTGTTTTTTCTTCTGCTTTTCTAATCAATTAGCTTTAAGCGATAACATATTCAGTAATATTCTAACTTGATCAACACCACAAAATAAATTAATAAATTAAAAATCCCCTGTGCACCTTGGTTTCTGTGGCTGTTGGCTTCTGTCATATTTATAACGAGCCCCTCATTCCCCTTCCCTTGTTTGCTTAATTGCTTAGCGAGGGCCTCGGTTCTGGCAGCCTTGATGCCATAGGAAGCATAAGAGGGTTCTCACGCAGCTTCCACCCTCTCCGTTTGATGATGACGTTATACGTCACACCTGCGGTAACTCAGGACGTTCTACGTCTGCCGCTTATGAACGTGGGTGGCGCTGATGAACACTCTCAAGGTTAGGTTACTTTTAAACATAAATACCCCGAAAGCAGAAGATTTGACGGCCATCGCCGTAGCTCAGAGGTAGAGCACCGGACGCGTAATTCGGAGGTCGTGGGTTCGGATCCCACCGGCGGCATGTGGTTGTTTTTTCTTCTGCTTTTCTAATCAATTAGCTTTAAGCGATAACATATTCAGTAATATTCTAACTTGATCAACACCACAAAATAAATTAATAAATTAAAAATCCCCTGTGCACCTTGGTTTCTGTGGCTGTTGGCTTCTGTCATATTTATAACGAGCCCCTCATTCCCCTTCCCTTGTTTGCTTAATTGCTTAGCGAGGGCCTCGGTTCTGGCAGCCTTGATGCCATAGGAAGAATAAGAGGGTTCTCACGCAGCTTCCACCCTCTCCGTTTGATGATGACGTTATACGTCACACCTGCGGTAACTCAGGACGTTCTACGTCTGCCGCTTATGAACGTGGGTGGCGCTGATGAACACTCTCAAGGTTAGGTTACTTTTAAACATAAATACCCCGAAAGCAGAAGATTTGACGGCCATCGCCGTAGCTCAGAGGTAGAGCACCGGACGCGTAATTCGGAGGTCGTGGGTTCGGATCCCACCGGCGACATGTGGTTGTTTTTTCTTCTGCTTTTCTAATCAATTAGCTTTAAGCGATAACATATTCAGTAATATTCTAACTTGATCAACACCACAAAATAAATTAATAAATTAAAAATCCCCTGTGCACCTTGGTTTCTGTGGCTGTTGGCTTCTGTCATATTTATAACGAGCCCCTCATTCCCCTTCCCTTGTTTGCTTAATATATATATATATATATATATAGGATGTTTCACCTCGCACTTTATACAATTTTTAAAAATAGACTTTCTGGAGTGCTTTTTTCGGCATACCATTCTTAGTGGTGTAGTACATCAGAACATAGCTAAGACGTGCGGACTGGCAGGCTAATAAGGGAGTAGTAATAATTCATTGGCATCTACCCAAGTGCAGCCATACGGCTACAAAGGAAAACTGTACAGCTTTCTCAGAAACTTCGCAGTTAAAGAAGAATTCATTATGGTCCGGCGTTCGCACCCGGTATCATCACTTCACCGGAGCAGTCACTGCACCAACTGCGCTAACCGGGACGGCAAGCTTACGGTGGGGCGAGAGCGAATTTATCAATAACTCGAAGTAGCATTGGCGTTCAATGAGTAATTACTGCCCTTATTACAAATCTACTCCACCTTGGGGGATTCCTCGAAATATCTGACTTACTAGCAGGCTGGTTAATTTTAGTTTAACTTTAACAAACTATTGTTGGTCTAAGAGCTCTGAAAGTTCGAGGTAAGTATTTTATAAATCCGATTTCAAGCCAAATTGCATGAAATACCTTTGAATTAGGGCAATATTCCGAATTCCATTAACCAGACGTATAGGACCCTCGAGAAGAACCACAGGTATTTTTGTTCTGACCTAATAAAAAATGCTTACAAGCGACGCGTGCTTCCAAGGTATTTTCTGAGGCTCTTGCATTGTGATAACTAAAATGCAACCACATGCGCTCAGATGGAAGTCGAATTCACGAGCTTCGTTCTTTTTAACAAACAATACCTAGTGGTAACTGAATGAAATATGGTCTGTGTTCGGCATTAAATTTTACACTTTAAAGCATATAATGGAGTACTTTTTTCTAGATCAAGAGAGAAAGAGAGGGTTTATTGACAGGAAAGGCAGAGAGGTTAGCCTTACCATGTACCATTTGATGATGGTTACCATGTAATGAAGGGGATCGAAACAAATTTTGAAGAATATCGGAGAGGCTGCCTTTTTTTTTAATTTTCGTCAGTTGTCCTTTTTTGGAATTTTCCGAATGCTCGAAGATTTCAACGCCTAATTAAAAAACATGTACCCATTCTAAAAGTACTAATTTTCTCAGGCGATAGTAAAAACAACGGATTAATGCTAAGAAAAAAATTTCAGGCACTGATTCTTAATCGGTCTTGTTCTATTACTATAACAAAAACTGCTCTTATTGGAATGCGTTAGTTTTCCAGGAATGTTTGCAATTTTTTGCTGTGGAATTCTGAATATCAAAAAATATTTTCGCATTGCTTCCAACAGAAATGGATTCGCACAATTCGTGGGAAAATAATCAGGTTCCGCAAAATTTCAGTTTACTTTCTGCAAGGATCCAAATTAGCGATTTTTGCGAAGTCGCAATATCCACGTTTTCCACCTAGCGTCGTATACATTTTTTTTTTTTTTCAAAAAATGAAACTACAGCATTTCTTGCAAACCTAAGTACGATTCCCTTGTGCCGACACATTTGCCCATCACATATTAAAAATTAAATTGAAAACAAAGAAAATAGTCATGGGCCTCGATTACCGTTCTTATCTGAACGCATCCATATAGAGGAAGTTTCACCTAAGTTTCTACGCAATGTTTAAAAATAGGCTTTTTGAGTTAGAAGAGCACTTTTTTTCAGTACAGCATTGTCAGTGGTATAGTAGATCAGATTACAGCTAAGACGTGCTAGCTAGCAGGCTGGTTAACTAGTATTGAATAGTTAACTTTTTAACTATTACTGTTAGGCTCCTTAATTAATGAGAGGCATGGAGCCCATCGTAAGTAACATCCATATCGGTTTTTAGAATTTCAAAAATTCGGTTACGCTCGGCGCTGTGGCCTTAGACATTTTGGCTATTTCAACGAGTTACGTGCACTGGAGAGGTTGCTTTGCCTGCAAGCTTCTCGAAAGCGCATGTATTTGGCGCCATGGCCACCAGCTGACGCCACCGTCGACCCACCCCCTAACCCCATCTTCGCCCTCCAGCAAAACCTCTGTCGCGTGTGAGAAGCCAAGGCTTCTCGAGCCGAAACTCTCATTAGAATCAAAACATAAAAATGAACATCGAGTCTATATAGCAACGCACACGGGGAGATACCTGGATTTTGATTCCGCTCATCCTACGGCTCACAAGCGTTCAGTGGTTGCGTCACTTGTCAACCGTGCTAAAAACATCTGTTCCGACCCGGTCAGCCTTGGCAACGAAATGAAGCTTATACAGTACGATCTTGAGCGAAACGGCTACCCTAGAAATTTTACCAGCAAAGTCACCAAGAAAGCCACCTACACACGAGGAGCACAACAGCTTACAAAAAAGATAAAACGTGCTGCGATTCCCTACGTGCGTCAGATCAGCGAGGCCATTTCTAGGATTTTCCGTAAACACGGAGTGCACATTGCACACGTGCCAACCAGCAAGCTGCGAGCCGATGTGGTCAACGTGAAGGACCCGCTACCACGTGCCAAATTCCCTGGCGTTGTTTATCGGATACCTTGCAGCGACTGCCCCTCCGTCTACATTGGGGAAACCGGGAACTTCCAGCGGCGCATGAAGGATCACCAGGGCGACGTCAGAAACAAGCGCGCAGCAAAAAATGCAGCTGCAGAGCACGTGCTGTCCACAGGCCACGAGATAGGCTGGGATGAGGTGGAAATCTTGGCGACGGAAAGAAACCTATCTGCAAGACTGCATCTAGAATCCCTAATCATCCAGACAGCGGCCAACACGCTAAACAAGAATCAGGGCAAGCTACATCATATTTACGTGAAAAGATTGCAGAAGATTCTGAAGCGTATACAACCATCCCTTCTTCTGTGACAGCCTTATTGTGAACAAGGGCCCCGTATGGGACCCGAAACGTCATTTTTCATCTTTCGACTTGGTCAGTGACCCAATTTTCATTTGTGAATAAATCATTACCCTACTGCTTTCGCAGAAATGTAACAGGCGTCTTATCGTTCCGTCTTATTTTTTTTCTTCTATTTTTCTTTCTCTCAAGGTTGCCCGCGCTATACTTAATCAAGGATGTCGGCGACAGTGGGCCTGCTGCTTCTTCTTGTCATCCTTCTCTTGACTCTACTGCTCACGTAAGCGTTGGAAGTCATTAAAATCGGTTTAGTTTAATTAAACATAATATAATAATATGCAGCGGAAGACGGACCCACAAAGCGCCTGTCAAATGCCCCGTGATTTACCACTATTGGGACGGTCCGAAACGTGTTTCGTTGCAATTCATTTCAAGCGTCATTGCAATTTTAGTTCAGTTGCTTGTTTCCAAGGCCTCTTCGGCAAGGCCTTCAGGGCTAAAAGTTGAAACCAAGCCAGTCGTCTGGGAATGCAAAAGCTATAACGTTCAAGGCCGCAACTGGCATCTGAAGAGGAACGCTAAAGAAGGTTGGTTGGTTTATGGGGTTTAACGTCCCAAAGCGACTAAGGCTATGAGAGACGCCGTAGTGAAGGACTCCGCAAATTTAGACCACCAGGGGTTCTTTAACGTGCACTGACATCGCACAGTACACGGGCCTCGAATTTCTCCTCCAAAGAAATTCAGCCACCGCGGCCGGGATCGAACCCGCGTCTTTCGGGCCAGCAGCCGAGCACCATAGCCACTGATTCACCGCGGCGGCTGAACGCTAAAGAAGGGATTGAGTAATTATCCGAGGAGCAGATTGTGAGGCTTTTGACCGGTGCTGTTATCCTTCGAAGAAATGTGAAACTGGCCACCTCGAAAAGCCTTTAAGCTCACTGTCGAACGTAGCTGGCAGAAAACGGTCTGTGTTATTTTTGAAAGCAATAGGAATGACAAGCGTCTCCTAATAAAACCCTATGAATTATAATCACTTACGTTATAAAAAATCATTAGATTGATTCCGCGCTGATTCCGCACTTATGCTAGTGACACACATTGTTTCAGTCTAAATAAGATGATCACAGACCTTTGGGCTAGTTGGTTCATAGCAGACACGTACAAGCGCAAAAAAACGCGGACAGAGAAAGAGACATTGACAACACGAGCGCTTGGACAACACAAAGCGCTCGTGTTGTCCAAGTCTCTTTTTCTGTCCGTGTTTTTTTTTTGCGCTTGTACGTGTCTAAATAAAATGATAGCCTGCTCCTAACAAAACCCTATGAATTGCAATCGTTTACATTTTAGAAAATAATTAAAGTTATTCCGCGCTGATTCCGCACTTATGCTAGTTACACACAGTGCTTCAGTATAAATAAAATTTATCTTACTCCGAAGCGGTGAGATGAATACCGGGACAAAGGATAGAATGAGCCATCTAAGAATAATTTGCCCTTTATTTGGTACGACCTTGGCCTGTGTTCCCGACAGCTACAGCTCGTAATGCGTAGTCTCTGGCCGCGAAGTACATTTCACTCTGTTGATACTATCATGCTACTCGACAGAACATGGAGTACCTCGTATTGATATATCAAATCGATAGCGCTTAAACGCGAATGCGACATATCACCGACTAGTGATGGCTTGCCGATACTTTAAAATTAAATTCACTTTATTTGTAGAAAGCAAGTATACATCAGGAGCAAGAAAGTTTAAAAGAGGAATATTCTACCAAGGAAGACGAGGCAAAAGGCGTTTCATCTACGCCTGACAAGGCCTCGCCTCCTGGCGAGAAATATTTCACTCTCTAAGCTACAAAAGCCGTTGGAAAAAATGCATTGCACCTTTAATTACGTGCAGAAAAGACAAGCATTGTACACAGGGCATTATATGAAATTAAATTCGTAAGTACTACAGAAAACAAGAGAATTTTTCTCCGGACAAAAGCCTTCATCACAACCAGTTAAGTTAAAAGGCAAGGAGCCCATTTGCAAAAATATTTATCTCAACAAAAGATTAGTTCATACCTAAAAATCCTGGGAAGTAGGCGAGCTTTCAGAAGCCGGTTTATATCATAGCTTTACTTTAGCAGGAACTGTATGAAGCTGCCGGAAATATGACTGAGTGGCAGAATTATGACTGAGCGGCAGACTACTTCGATGACTGATCGGCAGAATTGCTGCTTGGTGTTCGTGCACATTTTGAAGGATGCGCGAGCAAGAATTTTCGGCTGCAAGCAAAGATAGTCTTTCTTTCATCAGACTTAAATACACGAAGTTTACTTTGCATCTCTGTACAGAAAGTGGTGTGAGCCCGCAGGACGCAAAAGGTTGTGAGCGGGGTATGACCGTCGGGCTATTTTGCAATCAGCGCCGATCAAGAAGCAATAGAAAGCTACAATCTTTAGTCAATAAACAGAATGTAGTGATGCAAAAACAATGCTCCTCATTAGTGTTCTTTTAACAGCTAATCATTATTTTAATGAATATACTACCCAAAGAATGAAGCTCATTGGTAAATCAACAGAATACACCATGCCAGCTGCAAGAAAGCGTGCAAAATTCTATCGGGGTTATTCATTAACCAAGCCCCCAATGCACAGCTTGCAGCGTTAAAAAAATCAAAGCACAGCACATGGTTTAAAAAAATTAAATATATGAACGTACATTATTATTAGCCTTATATTTATGTATAAAATATACAATAAAAATTAAAAAAACTTCTTATCTCACTCTTCGTGAAAGCTTTAGGAGCCTCACAACCTACTATGTAGCTCAGTGACTTTCGATTATTCTCTGGATGTTTGGACTGAGTGGATGATGATGATGAAAACGTTTATTAAAGCCACAATGCTTTAGTTGAAGGGAAAGCTGATCGGGTCCCTAGTCCGGGACGCCGTTGGTGAAAGCCGCTGCCCGTGCTCTGGCGACGAGGGCTCGTTGTTCCTCGAGGTCCGAGCTGGACAGGGCCGCCTCCCAGCCCTCCCGCGTTGGCTGATTTATGATCTCAATGCTGTCATTTTTCTGACAAGCCCATACCATGTGGTACAAGTTTGCCTTCTGGCCATAAAATTTGCACTGTGCCGAAAAGGACTCGGGCTCAATGGCGTGAAGCGTAGAAAAATTAACTGCTGATTTATGATCTCAATGCTGTCATTTTTCTGACAAGCCCATACCATGTGGTACAAGTTTGCCTTCTGGCCACAGAATTTGCACTGTGCCGAAAAGGACTCGGGCTCAATGGCGTGAAGCGTAGCTGGATTATTGAAAGACATAGTTTGTAGCCTGTGAAGGTGACATTCCTCTGATTTACTGAGACCCTTAGCGGGCCTCGGGAGTGTCCGCCTTTCAAGGCGCAAATGTTGTAATATTTCTGAATATGTTGTTAACGGAGAGGGGGAGCCTGAATCAGGAAGGGAGGACGTAGAAGGATTCCGGGGAAGAAAAGCTCGAAATAATTTCTAGCGAGTATGATTTGCAAGAATACAAATAATAGTAAGGGCTAACTCCTGGCTGTCATTCTAGCGTTATTGCCCGACTTCACGTGAACCGCTCCATGCAATAAATTAGAGGTACTGTGTGCAGTAATCTGTCAACCTTCATAAGCATAGCAGGCACACATGAACCATATATCAAAACACGATATCTGAGGACAGATTCTTCTGAAGACCAGCATCAGATGTCTAAATTTAACCTAAATGTAACATATTAAACCTAAACTAAACCAAGTTTTCAAAAAAAAAAATAAGGGATTCTCATACACGAGTAAAACCAGCGAAGTGCTATTGAGAGTAGTATCACTTCAGAAGTTTCAGATCGTCTAGAAAGAAAACAGACTGAAGTGCTGATAAGATACCATAGCGTAGGTTATTGTTAAAGACCTAAAAAGAAAGCTTGCCAAAGGGTCAACATTTGCTGTAACACATCTTTCGGCCAGTGCAAGCCAAAAGCCACGTTGGAGACAAAGCTCCAGTGATGAACGCATGTAGTTCTCCAAGAGCGCGTCTTGGAGCGCTGAAGTAACACGACTATCATTTGGTAGTTTTTTCTATTTCGTAGGCTTTCTTTTTAGGCTCGTACAAAAATCTGCGTCGTGACTGAAACCGTATTCTGAATACTTCACTACGCTGTTTGTTTTTTGTTTGTTTGTTTTTTTTTTAACGGTCTACAACTTCCGAATTGACCCGAAGCCGTTGGTAAGGCATGGTAAGAACAAAAGGCTGCTCTTTCAATTCATTAACAGACGATGCAAGCATCACTAAAAGGGTTTATAATGATTGAGGGGTCCTCAGTCACGACCGTACATCGCAACCTTTCTTCCAAATTACGTTGCTTCTGCCAACCTATCATGTCGTTGATTAGACCCCGCGTTTTTCTTACATTACTACTACGCCTATAGAAAGCTCAGCACTAAAGTATAGCTTCTTGCAAATCTCTGCTATGCGGTGTGTTTATTATGATACGCCCTGTATAGTTCTCTCAATGCGTTAATGCGCTATTTTTCTACATTTAGGTTGCACGTTTTCTCAAATCTACGGGTCCAATGGCGAACTGACTTTGAATGGCTTCTCACCCAGTGAGCGGATAGCCGGTCATAGTCGGCTGCGTCCCTTCTCGTCAACTATCGATATCAGAGCTCTTTGTATGCTTCTCCTGTGCAGACTTCGAGGATGTATATGTAGGTCACACCCAAATTAGAATATCTACCGTTTCCAAGGAGTTTTTTTGCTTCCCCTAACCATTTATCATACTGACAAAAACTACAACACTCGCTACATCTCAGGCAAGCCTTAGTCATCTTGCGCTAATTACCTTTAACAAGCAGAACAGCCCCGAAAGGAAATGGAACACATGGCGAGAAAGAGCACCTGCTTCAAACACGCCAAAAACAAACTGTTCGCTGGGCAACGAAGTGAATAGAATGCAACGTGAATGGAAGTATAGCGAGATAAAGACTGAGAACAGAATTATACGCATTAGCATGTCGGCCCGCACTCCGTCGGATTGCCTGAAAAATTCGAGGGACACCAGAGCTCCGCCTTAAGGCTTTGACGCGTATGAGTTAATGGGTCCCTTCAGCAGCCCTAGGCCTACTTTGCATGTCCCTTCGCACACACGGACGCTGTTCTTGTCTTTCGCCATCACGTAGCGCTTTATCACTCATCGCAGCACAATCATTGCAAGTCTATTTGATGTTTTTATTTTTAGACTATTGCATTTTTATTTACGAGGCACACAGTGCCTCCTTTAAGCAAGTCGACCGAACGTGCCTTGATGTCCTAGGTTTAGCATTCAGGAGAGCATGCTGCCGGGCGAGGCGGGGCTGCACCTTGTGAAAACAACCAACGCAAACGACACAAGAGACGTAGGGACGTAGGAAGGACGAAACACAGGAGACCAGGGTACTGGGTGGGAGCGCCAATGAAAAAGCTCGCCTTTTGCAAGAAGCGTTTCATATCAAAAAGCTATCTGATCAATGTGTGAGCTACACTTCTGTCAACCTATATTACACTGAGTGTGCATTTTTTGAGCTCGTTTTAGTGAGAATCGCGATTGCGTGATGTGCCTCCTACTTGTCCGCTTCTGTCTGCGCACGCTCGCCCTTTCCCTGTATATTACGGTTTGTAAACAATGAAAAAATGTCGTCATCGTCTGTGTTTCTTCCTTCCTACGTCCCTTGTGTCGTTTGCGCTGGTTTTTTTTTTTTTTTCACAAGATAGGTTTAGCATGGATGACCCGCGGCCCGAGTTCAGTTCAGTTCAGTTTGTTACCGTAAAGACCCACGCAGGGGTATTACATAGGGGTGGATTATACAGAAAAATAAGTACAGTGGGTCACAAGTTCGATCCCAATGTTATTATCTGATTTTCTTTTCGGCGAAATTAATTTACTTCACAATCTTACGTGTCATAACGACGTTTGTACCATGTTGAGACCTTACAACCGCAATTTATCTAATGCTTTAATCACTTTTCAATTCCGCAGCTCAACGTGTGACGTCGCGATCCACTCAACCCATCCGGATTTTCCCGACAGGGCAACTACGAAGCCGGGTTCACCGCTGAATGGGACACGTAATACAAGCGCGTTAACATATCGGGATTTCAGTTTCGTTTCTTTTTTAAGACGTTCACTGCGGCGGCGATTTTCGGAGCCCTATTCCCTGTGCCTCGTGGCCAACTTGTGGGCCACCATTAAATTATCTCGGGTGCCCCGCAGAATTCTACGCGACGCGTTCCTCGTGCTTGATTACTTGTAATAAATTACATTTTCCTGTAATTTTGTAATCAATCGATTACTCTTCTAAACAGCATCGTTGCTGTAATCAGTTACTGTAATCAGCTACTTTTTTCCAGACAAACACATAAACAGTAGACCTTCGACAGCCTCAACTTAGCGGCAAACATTGGTGCTAAGGGGTATGTTTCCTGCGTGGCAAAGCGACGTGGCAAAGCAAAGAAGCTCCCGGTCTAATGCATAAAACAGGTTTGCTTTTGTCTGAACGCAGTCTTAGCCATCACCCACATCACCGACATCGGAGACACCTTTCACAGCTATAAGCACACAGGGCTTCGACAGCCACGTCCAAAACGACCCGCTGTACTTTTGGTGCTTTAGTTATCACATGCAGTGTCTCGTCATCCTGAGCGACATCGACCATGACAAGCGCAATTACAAGAGTCTATCAGGATGTCATTATTGGCCACACTTCGACCGTACGGATAGCAGCATGGCTTAGCGCAGCACATACGCGTATTCATTCATGCACTGGCGTAGTCCGCGCGTAGCCCAAACAAGCTTCCAAGTTTGTTTTTTGTTGTTGCGACGCACAGTTGTAACCTTGGCATCTCGAAAACTGCGAGCCTTGCAGATGTTGGCAAATATTAATTTCAAGCTGTAATGATATAGGCTGATTGTAGCAGCCATTATTTTTTCAGTGCGATAGCAATTATACCTGGCATTCCCCGCATTTAGCCGTTGTGTGTCTGATTGTCTGTCTTTCTTGTTGTGAAGCCTGCTTTGCGGCTGACTTTCCCACCTGCCCACCAGGTTGTGGGCAAGCTGTCAGATGTAAGTACATACATGCAGCCCACCGTGCAAACTGCGCACCGTGGCAGGCGGCAGTTCAACTTATGATTGGTCTCGAGAGGTTACTTGGAAGCTCAAAGTGGGTCTCACAAGCCCTACCAATTGCGGCACTTACCATCGCAGGGCAGTGGCGCATCGCTTAACCGCTGCACCACTGCGCCAGGAGTGTTATGAAAACTCCCAGGGATCTATTAATGTGAAGTATCGAATGAATATGTGAATTAACCTATTACGCTATCGCGTCACACCCTTAAGGTGGAGCTTAAGTAAGTGTCGCCTCCATTTTTTTTCTCCACGTTTTGCATTCGCACGAAGTCCACTCCCATTAACCCAAGAGCCTTATGTGCTGTGAGATTTTCAGGTTTCTGCACAGAATACACTTGAAAAAAACCTTTCTAGGCTTGTTGGGTGCATTGAAAAAAAGAGAGAGAGAGAGGTCTAGAGCGCTCGGTTCAGCAATTTCTCGGTGTCTTTATTATGCGCTCTTTTATTTCAGACACTCATTCAATGTTACGCATTGCAGAATATTTGTTTTTGTTGTTTTTTTTTGCTGCTGGTTATTGAAACCAACTTTTCCAAAGGCATGCGAGCTAGCAACGGCCCTGGCAGGAAGCTCACCATCTTTCACAGCATGACTAATCACCCAGAGAAAGTTATAGAATTGTGGTGAGAGGAATTGTTCCTGCGTTCTTTCTCACAGTTCGAAGGCAGAGAAGTGAAAGGCAGAGTCTTGGTCAAAAGTTTGAAGTCCAGCGTAGCCATCGCTGTAGTGGAAGCGCTGACGACCGGAGGCTCTGTAAGTAGTAAACGCTTTTAATGGCACTTGTCCCTAGGCATTTAACTCTTGCTCAGGCTTAGCCTCAGCGCCGACAGCCGCCGCCAACCGGCAGCGTTTTTTGGTCTTCAGCCCCGCAACAGCGGTGGGCTCCGAACTTTTGACAAAGGCTGTACAACTAGCGCCATCTAGTCACATGCTTAGTAGTCATAACACCTGCACCGCCCGTCCGGTTCGCGATTACCTCGCGCCCTTGACTTCGGTAAAGGCAGACAGGAGGTCCAGATAGTGATTCGGATCATTAAACGCCGACCCTGATTTGCCTAAGCATTCGGCCGTCAGGATGGCCCAAGTTATCACGTGAAACGTTGTGCCAGTGCAAAACAAGGCACACCGAAAAAAAGCAGAACAAAACGACCGTTGGTAGAAGCCCTGGAGTAGAGAGGGAGCCAGCCATTGTCCTGCCAACTGCTCTTGTGTGTTCATTCTTTTGTGCTGTACACTGCTTTTCAAGGTGACTGTGGCCGCCGACGGCCGAATGTACTGTACTGCCATGGCTTTGGCAAATCAGAGACACATTTAACGCGAGGCCGGATTGCCTTGCGGTTGTGTAGGATTTAACGCGCTGTAGCTGACACCTGAATTATTAGGGATGCTATAGTAGAAGGCTCCGGATTAATTCCGACCACCTGCGTCTTTCTGCAATTGCCATGATTGGTCACATCTTTTTCGTCCGTTTTGTATTTTCGTAATAAACCATTTACTACTACTTCTGCTACTACTACAACTACCCCATTGAAATACGGCCGCGGTTCCATACCGTGACCTTGCGCTCGACAGCAAAACGACCAAGCCACGAGCCGTCACACGGGGTCTGAGGCTTAAGCACCGCGACAACTTTTCTTCCAGTGGAGTGGAAACTACAAAACCGAACGTGCTCTCTCTTCCTACAGAGCGGAATATATTCCCCACTTGCATTTGTTTGTTTCCTTTTAAAACAGCATATTGTCACGTAGCAGTTGGTACAGGTAGCGCCGCGTCTAGACGGCAGAGGAACGCCAACACCGAGAAGATGCGAACGCACACCGCGACGGCCAGGATGGAACGTCCAGTTTCGTTTTCTTCAGCAGCGAACAGCGGGGCGCACCAGCTGCGTGCCGAACAGCCGCCGAGCGGCTATTGTTGCAGACGCGGCAATACTGTCAACATCCGCTATTTAAGGCATATCTCCAGGCCAACTGCCAACTTTCTACGTTAGGAGTCAAGGAAAGAAGAGCATAACCTTGAATACAGCCAATTTGCTGGCAAGTCTTGTTACAAGAAGATTCCTCAGATGGCGCAAGCTACCCCACTGACGGAGTGAACTTTCCGCGGCGAAAGCTACACGTCAGTTTTCCAGATGCACCATCCTGTGGCCGAACTAATTGGCGGAATGACCCGGTTGTGGGCGCTCCGCCTCTGTAGCCTTCCCTCCATTTCCAAGCAATGCTGTCGCCCAGTATAGTTTTAATAACAGCCGCTGTATAAGTTGTGCGAAAATATAAGATGGGAAGAAAAATTACGGAGAGCACTTAAGGCTACTTTCATTCTTTGTATGCGATAGCATTGTTATTTCCTTTTTGCTTTATTTATTTATTTATTTATTCATTCATTCATTCATTTATTTATTTATTCTTTGTAATTACATAACCACTCATTAGCACACAGTCGTAAGGCAACTTATATATTAGGTTCACCTTTGTTTGTCAAGAAGCAACGTAGTTTTGTGGCCTGTTTTTTTTTTCCTTCATTGCCTAGTGTGTCGATGGATTTCACGTGAAAACTTATGGGCTTTCATTGCAACAAGAACATCCACCACTTCAGTGACTTCATCACAGAAATCCCGATTCCTGAGGACGTCATGCACCTTATATACATCCTCAGCATGATAACTGCCCACAGGGCCGACACCGGGATCACAATTTCTGACTGCCATTCGAGACCGCCAGATCACATGCAAGCCAAGAAGAATCAGCACATCATTTGGAATCAGCACTTCTGGGTGCGAACGGGTGGGCTCTGGGTTGCGTGCTCGCCTCGGAATCTGGGTACAGTTCTGTGTGCAGTTCCCTGCACCTTCTGAAGACCTTTTTATTATACCACGATAACGTCACCTCGAACTTTTGGGACCACTGCTGCTTGTCAATCGATTTTATTTTTTCACAAAGGAAGCTGGACGGCCTCGTGGGCTAAAAGCTGCTCAGGAAGTTTGATTGAAGGCCAAGAGACCACTGCATGAACGTAGCAGTCAAAAAGATATTTATATACAGAAAATATAGCACCCATAATCATCAAATAATAGGTTGGCAGAGAGTTAAAAGCATCAAATTAACATTGGGCATTGCAAAAGAATATGACTTGATTAAACATCTAGTAATTACATCCTAAAACAGTAAACATACACAAGGCAGCAAATTTCCTACTTGAGTTCCAAAAACAAAGACCTCAGCTGTATTCGATTCACTCCTACTATGTGCATAATTTGTTGAGTAATACTGGAAGATTGTGAACTAAAGATTGGTGTTTGTAAAATGTAGGGAAACGCGGAATTTTCCATACATTCAAATTTCTAGTGGGTATATTAGTGCTTCGGCGCTATAAACGGGGCAATGAAGCTATGTGGTTAAGCCGCCGCGGTGGCTCAGTGGTTATGGTGCTCGGCTGCTGACCCGAAAGACGCGGGTTCGATCCCGGCCGCGGCGGTTGAATTTCTTTGGAGGAGAAATTCTAGAGGCCCGTGTACTGTGCGATGTCAGTGCACGTTAAAGAACCCCAGGTGGTCGAAATTTCCGTAGCCCTCCACTACGGCGTCTCTCATAGCCCGAGTCGCTTTGGGACGTTAAACACCATAAACCAAACCGAAGCTATGTGGTTAGTAACTGTAGGACTCTGGGTTTCGTTGTCGATGCCCCACATAACGCTTTCGCATTAACACGTGCAATGACGAGGCACTTCCTTCTTTCTCGTTTCAGATGGCGATGGCGGCACTTCTCGTATTTCAGAAGACTCGGCATTCCCGGTCCTCGGCCGAACCTTCTGTGGGGAAACCTAATGGAGTACCATTCCACGGTGAGGATGGCTACCCGGCATGCGAATTCAGGAGCTGTGAAGGGTAGCGTGGTAGTGACGGGATGAACACGGCAGGAAAAGTGCTCACCAGGCAATTTTCCATGAGAAAAGAACGGAGAGGACTGGCTCATATGTGCGGTTATTCTGTTAACAGAAACAAAAACGCAAAATCTAAACAACAAAGGCTCACTGCGCAGTTCTGGAAATGATCAACATTTTCATTTTACCTCTGAGTCACCCATTTGTTTGTACACGTAGCAGTTTTGATTGGTCTCTACATAGCACCTCTTACGACTACACAAGTCGTAAGAGTTTTTGGGCATAAATTTCGGAACAAAATGATGAGATAGCATTTGGAAATAGCTGTTGTATAACAAAAGAGTCGTTTTTGGTATTAACATCTTTTTTTTTATTTCAAAAGCATGGTTGTTGAATTTGGCAGTGCCGTTTATGGCCAAAAATTAGGTATCTGTGTAAGGTCACTCCTGTTCTAAGTAACATTTTCTTAAGCAGATTAGATGGTTTACAATAACTTGCAGGGGGTGGGAATAAGAATATTTCGCTATGTTGACGATTTTCTGATCTTCTACAAAGGTTGCTAGGGTGGCCTTGGATCAATGAATATTCTTAAATTGTTTCAAGATTAAGGGCTTGGTCGGAGATTTACTATGAAACGACTGTCTCAAGACAATGAGCTGAGATTTTTGGACCTCACCTTGATGTTTCACATGCATCATGTGTGTTGGCGGTTTTCGCCTAGAAGTGCTAAGCCGCTGCTTGATTATGATTCTCCTCAATCGAAGCTTGTAAAAAGTCGCATCGCTGTGTCGAGCCTGCAGTTGGTCCTGTCAAAATCATGCTTTCATAGCATGTGGTATAGCTTTCAAGAACAAGTAACAAGGCTAGTGAACGCAGTGTTTCTCAGTCACATCATAATAAGAACGTGTGACAAGCTGCCGAAAAAAGTAAAACAGTCGTGCGCAGTTTTGCGGTAGCAGGAGGGGGTTGGACAGAGAGACGCTAAAAGACATAGACAAAATGTACATAGCTTGTCGCATGATTTGAAAAGTGTGGCCAGAAGGTATGATGTTGGTGTGGTCTTCTCAGCAGCAAGTAAGCTGTCGAAAATATGTAGCATGTTTAAGAACAAAGCAGCGAAAAAGGCTCAGGAAAGAAACACTTGTCGGGTGAAGCATGAGTATGCTTACGTTCCTTGTAAAGTGGGTGTGATATACAGATTTCCGTTATCTTGTGACAAAGTGCATCTGGGTCAAACTGGCAGGTGTATCAATTTTCGGTTACGGGAACACGAGCGATTACTAGAGATTGGTTGGGAGTCAAACCTCGTTACCCATTGTAAAGGGTGTACCACCGTTCTTTTCTCTCACCGACAGTTATTTTAGATGCCCATTCGGCAAAGATCAACCGGGAAATCATAGAGGCCAAACATATGATGAGATTAGGGGAAGAATGTGTCAGTGACCCTTCCGTTGCTTTAGCAGATAATGAGGTTAGATTTCTTGAAGAGGGCATGTGTAGGGGGTTGTCATGACATGGTTTTTTGGTTTTGGTGATTGTGTGGTTTTTGTGCTGCTTGACTTGGATATATTCTGTGTTTTCCTCAATAAACGTTAGTTGCGAGTCAGCGCTCGTCCTGTTTGCTCTTCGTCCTCGTCTTTAGCGCTGTTTAGAGTTTAAGCTTTCGCGAGCCTTTTGTGAGCAATAAAGCCCTAAATTGGGAGGTTATTGTCATACCCGCAGTAACAGATGTTTTCTGCACAGGACCTGTACAAGGTGATCGGCCGGTGGATAGAAAAATATGGAGACATCTATGGGTAAGCGAGAACAACACGTCATTGTTTCTTCTTAATTGGTTCCTTAAAAAGTGAAACTAGTCTCTATCGATATATGGTCGCCTTCTAATGATAGAGGCCGCTTTCGCCTAAAATATGAGCTAGGAAAGGCCAAGAAAAGAAGTGCATGTACCGCGCCCATTACCTCTTTTCGCAAGCAAGGTAATATGACGCCAGTGCAATTTATTCGCGGATCTCTGAGGCTAGGCCCACGGCTATTCACTTCCGACGGGTATCACGGAGTGCTTTTCTATACTGGCGTCAATTGTTTAATAGAATGGCGGGGGGGGGGGGGGGCGGGGATTTTCATTTTTCAATTTCCCTTCTCAGCAGCAAATGCCCGATTTACTGTCGAGGAATAGTCAGTGAGTCACACAAAGCCAACCATTCGATATTTACTTCGAAGAAAAATTAAGGCAGTCTTCGATAGAGCCCCGTTGATGGAACTGAACAAGCGAAAGAAGATGTTTAATGTAGTTTAAGAAATTGTTGCTTGATACTGAAAGCGACAGCTATGTGTGGGATTTTCTCCAAAACTCATTGGTTCACCGGCTGGCCGAAGAGAATGCTCTTCAAGTGGACCCGAGCACAAGGGGTCACATGGGCCGAGATTGTACGGATGAATGGATGGAGTTTGTCAGTCTTTTTATTGAATCAGAGTGGTTGCTAGAGTCACATACCGTGCCCAGCAGAGTTAAAAGTACTTAATATCTACGTCCACGTGGCATAGCAGTTGACGGGAGAAGCCCCCATCAACGTCTGTGTTGTTGTGATTAGTAACTTTCAGGGAGGGGGGGGGGGGGGGGGGGGGGGGGGGGGGGGGGGGGGGGGGGGGGGAGCATTTGGCGACAGCGCGCGAAGAGGGGCAAGTGGCCGTTAGGACGGAACACTACACTGGTAACACACACAGAAAAGGAAAGAAGGGGGCACAGCACTTAGGAAAGAAGGGAACACAGCACAATCATCGTTACAAAACATTTCCGACTGGTGTGCAACATGCGACTTGCAAATTAACATTTCGAAGACGACATGTATGAACATAACAAGAAAAAAAATTCCTTTGTCCTTCAACTACACGTTATCCGGTCTTACAATGCCACACTTAGACAAAGCAAAGTACCTGGGGATCACATAACCTAAGGCCTGAAATGGAGCATACATATCGACAACATATGCAGCAGCGCGTTTAATCAATTCGGTTTTCTTCGTCGCCGACTATCAATGGCTCCATCACACGTAAAACTAACTGCCCACAAATCGTCAGTCCGACCTATACTTGAATATGCGAACACAATCTGGGATCCTCATCAAGAGTACCTGATAGAAAAGCTAGAAAAAATTCACTCCAAAGCACTACGGTTTACATATTCGAAGTACTCTCGCAATGAAAGCGTAAAAACCAAGCACATCAGTGCACAAATTCCAATCTTGTCTTGCCGTGGCAAAACGGCTGCAATGAAATTCCTTTTCAACCTTTATCATAATGAACTAAATATAGTTAAGGAGGATTACTTAAAAAAAAATTCACCGTCACTCCGTCCGAGGTAACCATACTAAATGCATTAAGCTATACTGGGCGCATTGTAACACGTTCAAGTTCTCGTTTTTACCGAAGGCAATCGAAACATGGAATGCCTCACCGAGTAAGTTTGTTCACACTGCAAATGCTGATGTATTTTACCAAAAAGCTGAACGTTTTTTTCGCCCAAGAAAATGAGACTACTTGACAGTGATTGCTGCTGCCTGTTCCACTGTGGTTTTGTGTTTTTTTGTCTGTGTTTTTGCTTCGTATTGTGCTATATATATGTACGCGTGACTTGACCCACTCCTGTATGAGCCTGAAGAAGGCACACAGTATTACTAAGTAAATAAATAAACAAATTTTTTCACGCATGCGTACCTGAGAGAGGGTGCGGGTAACCCTTACAAAAAAAGTTTTAGACAGTCTATAGAGTGTCTATAGACTTCTGTCTATAAAGTCTATAGAGTGTCTATAGACGAATCCTAGAGAAGAGTCCATAGGCAATACAAATGCCATAGATAGTCTATAGACAATCTATAGATTTATGGCCATACACTTTTAGTAGACTTTGGTCTATAGACAGTCTATAGACTATGAATAGACAAAAAGCAATGTCTATAGTAGACAGTCAATAGACTATGAATAGACAAAAAGCAATGTCTATAGGAAGTCAATGGAGTCAACAAGAAGAAGTCTGTAGACTGTCTATAGACCATTTTTATAAGGGAAAGAGGAAGATGGATCACAGCTGCCGCTCCCTCGCCCCTTGCAGTAGAGACACGAGAGGGAATTTTTCTTGCCTCGCAGTTCGCATCTCTGACTGACGGCTACGATTTCACACGCAGCTTCTACAACGGGGACGTGCCATTTGTCGTCACCACTGACCTGGACATGATAGAGCAAGTGTGCGTGCGGAACTTTAAGAACTTCATGAATCGAGGCGTAAGTACCGGAAGCCCAAAAAGGGGCGTAAAGGACATGCCGTGACAGAAAAAAGAAGCTTTTACAGTCGAGACCAAAACTACCAAATTCGCCAAGGAATAGTGGCCCACACATGGCTGAGCCATGTGAAATGGCTGCTGTGTCGATTGTATTGTTCTCAAGCTCAAAACGAGTAAAAAGGACAGGTTTCCGTAATCTGCCAGTTCAGAAACGACGCTAGCAGTATAGAAGACATGCTATAAGATCGGAATTCTGCAGTAGTCAGGCGGCATTTTGACAAAAACTGCACTTGGGTGAAATTTTTGCTGAGAAACAATTATCAGCAGCCCGTTCTCTATTAAGATTTCTTAGCTTAATAAAGCTCACAGTGCCTGGAAGAAATATCTGACAGTGATACCCAGTCGCCGTTTTGCGAACCTTCTTTTTTCATGGCCATGACACTGGATCTTATTTTCTGCGGTTCTCCAAAACGGTCCCCTATATATGTGTGGCGGTAGGAATAATTATGCATAGTTAAGGTTTTAAGAAGTGTTAAGATTACGAATAGCACTTTGGCTGGAGACGCTCCAATCAGTGGTTATGGTGCTCGGCTGCTGACCCGAAAGACGCAGGTTCGATCCCGGCCACGGCGGTTGAATTTCGATGGAGGAGAAATTCTAGATGCCCGTGTGCTGTGCGATGTCAGTGCACGTTAAAGAACCCCAGGTGGTCGAAATTTCCGGAGCCCTCCACTACGGCGTCTCTCATAGCCTTAGTCGCTTCGGGACGTTAAACCACCATAAACCAAACCAAACCTTAATAGTTATGTGCGAATATTAGAATTTTTTTTTAATTTGCTCCTATTCGATACGCTTTCAAAATTCAAATAGTGCGCTTTCAAAATTATCAGACATCAGTTAAATATAAGCTTCAAGTTCTAGCATAGTTTTCAGATAATTGGCACGAAATTCAAACAAGACACGCCATATTTTTCTTAGCCTACTTTTTCATAAACAAGGTGTACTCCAAAGTCGCACAGCATGTTGCCGCGATTGGCGTGCGCGGGGAATGAAGGCTGGGCTACGGACGGGGTTCATTCGTGTGGCGGTGTTCATAATGCTCATACATGGCCTCCAAGATTGGGTGACGTGGAAGGGCTGCAGCAAGATGAGCGAACCGTGCCTTGATGCCTTTTCTGAGAAGCCATGGCTCGTACTAGCTCCCGCCCCTTATATCTACTCAGGCGCAGCACTAATTTATCCGCTGTCGTCAACAGTACCAAGCGCTAATTTTTGTATGCGGTTGGCAGAATTGACATATTTCTGCCGTAATGCCCGCAGAAGCACAAGAAAGCCATTAAGAAATATAAAATTAAATTTTTTTTTTTTGAAAATAGTACGGCTTACCTGGTGATCAGGCTGCACAGCACCGGACAGCCGATGTCGAGTTTTGGCTGTTACGGTTAACTTTGAACCACGAAAACGAAAGCGCTACTGAATGCCGTTCAAAGAAACTTTGCACAGTCAACGAAATAAGCACGTTTCACAAATGTGCCAAATATGTATTTGTTTTGCGAATTAGATTGGAGGCTATTTATACACTATATATGTCATTTTTGTCCTTTGTGGTCATTAAACAATTATCCACTGGAGCCAAAAACCGCCCAATCATTTCCTTTAACTGCTGCAGAAGCCGCCCTTTTTTTGGCTGCAGCAGTTTTTTTTTTTTTTTTCAAAAACTTGATGCAAGCAGGCAATTCGAACAAAAGTATTGATTTACTGTACTACATTTCTTCCCTGCTGCACTGGTACCAACAATACTTACTGTTAACAACATGTACCATTGAAACATAAATACATCTATTTTTAATGAGTTAAAATTTAATTTTCCGTCGTAAGCGGAAGGACTACAGCGATCGCTCAAACACTGTGAAAACTGGCGGCCGCAAAAGCATGGGACTTCCCCCTTTACGGTAACAAAGAGAGCACTAATCCAAATGCAGCTAATAATCTAGAAATTTTAATATCATCACAAATTCAGTTGGTGCATTTACTTCCTAAGGTCTGTGTACCACGAATGGCCACATACTAGAAGTTCCGGTCTTGCGAAGGGAATTTTCATGCCCTCCTCCACACAGTTGTCTATGTCGATCCCGGATGTTGCAGGGTTAGAGTTCTATATAAACTGGCACTTATCACCAGATTACTGCGTGTAATGGAACACTATAACCCTTTGACGTAACTGATGCTGCCCTTAGTGTTGAATTTCACTCATGCCGCGGACTCTGCAGATGCACCTCCCATGTTCTAATGTGTTTCTGTGGGTTAACTACCTCCCGTCTGCATGCAGATAACGATGGCAACAATGCAGCAGCATCCATTCCTGGGAAGATCAGTACTGCATGTTCCTGCTCCCTACTGGAAGAACATCCGAAGCTGTGTGGCCACTGTCCTTTCTCCAGCCAAACTTAAGCAGGTGAGCATGCATTCACCTGAGTCGCGCATTGTAAGGAGTACATAGTGTCTGCCTGCGCTGTTGCAGTGTCAAGGAATGGAAAGGAAGTCGCAGCGAGAGAGAGAGAGAGAGAGAGAGAAAACTTTTATTCGTACCCGCCATAAATGGCGAGGAAGAAGGCTTTAGCCTAAACCCCCTTTCATTCCCCTAACAGTCGGCCGAAATCACTTGGGACTCGGTGGCGGTCAGGGTGAGATCGATGACTTGACTTTAAAAATCTGTTGCTATCCGTAATGCCTACCCTAGGTTCATTTCTTTTTTCTCACGAATAACAAGTTGCAGTTTTTTAAGTGCCAATTTTCCTATCATATTGTGACGAAGACGACGAAGCTGGCAATACAATACGAGGTCTGTTGGAAAAGTATCCGACTTTATTTTTTTTTTTTGCGAACACCTGATGGATATGAGACAAGCGCGCTTGCATCAGGCGACCTTGAACCTTCATGCGCATGCATGAATTTTTTCCCGCCTGCCGATAGCGTCAGTCGCTGGGAAGCAGCGTTTGAGTGAGGCAGTGTGCAGTGCTCTCGGCAGTGTGCAGTGCTTTATTGCAAGGAAAATGGCGGAGTGAAAGGAGCAGCGCTACTGCTGCGACCTTGAACCTTCATGCGCATGCATGAATTTTTTCCCGCCTGCCGATAGCGTCAGTCGCTGGGAAGCAGCGTTTGAGTGAGGCAGTGTGCAGTGCTCTCGGCAGTGTGCAGTGCTTTATTGCAAGGAAAATGGCGGAGTGAAAGGAGCAGCGCTACTGCTACAAATTTTGCCATAAACTTGGCGACAGCCGAGTGGAAACCATTCTAAATATTCAGACGGCTTTCGGTGAAGATGCTATGAGCAGCACACAGTTTAAGCAGTGTTACAATTGTTTTAAGGATGGCCGCACATCGGTGGAGAACGAGCCACGCTCCAATCGGCCATCAACATGCCAAAATGACCAGGTCATTGCCGAACTGAACGCTATGGTGATGCGGGACTGTCGCGTGACTATCCGAGAAATTGAGGAAGAGGTGGACATGAGCAATTTCTCCGCACATTCATTTATCACCGAGATTTGGCCATGGAGAGAGTTGCGGCGAAATTAGTGCCGAAGCTGCTCACGGTGGAGCAAAAGCAGCTTCGTGTTGAAGTCTCACAGGACATGCTGGATTCCGCAAACAGTGACCCCGACTTCATCAACATCATAATCACTAGTGACGAGTCTTGGGTGTACAGGTACGACCCGGAAACCAGATCCCAGTCGCCAGAGTGGAAGCATTCCACGTCACCAAGACTTAAGAAGGCCCGCCAATTGCGCAGAAATGTGAAAGTGATGCTGACTGCTTTCTTTGACACCCTCTGTGTGGCAGACCACGAGTACGCACTCCACAGGGTCAAACAATGACCAAAGAGTACTACAGGGATGTCCTCCGTCACCTACGCGATGCTGTGCGGCGCAAGAACCCGGAGCTGAGGTCAACAGGAAATTGGCGCACCCATCACGCCAATGCTCCTGCACATTCCTCGCACTCGAATCAGAATTTTTGGTGAAAAACCAGACTCCTGTAGTTCAACAGACTCCTTACTGTCCTGATATGGCCCCTGCGATTTCTGGCTGGTTCCCAAAATCAAAAGGCAATTGGAAGGAGCGCGATTTCAGACAAGGAAGAACATTATGCCGTGGCCGTGGCCTCGTGGCAGAGCGCCCGCCTCGGCTTCGGGAGGTGATGGGTTCGACTCCCGCCACCGGCCGGGTACCCACCGGTTTTCTCAAAATGGGTACAAGCTATGGCCCGGCCTGGTGCTCGGCTTACTAGGGCTACATTGCTTGGGAAAGGAGCCTGCGCCTTCAAATCCCGTCACTGTGGGCAGAGAGTCGTGTAGACAAAGCGAAGTCTAACAGACCTCGTATATGAAAGCGGCCGAAAGAGGAACAAAGCTACTAATTACCACTATTACGTTCACAGACGGTATCAGTGCTCAGAATCCACTTAGACACCCCAGTGTCGCTTTTAATATTATGAGGCGTATTAATCTATGGAGACGTGCATTTAAGCTAGACAACATTTATCATGCTCAGAACTAGTGAAGACGTCACAAGGAATTACTGTAACATTGCAATATAAAGAACAACCAGGATGCCATTACTGATGGCACCGTCATTAGAATAATTTTAAAAACAAACATTCATTAAGCGAAAAATTAGAGAATAGTAAATTTAGCTCATTTTGATAATTCCTTATATTTTAAAGACGCTAAAACCACGCGCAAATGCGGGCAAAATACGAAGTTGCTACATCACCTGTAACTGTTACGACCACAGAGTTTTTTGGCCGTTTCGGAGTTAAGGTTAGCATTTTCTGTCAGTTATTTTTCAGTAGACCTCTTGCATGTCTGGAAGCTGACACTTTGCCCTTTGAAAAATGTTTGCGAAGGATAGCTTCGTTCACGTATGTTAACGGTTCGTGTAGTCGCGCGATTAGAAATGAAAACTCAGTTTTTGCGATCTTTGTCAGCGCTGATACATGGGGCAATGCAGGACTAAAAGGCCTCGATTCAGGGCTACTCGTCGAGAACTTCTTGCGAAGTCATGCCTGAAACACGTTCCTGACCAATACACCATTCCCTTCCCGTTCCACGGCGCGCAGATGATGCCAGCTCTCGAAGAAGACGTCAACATTTTCCTGCGCTCGCTGGAGCAGTACGCCGACACGGGCGAAGAAGTACACATGATGCACGCGTACGAGCCCTTCGCCATGGACCTGACCGGCAGGCGCTGCTTTGGGACACCGGAGCGATTTCAAGAGCACCCTGACCACCCGGTGCTCAGCCTCGCCAAACGCACCGCTTGCAATGGAATGACCGGCGCCCTCCACATGGTGGGACGTGAGTACTTTCGTCTGCTCCTCTGCCATTGTTCGCTGCTCCCGGCCGAAGTAGGCTGTGGGACATGACCTCACGATGACACGGGCAGAAACTCGTCGCACACGTATAAACGCTGGTCACGCCCATGCCACGCTCCCCTTATAAAAATGGTCTATAGATAGTCTATAGACTTCTTACTGACTCTATTGACTTCCTATAGATAGTGCTTTTTGTCTATTCATAGTCTATTGACTGTCTATAGACAAAAATCAACTAAAAGTTTATGGCCATAAATCTATAGATTGTCTATAGACTGTCTATGGCACTTGTATGGTCTATAGACTGTTGTCTAGGATTAGTCTATAGACAGTCTAGAGACTTTATAGACATAAGACTTTTATAAACATAAGTCTATAGACAATCTATAGACTGTCTGAAACTTTTTTTGTAAGGGATGGTGTGCCTGTGGCGACGCCAACGAATAGCGGAGAACGACGACACTTTTGACACGCCGGTCGAGTTTTATCGCCTTTAATCCCGAGTCTGGAAGGAAATTGGGAGGCGGTCGTAAGACGCGTTGGCCGAACAGGGTATCTGCCTCTCGGCCGGACCGGACATGGTAGCAGCCTAGTGGCGGCGCCGCGACCTGCCCGTCCGTGCCTGTGGTTGGCCGTTTGCTTCCCCGCCTCCAGTTTATTTCGTCATCAAGTTCCTCACGGCAAAATGCAATGAAAACTAAATAATGTTTACATAACACTGCCCCTGTTGAAACGCCTGCCCTTGCGCTTTAGGTGTAAAAACCGTACAGCGTGCAGCAACCGTATGGTCACAAAAGAAACGCTATGTGCTTTACCGAGCTTTCACAGCTAATCGAAAATCTCTACTGACTCGAGTCGTTCAGTTGTTTTTTTTTATTTCTTTTCCAGTAAGTTGAGAAATCTGCGTAGCTTTCTGCTTTCCGCTCTATAAAAAGTCTCATAGTTTCTTTCTTCTTTCCAGAGTGCGTCGGCAGTTTGGGGCAGTTCATGAAGCCGCTGAGCTGCCTTTCGCTCTTACCTGCACGCTTCCATTCCAGGAAAAAAGAGCTACTGAAGAGGATCGAAACAAGAAGCAAGGACCCTTCGGTACGTCGAGACTTCTAGGATTTTATACTCGCGTGAGATTCCGAACCCCTGCGCGAGGACCTTGTGGGGCATCCTTGTGAGGACCTTGTCAAGAACTGATAGTGGTATCAGTTACCTGTCCGCATACCACTAATTGTCCGCATACCACTCATCTCATACTGTCTAATGACAGACGGACACACGAACGGATGGATGGGACGATGAATTTTATGGACGAATGAATGGATTTGATGGAGAGATGGACGGACAGAAGGAGCGTCCTTTTTGAATCGGAGTACTAGGGGGCGCCACGAGGGTTCATTGTTTTCTTTTAACCATTTTTTGCAGCCTTTGTTTTTTTCCCAAATAAGGGCTGACTTTGAACTTAGCCTCCTTTAAGCTATGAATTCCAGTAACTTTTAGGCTATGGCAACATGGTTCTCAGCACGCTCTCGACAACGCTTCTGTGCTTTTCAGCTACGAATCCTCCATCGTCTCCATCGTCTAATTCACGCTACCTTTCTTATGTTTGAATCTATAGGACTTCAAAGATGTTAATCATGTCGGCGTTGACATCTCGCTATACTGAGACATTCTGCATGAACAGCCAGAGAGACAGGAGATAGTGGGGAAAAACCGTTACATTTTGTTACTTAGCGCCAGCTAAGTTTTCAACATGCTATCAAATGAATTAGGCATCAAACTGAACTTAAGGCTAAAGCGATTGATGTTTATCAAACATAGATAGAAATTTCGAAGTGAGCCTCGGTGAAAAAACAAGGAAAAGCAAAAAATAAGCGAATTTCTGCCGACCACTTTTTTCGACCGCTAACAGGATCGGCAAAAGCGTCCTAGACTCAGGCCGCATACTGACGTTCAGGTTCGAGTGTTGGCACTACAATCTTCTCTCGCATCTGCAAAGTGTATTTGTCCGTATATACTGACACGAATCACTTTGGCCGTAAGCTAAGCCCACATTCATGACTATCACACGCACTTTTTTCCTGTGACAAACACAGAGCTTGCCGCAAAAGCTTTCCATCTAACACTGACTAAAATTTAATAACTGGACATAAGTTTAACAGAAATTATTTGATGCTGCTCACTTGCTTAATAGAGAAAATATTGCAACATAGATTAAATTTAATCCTGGGATTGGTTACCAGAGTAATAAAGTGCTGTACTGGCCATAGTCTGTGATTTCCAACTGCTCTCTTTATTACATTACCAGTTTATTATAATCGTATACTATACAGGTGATAAGTGCTGCTTGGCTATTCGTAAACAAGACAAACGTAATCCACGAGTCTGCGAAAGAGAAGAATTTGTAATGATTCGTTACGGTGGCATCAAATGTTGAACCGCACCAGTGTATTTCCTTGCGGCCAGGACGCGTCGGCTAATACTGCAAAATGCAGCCAATGCTTTGGTGCGAACATATGTACTCCGCCGGTCATTTTTCGACACTATACATAGGCTGCATGATGTCCTCCTAATTTCTCTCGCTCTCGTTGCCCATAAAGCTTTGGCAGGAAGGCCAAAAGAGCATCATTCAAACTAGCCATTTTCCACCGCAGTGCCCTGAATTTTTCACCCCGGTGCCCTGAAGACCGTTTGCCGTCGACATGACTTATCGTTGTTACGCATTTTGTTACTTTCTTGCTTTTACCAACTGTGTTTACCTGTTTTAAGTTTTTGTCACATGTTCATTTTCCTCTGATTGTGCCCCTCTGCAATAATGCCCCTGAGGCGCTGCAGGTACTTGTATAAATAAATAAATAAACAACGGGATAAACCGGTTCTGACTACAGCTTGAGCTCGTAAATGGTTTTTAGGGTGAATAAGAAACAAAAGCGGCAAGTAGCGCTCCTAAGATGTGCCATCGTGTTAAAAAGAGTTCACAGGCCACTGTGCTCGCTGTTTTCCTGCGTAGATGGAAACTAGCAGTACCTCTGAAGTTGTGTGAAGAAGTAACACTGGACCTTCTCCACACACTGCGCAGTCCATGAGGACTACATGGGTACGCTAAACGAGCTGTACTGTAGGGTCCTGATGCAAACCCAGCGGCATGGGAACTTTTGAGAAGGCTTTGAACTGAGGAACATGTACGACTGAGCTTCTGATTCAGAAAAGTTATGTCCCTTTCTTTGTTTGTTTCTTACACAGTTCCGAAAGCCAGACATTCTTCAGCACCTGCTTGAGGCGAAATATGTGGAGCGCGGAACCACCAATGGGTCGAATCACGAGGAGAACGGTGAGTCGCGCTTTTTCTTGACCGGCGCGTTTGAGCCACCAGCTTCAAAGCTGTTGGCTTTGCAGCTAGTTTAAACCAGCTGCAACCAACTCCACGGCTGCAACCAGTAGCAGCAGTGTACTTAGGAACCTTATTCTGCAATGCCTGCGTGTGGCTTGCTTCTATGTGCCATTTTTGTCAATGAATGAACTTTTATTATTAGGCAATTTGCATGTCAGAATTGCCATGATCTCCAATCAATTCGCGGCATCCAATCTCTGACCGCGAATTTCTGAACCCTACCACTCCTCCCAATAGCCTATTGGCTTCCGATTACGTTTCCGTAATTCCCTCATCCATCTTGTCACTACTGATAGTACACCGGTTGGCTGTTGTATGCATAGATGTAATGCGAAAACTACTTCTGATTCTGAATCTGTTTCAGCTTCGAAATTTTAAACGGACTACCTGCATGCAAAATAATTAACAGTAATTAAAGGCCACCAACCACAGTGACTCACTGAAAACAAACACCGAAGTTGACTTACGATTCCATTGTTGTGATATTTGCTCGTTCTTGTTGTATTTTACACACGTAGGGGGCGCATCTGCATGCTGTCCCACCACCGCCATCGCCCAAAAAGAAACAGACCCCATAGATCTAGGGCATACTGCAAGAAGCGCTGAGTGATGATGATGATTGCATTTAAATGACTTCAAGGGAAGCCTGGTCAAAAAGCGCTCCGACCAACGTGTTTGGGTCTGCACGCGCTCGAGCCCCCCAAAAAACAGGACTATGCAAAAGATTACGCCCTTTCAGGAAACCCGGCAGGCATCTGGGTTTACTGGAAATCGAACTCTGCACCTGTTGGATGCACGGCGGATGCTAGAAGCACGGATTCACAAAATTCGCATAGCTGCGCACGAGTTACATGCGAGCAACGAGAAACGCCGCAAGTGTTAGCGGAATACGTGCTAATTTCGCACTGCGCCTGAATTGTGTCTGACTTTTGTAGCTCTTCTGCGACCAGTGGGCCGCTCGTGTCGTCTTTTCTTCGTTTTGTGCCTTGTCTTCTGTATAATTAGATGGTAACCAACTTGCCCTGCTTTCTGTCTTTCTAAGCTATAGAGAGGCGTCGTCGTCGGAAGGAGGCGCTCTTTTGCATATTAGTTTTCTCGGTGGCTTGCGGAGGAGTGTTAGTGGTCGCCATTTTTAGCTCGCTTCGTGCACCAAATTCACCTATTGGTCTCTGTTCCTTCTTTCCCGCAAGGAATCTCCAAGTCGAGGTCGTTAACCATGGACGAAGTGATGACCTCTGCCGGAACGCTCTGTCTCGCTGGGTAAGACGCGCCAAGAAAACAACTGCGCTCAGCGAACCCTTCCTCACTCGCACGGCTTATGCTGAAAAGGCACTGAGGACAAACTGAAGTCCGCCTTTATCAATTAGCTGCCTCGTTCTCGTGAAAAAGCAGCTGAGTTCCACATTCCACATGCTTACATCTGACCGCGGTCACACTATGACCTGATTCAAGTGGCCATTCAAGAAATGCGTATGCTGTCAGCGTCTTAGTGCAGCAGCTTAATGGACAATGTCACCATATCCCTGAGCGGCGCATTTAACAAAAGAAAAAAGCTTATAATCTACGGAACGCACCTTGTTGGACAAGAAAAGGTACAACTGTGGTAGTGCACCATTCGTAACATGGACTGACGAAGGAATTTTCTTCCTGTCGAATTGCATTATTTTTTCCGTTCTTATTATTTTCTCCTTTTCGATACTTACCGTTCTTCTGTAACAAAACTCCTCCGTTTGTTGCTCTTGGCTCGTGTCCGTGTCTTGTACCTTCCTTTTCACTCCGTTACTGTTTCACTCAGTAAAGACACCCGAATTGTCCACTTGAGCGTTTGTTTCCATGTCACTAGCCTTTGACTATTGGTCCGGAAAGCGTTTCTCTAATGTTTAAATGTTACGATGAAAATAAAGATAATTATAATGACTTCACTACGCACTAGAAAACTATACAGCCACGATTGGCGACTGACTGCGAATCACAATCTGCAGATGTTTACAAACAAAGCATTTATGAATCACCAATATGCAATATGTTTTAATGCCTAAATAGTGCGCTCTATGAAGAAGGCCCTTTCTAACGCAGGTTTGAGACAATGGCAACGTCACTGAGTTACGTAACCTTTACACTCGCCCAGCATCCGGATGTGCAAGAGAAGGTGCGCGAAGAAGTCAGAGAGGCTGTACGCGAACAGGTAAGGAAGCAAGATAACGGTTTCTGCTTACGTGCCTGTCTGTGATTGAGTTCCCACGAATTTAAAGACAATCATAGCTCTCCTACCGAGAGCGCGCGTGGTGCGAATGCCACAGTGGTGTACCATTGCCGCAGGTGAAGCAATAAGAGCCGCACTACCGCCAAAGGGCAGCGAAGGAATTACAGCTAACATTCTCCATTTAGTGCCTGGCGTCGCCTGTGCTGTTATCCAGTATTGTGCACAGAAATAAAAAGTAGGTTGGATCTGAGGGGGACATAAATGAACTGCAGCCGACCGCCATAACGAAGCAAGTATCCTTCGTTTTTACATACCGCAATTTAGGATGACTGACATTTCGTTTTGCACACCATATTTCAGAGCTTACCGTTCACTAGAGCTCCAGTAAGTATAGGCTAGACGTCATGTAGCGATTTGCGTTTGCGTATACGCTATCCGCACTGCTTCCACGGCGTTAAGTGGTGAAGTTTGGTGCAGGCACAACGAGTGTTATGAGGCATCTGTTAGCGTTCTAAAAGCGGGGCCGCACACCGTTGTATTAGGCGTCGCCATTGTCAGCGCGGGACACTGTGTAATAAAGAATCCCTCGTTTAGGGAACGCTGGATTACGAGACTGTGATGAAGAAGCTGAATTATCTGGAGCAAGT
Organism: Amblyomma mixtum; assembly: GCF_055824585.1. Lineage (NCBI taxonomy): Eukaryota > Metazoa > Arthropoda > Arachnida > Ixodida > Ixodidae > Amblyomma > Amblyomma mixtum. The sequence goes on along the minus strand of NC_143018.1, from coordinate 12,247,220 downwards.
CATGAACGAGACTCTACGCCTGTATCCTCCGGGTCTCACGTGAGTGTGCCAGCCACTGCTCTGCATGCGCGGAGCAATTTGCAGTTGTTTATCGTACGTCATCCCCTTTTCTCAAGAAGTTGGCACGTGACCTTTTGTTCAAGTCTGCAATTAGTAAATACAAGGGGGGGTACTGCGCACAAAAAGACACGGACAAGAAGGTAACACAACAAGCGCAGACTCGCGACAGTCGCGAGTCTGCGCTTGTTGTGTTACCTTCTTGTCCGTGTCTTTTTGTGCGCAGTACCCCCCCTTGTATTTACCATGATTGACCGACTAGCCCAACAAAGTACGCTCTTAAACTGCAATTAATTGCGGGCATGTCTGCGTGCGGTAGCCACTTGACAGAAACATTGAGTGCTTTCCGAGCGGAGCCCTTTTTCGACCCTTAATTTTTCCTTCCGGAACACGAAAGACGAGCATCACCAGCGATACCTGAACAAATCCCCTGACATTAAAGGGCTCTTGAAACTGTTTTGAAGACAGCTATAAAATGAGTGCACTATGCGGATTAACTGCCATCCAGCGTTCATGCCTCGTACAGGTTCTCAAAAGCCGGCCGATATTAAGCATGAAAGGCTTTTACCTCCCGTTGTCGGCGACCTTGAGGTAACGTCGAGCCAAAACCGGGAGCCAACATCCGGGCACAGATTTCCAGTCATCCGGGAGCCGAAACAGAACCATCCGGGCACCGAACGAGTTTTAACGAGACGAGTTGGCTGTCAGGGGCCGTTGAGAGAGGGCTGGTCCAGGTGAGAATCATGGAGGAAAAAAAAAGTTTGTTTTTTTCCTCCATGGTGAGAAGGGCGCTGCGCGGTACAACGGCTTCCGCGCCGTCGCCGAGGGTGGCGCCATGGTGCCACACCCTCACCCACGTAAAAGACCCCCCGAGACGCTGTTGGTCGAGGCGGCAACAGTTGGAAGCACGTCCGGCATTTGGAATCAAGTCTGTCGCTGTGCTGCGGCGTCAGCTCATGGCGTTTCGACCTAACCCGCTGCTTCTCCAACATTCTTGTCTGGCCTGCGTCGCATGGTGGCATCCTAGGTGAAGCACCCGGTATATTTTTGTAAAAGCAATTACTTTAGCCCAGCGGTATTCAAATGGGTGGGTGCTACACTCTGGGTAGCAGCGAGGCGATTCTCATCAAACGAGGGAAATATGGGACAAGCCTATAATCAATCGAAAGGCATTCCCAGCAATTGTCCACTTCTAAAAGCGTAGAGTGTCCCAACAGACCCAGCAAACACTCCGGATTTGACACCTGATTTTTTGCTCCTATCTCGGGCGATCGGAGATAGCCTGCAGGAAAAACAGTATAATGACGACGTCACAAGCAGTGTAAAGAGGAGCGTCACTAACGTGAATACAGATGTTTAGCGGAGCATGGCGGCTCTTGTTCAGACAACATAGGACAACCGATGATCGCGACTGTACGTAGAAAACGTGCTTAGCTCTTTATGCGCTCAGCGAGCAAGTGTCGCCGCAATGACTGTCTTTTGTAACTACCCAGAAAGTGAGTATATGGCATTATTTGTGGATCGACTCGTGTTCTGTCAGTTGCCTGTGCGATAAATTTTAGTTCTTCATGTTAATGCTATCTGCTAACAAAACGCAGCATTGCAAATCAGAACGAGGAAGGGTGCATTCTTTACGCCAGCTTGCCAATCATGGGTGCTCTGTGGCTCTTTTCAGGTTTGTCACCAGGACGGCCGAACAAGACTTCGAGTACAAGGAACTAAAGTTCAAAGCTGGGACATGCTTCATGGTGCCGCTATACCAGATAATGAGGGACGCACGCTTCTGGCCTGAGCCTCTGGAATTCAATCCAGAGAGGTGAGACAGCAACCTTTCGATACTCAACAATGGCACGCACTGAGCATCGTCACTACCTTGGCCAGTTTAGGGTGCCACACTGACGACCTCTGTCGTGCGGCGACATCATCCAGGCAACTCTTGAATACCGATAACAGCCAGGCGATTGTTCTCGCCGCCAAAGTGCTGGCATAACTTCGTTATAACTCCCTAGATATTGATATTTCTTGTCGTGAAACTTGTGAATGTCAGCTTTTGCACATCAGGTTACACTGGTATTTAGCGTTGAGTGGATTACTTTTGGGTACAACAGGCTCGGCGTCGCTTACCGACAAGACTACGGTCTGAAATGCAGCGTTTTTTTTTTTCCTTATAAGAATGTGATTTACGAAAAAACTACAAGAGGGCGACTGCCGCTTTGGGAATAACTACTCTGTTCGTTCAAACGCTAGGTTCTCTCCTGAGAACGAGGACAAGCTGAACAAGAGGGCCTACTTGGCGTTCGGCATTGGACCGCGCAACTGCCTTGGCATGAAGATCGCCGTGCTGTACCTGAAATTCACGATAGCGAAGCTGGTGCAAAAGTATAGCTTTCATCTCGGGCCATCACAAAAGGTAAGAGACAGATCTTCGAGTTCAGCAGCTGGCAAATCTGCATTCCCATGTAACTCTCCCGCATTCAAGGAAATGTGATAAAAAAGAAAATTTTAAAATTAACTATCTGATACAGTTACCATCATGTACGAGATGTTTACTAGCTCGCCAATTGTTTTCCCTATTTTCGCTTCAGTTACATGGCCTAACGGTCAGAAGTCCTGAACGCAAAAGCACCCTAACACGTAGCCATTAAGCACGCAAGGTGTATGTGCTGTGCGCATACCCAAATTTTCGGGACAAAAGAAGTTTTGAGAGATAAACCATTTCTGACCGCAATTTTTTCTTACAATAGAAGATTTCACTACAACAATCAATACATCCGCAGATCACCCTACGACAGTCTTGCTTTTTTTTTATTAACGTTTTTGCTATCGTCAAAGGCGTTCCTCATTGGTGTTGTATGGTAGTCAGGTAGTCATAACTGTTCAATGCGGTCGATGGAAACACTTCAAAAGAAAGATTTTGATACATATCAGAAGAATGGACCATTACCTTCAATGATTCCATAACAGTACCTTAAATTTTCCAATATTCGAAATTTTTGTCCGAGAATGTTGGATATGAATGACGCCAAAGTCTGTCACGTGGCTTCCCTCCTAAATTCAACTTGGGGGTGTTAATGCCTGCTTACCATACCGTACCATACCGTACCATACCGTACCATACCGTACCATACCGTACCGTACCATACCATACCATACCATACCATACCATACCATACCATACCATACCATACCATTTGCTTAAGACGCGCCCTGTCCAGATGCGTGTCCAAGTAGGCGATTACGAACAGTCGCTCATCTGCAACGTGGCCCTGGCTGCCAATTTTTCCTGTCTGATATCTCGCACGCGTCGTCTTCAAGGACTGTATGAATGGAGTATCTACAGTCTGGTAAACCTAGTAAACATGTTCACACCAAATGATATAGTGCGGACTTAGGGACCAAAGCAACCATTATACAGTACTCCCCAGTATTTTCCTAACAGTGTACGAATACTGACTACATTTCGATGTAGTCGATAGTTGAAGCCAGAAGAACTCGAGCTTGTATTGATTTTTTTTTTTTTTCAGGGAGAACTGACGTTGGCCTCTCATGCAATGGTGTCTGAACCTAGCGAAGGACCATGGGTCATCCTTCGTCACGCCAAGCCCTAATAATGGCATGCTGTGCGAGTTTGTAAATAAGTGTGTATTACTTTCAGAAAAGCAGACAGAAACACTAGGCTCTAAGTGTTGTTACGTTCTGCACGAACATGTTTTTTTTTTTTGCTACAACAAAATCAATAAATTTCGACATAGGTTTAACTGCGTGGGTCTGAATGTTTTGGGATCCGCATATATGTGACAAAAAAGTCGTCAGGTGCACAACTACAATGTCAAAAATTCGAAGGGACACCTAATTCTATTATGCGTTGGCAGTGCGATATATCATTAGCGTATGTGGATGCATTTACCGAAAGTGATGACACTTCCGTCATCACTTTCGAAATTGACGTCGCCAGACCGGAAGTACCGGAAGTGATGACACTTCTGGTCTGGCGACGTCACTTTCCTCCGGCCAATGAAAATGCTTCAGTTTGGTGTCGTCACTTCGCTCCAGCCAATCAGCGAATTTAGCTTCCGACAACACAATTTCTTCCCGATGAGGACACTAATGTTGTCACGTTCAAATAAGTTACTAACCTGCACAATACAAGCAGCCGCTTCGTCAACAGAAGGGTCAACAATTCTCTTTCAGGTGAGAATACTTTGCTGTTCTCTCTTCCTATACAGCCAGAGTGGTGGACGGGAAGAAGGAGAAGAGGGCGAACCTCGAGACAAGGCCGATGACGTACTTGGCATAAATGAGATTTCGGCCTTAATTTTACTCATGGTTTTTTGCATAGATAAGTCAGTGGAAGACATTTTCGCACAGATGTCGTTCGTTGCAGAAAAAACTGCTCTGAATTCAACTTCACGTTTTGAAGTAACAGCGACTGCTCCCCCCGCAGCGCCATAGTAAGTCGTCTGCTTTTTTTTAGCCAAACACAACAGACGCCAAGATAGAAAGATACAGCGAGCGAATGTGGTGTTATTAAATACGCCATGTAAAGCGGGCTGTCGTGCAGACGGCGCAGCGGATCGCCACCCTATCGCACCTGCAACTGCAATGGTGGCTTGGGCGCTTCCGGTAGGCGCGCGCATGCGCAGTAGGCTTTGTGAAATCGGCCTATTGCCCCGAGGTATAGGAACAATAAGTTACTCTGCTTACGCCGGCGGTGCTTCGATTCCTGCTCGAGGAGGAAGCCCCGTCTAAAATGCAATATTCTCCAAAATACTCTCTGTAAATAAATAACGAAAAATTGTACTTCGCTGGAGAAGTAAAGCAAAGGCAAAGAATGAAAGCGTAATAGTTTTAAAAGCTCAAGCTCATTTTGGCAAATTATTGTGCGCGTTAACAAAATCTGCTGTGGTTTAACTAGTGGCTAACGAGCTTGACTGCATTTTGTTAAATGCAATCAAATCCAGAAATCTTAATAAAACAGTAGTTCATGCAATAGTAGGCGACCCTTCCGGGTGAAATTCAGCAGAGTCCGTTCAAGAATACACCGTCGCCATCTAATTCCCTTATCCTGATTGCCATCGCCTTTATTACACTATACAAGAGCCCTCCACTGCAGTGTTCCTCATAGTCCATGTATACACAGCTTCGAGGCGTTGTGCCCAATAACATCACCACCGTTATTATCAGCCCACTTCCGCCTACTGCTCGGCAGATGGTTCTCCTATTGATATTCGATTAACCTTGACCAGCGCCACCTGTGACCGCCCTGTACTTGCATGCTTCCTAGTATCATCTTTCCATTTGAGGCCCGTGTGCTGTGCGATGTCAGTGCACGTTAAAGAACCCCAGGTGGTCGAAATTTCCGGAGCCCTCCACTACGGCGTCTCTCATAGCCTTAGTCGCTTTGGGACGTTAAACCCCATAAACCAACCAACCAACCATTTGATTTTCTTCCAACATCTCTGTTCACCTTCCCTTCAAATCCACTCCGTTACCCCTTACAAACCATTGGTTGCCATCCTTTCGCATCGCATGCCTTGCCCGTGTCCATTTCCTCCTCTTGATTTCAGATAGGATACCAAGTATATCACTCATATCATCTTGCAGTAAAATAAATGGGCCACAGTTCTGCGGCTGAAACGAAGAATGGAGCACTGTGCATCCTGCAGTGGCATCTCATCTGTGGTTACAAGGAATGCGAGCACACTGTTACAAACGAGAAGGAACCCCCCCCCCCCCCTCCCCCCAAACTAACGAGGTACAAACATGTGCGACGCAAAAACGGGGACGAATCCAGAGAGCAGCTCAACGGATGATGAACGCAGGCGGCGACGGATGGGCCGAGCCTCTGTCCGAGGAATCCGCTTCGCGACGCAGTGGCGTAATGGCAACCGGCTGCCTCAAGTCGCCGAAGAAAGAGACCTCCTACGCCCGGCCTTGCAGAACGCGACGCAGCAAGCATAAGGGATCGAGAGGCACGTTGTTGCTCCCTACAGCGAGAATTCAGTTATTGCGAAATCACGCCGATCCTACTCATCTATTTAAGCTGAGTACGCTTCCGCATATGTGGGGCCCACATTATACCGAAGATAATGCAAAACCATGAATGCATTCAGCTACTTGCTGCTATATGCGGATACAACTCAATATCGCAGTGGCAAATTGCCTTCAAAGGATGATCTCCAGTGAATGGCGTCGACCAGCTGTCATGACATCGTGGTCAATCCCCTTCCAACCCCTTGCACTGGCTAATCGGACAGTGCAGGTGGCTGACAGGTGCAAGGAATTAAACGCGACTCCATGAGAACTAGTCGACGCCTTTGGCTAGAGGGCCTTCTTAGAGGGGCATTTGGCACTCTGTCATTGAAAATTCTATCCCGTTATGGAATAATTTTGTCCGTATATCAATCCTCTTTAATCTGCCGCTGATATGCTACAGCCATTAACTGCAGCCACACTGTGTGCCTCGATAGATTTCTAGACTCACCATCATCATCATCAGCCTGACTACGTCCACTGCAGGGCAAAGGCCTCTACCATGTCTCTCCAATTAACCCTGTCCTTTGCCAGCCGCAGCCACCCTATCCCCGCAAAGTTCCTGATCTCATCCGCAAAACTTACTTTCCTGCTAGAATTAAGAAGTCTTAAGATATTCTCCTGTACTTTGCGCGGAAACAGCTTTTCCAGAAGATTGTTTTTTCCTCTCACAGTTTAATAGTGCAACTTTCTGCCAGGTCGATTGTTGAATGTTCGAGATCTATGTGAATTCATCAGTGAATTTATCGTTACCGCACCTGTTGGAGCCCTAACCTGAAAAAAAAAAAATATTTGTAAACAAAATATTTCTATACCGCTTCTGTATTCGTACATAATATTTATAAATCCACTATTTGTAACTAAATGAGCGGCCCCGGTGACCCAGCGGTTAAAGTCCTCTGCTGCTGATCCGAAAGACGCGGGATCGATGCCGGCCGCGGCTGTCGCATTTCGGTGGTGGAGAAAGGCAAGAGGCCTATGTGCAGTGCAATATCAATGCACGTAAAAAAAGTTGAGCCCTTAACTATGGCGTCCCTCATAGCCTGAGTCACTTTCGGGCATTGAAACCCATAAAACCAAACCTGTTTGTAACCAAGTGATTCGAAAAACTTGCAAGTTGTATTAAGAAATGTGTTGGAGTGCAGAAGTGTATAATGAGCGCCTAGGTGGTGACATTTTAGAATAAGAGCTTTAGCGCACACACAGCCTTGAACTCAACATTCATTCTGCAATACACGTCAACCACAAAAAAAAAAATTCGAAAGCGCTGCCTCTCCCCTCAAAACCGCGCCAAAGACCAGGGAAGCAAAACATCTGCACGCTTATCGAAAGATAGCAATCACGCGAAGATTCACATACACTTGCTCATGTCAAGTCAGTTAGCGCTGGTCTGTGTGCCTGTTCTGTGCGTTTGTGCTCAGCTGTTTTCCGGGTGTATCACAATTACGCGTGAACAGGGCTGTGCGCAAATGGACCAGGCCAGAGACAGAGCAATTAAATAATAATCTAATGGCCTGTCATTTGCAGGATTTCAATATTTGCTGCGTTGCATGTTATAGCGCTCGTTCTGTCTTTTTATGTCCCTTTGTCCTAGTCCTATTCGCTAGTTTTTTAATTAATCAATTATTAATTAATTAACCTTTGTTAGGCCTAACCTCGTTTTCTTGCTGTTAAGTTGTCGATGTTTTGTAACTGATTATCTGTATCAGTTATGAGTACTGTTTCTGTGGGTGCCTGTGATTTCGTAACCCTCGCCTGCATGCCTGACATTTGTAAAAATTTCTTGGGACTGATAAACATTGATATTATCTGGTTTAAATAGGTCTGACCACAAGACTAAGTAAATATGTCACTCTCTGTCTCGCAGCCAGAAAGAATGAAGCAAGAAATCTCGATATTTAGTTCCTAAGGTGCACACATAAGTAAACGGAGCATGCTATATATTCTGTTCAACTTGAAATCACGCCTTTCCTATGGGATATGAAGAAACATTTCCTCGTGAGAAAGCGCACTAGCATCCACTACCAGCCTGCACATACTGCACTTGCCTATTTTAATTAAGAAACGCGTGAAAAATGTTCGAAGGCGACAGCGTGCTCCGTCTACCTTTCTCCGCACCAGTATATCGATGCAACAAAACTACAAACATAACTTGCCAAGGAACCACATAATAGATATAACAACAAACCACAAAATGAAACGCGATCTTTTTTGTGCGTCAATATGATCCCGATAAAAAGCGAATAAACATGAAATGAAACGCGATTTTTTTTTGTGCGTCAGTATGGTCCCATTGACAAAAAAAGCGAATAAACTAACTCAAAGCAGCTTGTTTGGTAGCCTGCCATATTTTTGCGTCAGTAGGAAGAGCATCCACTGTGCCGCGGCAGCATCGAGCTGGGGGCGATGCTGAAGAAGTAGCGAGAAGGACGATGAGCAAAAAAAAGAGCGAGGATTCTTTTCTCCCTCGCACCTCAAAGAAGAGAGAGAGAGAGAGAAGTGATGCGCACGCTGAGAGTTCAGAGCGTGCAGACAAACGCCGGACGGAGGGGGTTCCGGTCTAGAAGACTGCGGCGCCGCTGAAATGATGGAAACTTGAGGAAAGAAAAAGTGGTGCATTTCGGGTGCGACAAAAAAGTGCTTCTGTTGCCGCGTGTGAATTCTGCACCTCGCCTGACTGTGTGACTTGTGACTTCGCTGTGTGACTTCAAGTGCCGCACAAGCGCTGGATCAGGCCTTTCAGAACATCTTCTGTCACATCCAGCTTGCAGGGTAAGGCCCGCTTCAGGGCAGCTTTCGGCAGTTTATGCTCAGAATGGGATATGCTAAGCTGAAGTATCTCAGCAACATTAATGAATAGGTGAATCGCTGAAGCGCAGTTTTTTTGTTCAACTTTTGTTACCAATATAACGGTACACCATAACCTATTCGTCCCATAGCAGAAGCTAATAAAGGCCCATAGCCATACAGGCTTGGCAGCAGAATAATACACTGCTAAAACAAAAATATTACACAAAATATGGTATTCAGAGAAGAAAGAAAAAATTGGGAACAATGCACGGAACTATATATGTATTGCCAAGAAAAGTCATTTCACATAATATTCACAGATTCTGGACGTTTTCACTTCAAGTGGAATAATATGTCATCATAGAATTGCAGTAAGCATTTGCCACAGACGTTACGCGTTAAAAGGAGAATGAAATTCAGGTTGCTCGTGGCGGATTTTCTATCTGACGGGAAAGAATAATGTTTGACAACTGCATGGAATCTTCAAAAGTCTTATACAAGAGCATGACAGAAGCCAACATAACATGACGTACAAAACTAGGAGCCTACAAGACGAGTGCTAGGCTGGAAACTAAAACTAACGAGACCAGTTTCAAGGGCAACTGAACATGGTGCGCGCAACATTGGGCGCTGATCAAATACTGCGCCTGCGTTCGAAACAATCTGTTAAGCTGCCACAGTAACCGAGCCCATCGCCTTCCAGGGAGTACAGGTGGAGACGATTGGCCGGAACATGTGCCTCATAGCTTCGTGATCAAAAGTTTCTCTTGTAGTCCACGCGTCCACTTTCCTAAATCTACACCCAACAATTCCGGACAAAAGAATTTTTGAGAGGGAAACCGTTTATGAACGCAATTTTGTTTCACATAATGTAAGATTTCACTATAACAATCAATGTATCCGGAGATCACCGGACGGCAGTCGAATTTTTTTGTTTCTATTGCCGTTTTTGCTATCATCAAAAGCGTTCCGCACTGGTTTTCTATTTTATTTTATTGCAAGTTTAACTGTTCGATGCGATCGACGAAAACATTTTAAAAAAAAGATTTTGCTACACATCAGAAGAGTGAAACATTACCTGGAATATTTCCATAACAGTGTCTGCAAATTTTCCAATTTGCAAAATTTTTGACCGCGAATGTTGGACATGTGTCGGTTTCACTCCTAGTCTCCCGACATGTTCTTGCCTAATTTTTCATGACATCGTCAGTTTACCAACTATACATAGATATCAGGGTTTCGGAAATAGTGGACCGGCTAAAAACCGCGTAGAGAGAGGTGTCATCAATTACACTAGATGTGACAGGAAGGAAAGCTGTGTGGTCACTCGGCATTATGATAACGAGACCAAATTACTGATAAGCAGTATCGTTTGCATGAATCTCGCCCCACTTAACAATTACATGTATACGCAGCACACCTAGGTCGTCATCTATGCACAATCCCCGAGTGCTTCGTCTAAAAGCCCCGCCTCATTGCCCAACGAGTGTCATTCACATCGTTCTGTGCTGGGTGGCCGCACGGGGAGCGTAGTACACTGTTAAAAGTGCATAGATAACGACTTGCGATAACGCTGCCGCAAATCAAGAGCATGCGTGCTTCCACCATCGCAGATTCAGAAAACCCTACCAACACACCAATTAATGCGATGTTTAAGTGGAAGATGTGAGTTAACAGTTGATGCGGATGGCGATGGATAAAATTGTTTTATACCTCAACCTGCTCTCTGGTAAACAGCACATCTTTTTCTTTGTATTTCTGTAATAATAAACACTATCAAGGCATCTGTCAGACTCACGGAATTCGCAACATGTGGCCTATACAAGCTGTTCTCTTCTTGTAGAAAATAAATTTCAATTCGATTGTCTCTGACTACTAAAGTGACCAACAGTTTGTCACGGATGGCTCACGCGTGAGAGAAATTTTGTGAATCCAACCCATGTGTCTGAATTCCTTCTTTCAAGAATACCCCCGTGATGTAGCAGGCTGTAAAGAAGAAATCCATCCCCCTCCCCCCTTGCAGGACAACTATGAAACTTTCTGACCAAAGAAGGGATAAGCTGGCCTAAATTAGAGTGTATTGATAAAGGAACACTGAGGACAGACTGAAGTTGGCTTGTATAAATTACCGCATTTTAACGATAGAGGCGCTACTTTCTCTTGAAAAAGAAGGTTTTATTAGCTATATGAAGGGTTAATAAAATAAAACGCATATGTCGCCACCATTTCCCGTTTTCACGAGCAGACTTCAGTGACGTTAATGCAGTTTTTAGTCACGGACCCGCGAGGCTCAATTACACCGCCATTCCCTTCCAAACTTTGCTCACTGAGTACAACCTTGACGCCACGAGTTTGAATCGAGTGGTGGGAAAAAAATTCCATTTCTTTAAATCCAACTTTCTCTGCAATAAATACGTCTTATGCAGCCGAGCAGACGAAAAACATAGCCAAAAAGATAAATAGAATCGATTTTTACTGGGAACAAAAATCAGATGGAGTTGTCGATCCTTAGTATCCCTTAATGACGCTGCCTTGATCAACCGAGCAGCGGTGTATCGTCACTGACCGACGCACTGCCGGAGCTAAGAGCGTGCAGAGACCGGAGGACGACTTCAAGCCCGAACGGGCGCCAGAGTCGGAAGGGACGGCTCTTGAGGAAGTCCGGGTTGTCATCGCCACGCACCGTCTGCGGTCGCTTCCATTGCGTGAGTTTTTGAGCTCCAATCTGGTGCCGGGGAGGGGGGGCCCCTCCGTCGGCGCCTGGACGCCGACGATGTCAATTGCCGGAGCCACGTCCCTTCCGATGCCGAAACTGGGCCAAGGATGAAGGGGCACTGCTGCTGCTGCTTCTGTGCATGCCAGAACGAACGCGTGCAAAAAGAGTACAAAAGCCCGGCAGCAGACCGATCGAGGCGCTTGGCAAATCTTTGGCCGCAAAGCGCGCATCATCGCCCACAGCGTCACGTTGTGCGCTTTTTAGTGTTTTCTCACTGTGTATACCGTATACAGGTAGTTCACATTGTTTAGATATTGTGTGCACATTACACATTTCGCCTTGTATTACGTTGGCACTGAACCTTAGCTGACTAGCTATTCAATAAAAAAAAACAGGAATGGATGTATTCCTATGACCTATGACCAGTGCTTTATTGGACAGAAAAATCACTTTTGTTTTGGAATCACCCGTCCACATATATGGCCGATGCCCTAGCTCGAGATTATACCTACCGAGCGGGGCACACTGACTCTACCCTCTACCCCTTCTCAACCCATTTTTCCATCCGTCAACAGATCCTCCGCATAAATAGGCGTATGTACCCCCCGCCACCTAAGACGCATCCAAACACTCACTTTCCTCAACCTCCACCACCTACACCGCAGTTACCCAAAATTATACACAGATACATGTCCTTGGTGATATCTCCACATTCACACACATTACATGGACATGCACAGCTAAACCGAACCATTTAAAGCCGCACAACGCGGCGTTGCAACACTGTAAGGTGACGCTGGCCAGCGGCAGCCAGGAAGACCAGCAGGCGCTAGTCGCCGTCGTTGCCAAAGCGTGGGCGGAAACTACTGGAGTCCTTTACTGAGTACCCTACCCACAATCCGCTGCGGTCTCTCTACACAATATACGTTTATTATCTCTCTATCTGATGAGTCATTGTGTCTTAGCGCTTCCTCACCTCATCATGACTTGCCAACAGGCACAAACTGCTGCCCTTCAAGACCTGTCTTCTTTTTGTTTCCGAACGTAGTCACGACACTGACTTTGCATTCAATAGCTAGACTGCATTAAACCTACCATGAAAGCAACAACAAACCGAACGTGAAAAATTACTGGTGCAGAAACAACGCTACTGGGATTGTATTTATCCACTTTCAAAAGATCACGTGATCCATTACACCATTCCATTACACAGCTCAAGATCCATTACGCATACAAGATCCATTACACACCTCAAGACTGAATCTGTAGCAGAGTGGAATTTGCACGTTTGTACCAACAAACGCAACAAAGAAAGAAGAACCAAGTCTTAACAATCTTGCAAAATGAGAAGAAATAAGCTCAATTGCCTGTATTCTAACAAACATGTAATTTGGCCGGATGTTCCTCTTCAGCTACTAAAAAGTTCAGACCCGGTTTCAGATTCAGGATTCAAGGAACGCGTCTCGCGCCATGTAAATAATGTCATCCGGCGACGTCCCCTCAATCTGCGCAACTATCTTACCCTTTCTGAAGAACGTGTGCTCAGCTCCCTCGTATTTCCCACGCTAGTGCTACGCCAGGAGAATTCAAAAGAGACAATGGGCAGCGCCCTGTTAGATCTAACAGAGACTGCAAGCGGCCCAATATTCACGGATAATGTAAAGATTGTTGCTCTTCAACAACAGTTAAAACATGCACCGTCGCTGTGCACAGCGTTGCGACTATTGACGAAGTTCAGCATAGCTGTAATTCACGAGTCATGGACCTGACCGAAAAGCAAGAAAAGAAGTTTCCTGGTAACTGTGATTATTCTCGTCACTCTGAGAACTATCAGCTTGCTGTGTTACCCAGTAGTCGTCTCAATGATCTTGCATAAATAACTAGCAGGTTGTCATTGGTCATTTATCGTGCTAGGCGTTTTCTGTACGACTTCAACTGGCCTTCTTACACTTCCTGAGCTTGGTACTTTAACGGTATCAAACAATTCGGCAATACTTGTTTGTTGACACATGTGAATAGTAAAAATAAATCGATGATTCGCAAACCTACACCATGTTTTCACCCTCTGCCCTAAGAGCTAAACAAACAGGCAAGAAGCACTTATCCTAGACTGAACTAACGCTTTACGTAATGCATATTGGTGCATGAACACCGCATTCGGCATTTAGAAATCCGCTTGTTCTTGTGCCGCAGTCTGTACTGGACCCAACGCTAGCCTTCTGGCTAAGGGTCTAAACAATTATTGTTTATTTTTTGGACACTGTATGCACGACAATGAAAATAAAGAAGTCATCTGAAAAAAAAAACCATGACATCATGACTTCCCAGTTTAACGGCTGAGATCTGCAAGTAGATATGATTATCGGCTTTTGAAGTGCCAACAGTGCCCCGTGTAACAAGGTGTCCAGCTATACAGAATTTGGAGTCGTTTTGTAGCTTTCTCCTACGGCTTTACGAAGAGAAAACTTTAATAATAATTACTACAGGCCTAACACCCTTACTCTACCTGGCCCCAGATATGCGCTTCCATTGTTATATACAATGGATAAAATGCAACATTATCGTGATAAAATAATGTAACTCCCATTTGGATCACAACGCTCATTACGGAAGTGGCATCTGCAGACATCCGCAAAGATTCATCGGCAGGTGGCTTCAGACATCATGCCTAGCTTTCCTGGACAACGGCAACTAACGTCATCTGTTGGCCGCCATTAGCGAACACCGCGTAACTCAAAGGGGGATATTTTATACTTGTAATTTCGTGGCAACTGTACGGTCACGAAAGATTCTTTACGAACATAGTGACTATCGTGGTCGACTTTTTCGTCTGGCCGCAAAAAATGACCTATAAAATGATCCCTGCGCTCACCCGAACTATTTCCGACGGCCATAAAAAATTGGTGGGATGTTCCAAACATTCGAAATTCCCGCGGTGATTTTGAGCCTTCAGCGCCAGGCGGCAAGTAGTGGTAGCCGTGCGAACTAGAAGTGTGTGTTCGTATTTCCTGGGCTTGTATATCAATTCGTTCCCATGAGACAAACGTACATGTATTAAGAGGCGACACACAGACCGGTTACAAATGACAGTTAGTTTCTTTTTTACTCCAGCACTAACAGACAACCGTTTCAGAAGAAAAGAAATCAAAAAGGCTAATAGGTTATGAGTTTTAGTTGTGTTTTGTGCAAAATGCGGTTGTATTACGTGCCACCAGCGCAGGCTTGAGCTGCGCAAACGCAACTTGTAATGCCGTCCTTCTTGGAACGCGTGCACGCTTAACAAGCCCGCGAGGCCTTCTCAGACCTCAAGGCAGGATGGATGGAGTCGCGCGCCGTCTTCCGGAACTTCCCGCCGACTGATTATGCACAAGGGGAAAGGAGGTGAGGCGAGAAGCATCTACGGCGCAGCATAGCGCGACTCGACGCCTGAGAGAACGCAGTCAACGACACCGCCTCGCTACCGACGTAATAAAAAGTGGAGGCACGCCAGTCGAGTGGAGAAGGACTTAACCTTTGTTAGATTGAACCTAATTCACGACAGCCCATTCGCAATGCGACGACCGTCTACTATATGGTGCCCACGCCGTTGTCTACGCTAAGGGTCTGGAACGCGTGCCATTGGCATTCACGCTATGCTGGGACGTGCCCCTTGAGCGTTTGTACTGTACGCGGAAGGACGGAGGCGCAAAAATATAATGGTGAAAGAAATTAATTAGTACTTTGATGCAAGTTAGTTGGTTTGACCTCGAGTGCACATATTCGTGCGGAACAGACGAGTAATACGTACGACAGGTATGCACATAACTCGGAATTTAGGGCTTCACACACGCGTATTACGCGACCCCATAACACTGAGTGTGTTATGATGGGATGTCGAAATTGGAACAGAATCAAAATTGCAGTAGATTGAAGAGTGAAAGAAGAGTGATTTCACATTTGATCTGCATAAATTAAATTTATCGCCTCTTAATTTTTTCATCCACACCCCGAAACACGTTCGTCGGCTCAAGTTCCCCTCCGCGTCTTCTGCAGTTCTGATGAGGTGGGTATTCTGGGCGATCACGCAGTGTTCCCCATTCTCCTCTACTTTGCAGCGCGTCGGCGCCGCCTACCCAGTGGACGCTGCTCAGAGAACATGCTGTCCGCCCTATACTGCCTGACGGCGGCAGTGCTGCTATTCACAAGTAAGCGAAAAAACTAGTAACGCGCCCCAGTTATTTACAACCAAACACTGTATATAGCGCGGCTTGAATTTTTTTTTCTATATTGTATCTATTGAAGCCGACATAAACAGCAATACAAACAAAACGCTGAAGTTAACGTGAAGCAGTTTAGCGTCGTTAGGTTTAAACCAAAGGTGGAAAATACGAAGAACATCCGGTCATCGCAAAGCTGATCGTGAGTAACGTGCACATTCCAAGTGAAGGAGGTCAAGGTCAAGGCTTCAGCGATACCTCCATACTTTTTTTTTTTTTCCAGAGCAATTATTTTTCTTTCTTCAGAGACATCGCGTAATGCTGTCGGAATGACGTCACGAGTCTGTGGACCAAAGAATAATTGCATATTGTGACGTAATCACTGTAGTGAGTGATCGTTATGGGCTGCTTGAATTAACAGCGCAAGGTCATGGGCTTTGACGTAAAGACTCTCACGGCCAATCGGGATTTTTATCAGTGGACATCGGGGGTTTGCTTCGAACGTCTCCTGTAACGCTATCACGATAAAATTCGCAAATCTGCGTTTCGGAGGCCCTTTTCTGGCCTGCGGCGAGCACAGTGTTGCCCATTCTTCTGAAATGCACCGCAGACGAAAGAGACGTTCAAAAAGAGGGCTGTTGAGGCCACCTTCGACATTTTTAAATTTTGGCCGGCAAATAAGACGCTAGCAGTTTAGAAAATAATTTTATTTACGTCGCTTTTTTGAATAACTACCTCGCGCACCAATCATACAACAGCACGTTTTTCTTCCAATTTCGGTATTCTCCTAACACCAAGTACACACAAGCTTGCTTGTGAGCACTTGGTGGACACAACATGTTAGAACGTAACTGCGTCCCAATTTAAGCTGATCTGTATCGATAGATGTTTCTACTGAAAAGGTAACTTTTATAACTTAGAAAATACCATTCTATAAGGTTTTAAGTTCGAAAAATATCCGCAGCCCAACACAACATGGCGCCAGTTTTGCACCCCTCAACAATGTCAGTGCATGTTAAAGAACTCCAGGGTGGTCGAAATTTCCGGAGCCCTTCATTACGGCGTCTCTCATAGCCTGAGCCGCTTTGGGACGTTGAACCCCCACAAACCTAAACCAAATCAATCTCAACAAATGCTTTACTGCATTAAAGTCTTGAAATAAGTGTTCCTACCAAAAAAACTGAGCGGAATGTTCGGTTGGAATCTAACGGTTATATGATAGACGGGGCCAGTTAAGCCACAGCGCCTTGGCTTCTTTTACGACGTTTCTTGCGAGAACAAACCGAACCTCAGAGAGTAACCCCTTGGTTGTCGCGTGCTCTGGCTGATTCCGTCTCGTCATTTTCGCAGTCGTGCGAGGACAGACCGACAACGACCTGTTTGTCATCGAAGAGACGATAACCAGGCTGCCACCAGAGTATGGTAAGTCTGTCTGACGTCTCACTTTCCTCGACCATGCCAAGTCCCTCCTCGCCCCTGCCCCATTTCCATAATCATGCTCGGCTGCACGGACATGAAATGACGACGAACGCAAGTATTTTTCATTACCGGAAACTTCGCAGTGTTTGTTTTAGGAAAGTTAGAGCGAGACGCAAGGCCCGAGCTGCGTGCAACGGGGTGGTCACGTGATCGCACGCCCACAGGGTGCTCCCGTGCCCCCTCCCTTCCCCTCGCCCTATTTCCCTCCCTCCGGTCACGCTTGGCCACAGGGACACCTTTTGGCGACGACGACGACAAACACGCCTTGACCAGGAACCTCCACGTTAACAGCTAGCGCTGTAGAAATAATAACTGACTGTCTTCGCAGATCACTAAGGTCTAGTAAGCGTTGTGTCATTGTAAAGGCGGTGACGTAAAATTTGTATTTATCTGTGCAACGCTATGGAACCAAAATTGCATTACCGGATATTTTCTGCGATAAATTTAAAGTAAAGCGAAACTCAAGTGCACCGTAGTTTTATACTGGCATATAGTGCTTGTATCGATTTTTATTTTCCTAGCGGAACAACATATTCGCGCTAAATAAATAAGAGAAAGTGCTTCTAATTTTACTTTTTCTTTACGAGTAATGTGTTTGATTAGTGTAAGACGAGCAATGATCCCGTCGCTAGCAAATAGCTCGAAAGTTGCTACAAAAAAGAAGCTTATTAGGCAGCTTACTCTAGAAGCGGCTTATAATGGCCTACATGCTGTGTTTGTAATAGAATCTACAATATTTTCTATCATTAAATCAGCAGCAGTGTTTTCAGCTAACTCCTGCCGGTTTAATGTGACGCGGTGGATTCATCTTGCAGACAACACGGAAAACGAGGTCACCGAGGTCTGTCCGCGAGCGAAGCCCGGGCAAGATGACCTTCCAGGTATGTGGAGACAGTTTTTAAAGCGTACCACATGGCTGAATTCAAGGAAAGGTTGATGACGGAGTTGGCAGTATGGAAGCTAATCCCATCACCTGTACCCGTCGACATGTTGAAGCGCTTCTGGAGTTTAAGCTTCAAAAGCGGCTCGTTGTATTGATAGCCTATGGACTATGATACAACTATTTGCTTGACTGAGAGGTTAGCGCAAATTTTTTCACGGTAATATTTTTTGCACGTGCGTATGAAATTTTCGCTAATATTTCTCGCTTTGCGCCGTCAGATAAAAAGAAAAAAAACGTCCTGGTCATGGGAAGTAGCATACGATGAAATCTGTTGCCAAATAGACTAGAATGAATTCAAATGGAAAACGAATGCGCTGTTGTCTCCTATCTTCACCTTGATCCTTTGCACTGCCGACTATAGCCGGACGCAATTCGTGAAAGAAGCGCCAGACGCTCCTCAAAGGAGATCCTATAAAGCCAATGCCGTTGTCTGATTGTCGTGATATCGTAGTTAATCCCATTGCTTCTGCTAGAATGACATCGCAGAGGGCTGGGAGGTGCAGGGGGTCAACCGTGACGTCACAGCGATCGGTTGACGCCATTGGCTCGAGGGCCGCCTTTGATGGCATTCGACGCTTTATTCTTAAAGGGAGACTGAAGCACTTTTATTGGAAATCAGGCTGGCAGCGGCGTCCTATAGTTTTTCATGCTGTATGCTCGAATATCGCATCCATATAAGGCAAAAACAAGCGCGAATTGCCTTTTTTAGCAGAAATATGCGGCCTCTGCCGCGGGGCACGCCGCGCGGCGCGCCGCCGCCCGTGATTGGTCAAACGAGGTCGTGACGTCACTTTGAGGACTGGAGAAGCTGCCGATGCGGATCCGGCGCTGCGCTGAGTGCAGATCGCAGCTTTCCGTGGCGTTGTAAAAGCGAATATGGCGACTATTTTTTTACTGACCTCTAAAGAAAAGTATACTACAGTTTGTTCATTCCACGTATCACCTGAAAGCAAAAAAGACACGAGCAAAAAATTCAACGCCTAGCACAAGCATACGCTAGCGTGAAAGACACGTACGCAGATCATGCGTAAAAGGTGCCAGCACAACCTCGGCTGGTATTCTCGGAAAGGAAGGGGTGCGAACAATACTCACGCCAATTACCACCACCGGACGCCTCCTGGCTCGCCCGAAAGAGCGTCATCCTAAAGAAAAGGCCCAAAGCGCTGTGTAGAAAAAATCCTATTCTCACTACCCGGCGTAGGTTGGGGCAAGAAAGTATTTCAAGGAAACGATGAAGCAGCACAAAGCTGATGTCAAAATTAGCGAAGCGCAGTGGCCAAGCACTGCGAGGCATGTGACCACAGGATATTGAAGGAATCACTGTGCGCTGGAAACCAAGCTAAATACGCTCACAAGGCTGCTGCTTCACTCGTGGCGCGTTCAGCAGATGCCAGAAAATATTAATCGCTGCCTCGGAAACGTTCGCCCTTCTTAGATTTGCAGTTTAGGTTCAGTGAAGTAGTGGCCAACTATATGTGTGTTTAAAAGCCAAGCTAGCTGCAACTCGTTCGCTGCCACAACTTGAAGAAGAAACCGACTAAGGTTGCGAGACATGATGTTTTTTTGCAAAAACTTCGTTGGCATTCATTTCTCTGCTAATTTGCATCCGAAATCAGAACGTCGAACGCTTTCATTTTAATCGCTTAGATACGATTAAACGAGATGCCGCATATGAAGAGCTTCAATGCTTGCTTGCTTTGCTTTATTGTGTTTTGCTTTGCTTGCTTGCTTGGACACGTCGAACCGAGTTCAAAATCACTAACCGAGCCTTGCTGAGCACGCCTCAGGTGGTCTGGCCGCACCTATAAGCTGAGAAGAGCAACACATGCTTGAGCCTCTATTAGGTTTCTGCAGGGGCGTGTTTCTAGTAAGCATGTTTCTGCTTTTAGAAGAGGCGCTTCTTCGAAATGATGACACGCCTCTCATGCGCGAGGAAATGAAAGGAACTGCGTCATGGTTCAGCCGCGACCGAAATCTCCAGAGATCACATTAGGGACAAGCTCTGCATGTAGCCGGTGTCACGAAAGTGCTTCGAGCAGAGTACGCTTGCTTTGGTCGGCTTGAATTCTTCGTCAAAGCAGCGAGCGCTTGCGCTGCGAGCGTATGATCTTGCGGAAAACAGTGGAAGACGACACAGCCGCGGGCGTAGTTGTTCGTGGACACGAAAGCAGAGTAGTACCTCGTGTTGAATCTGATTCTCAAGGTCGGCTGACACGCTTTGTACGTCACAACGCACGCAGTACGAGGAACAACGCATGCAGCACGAGAAACAACGCGCGCTGAAAGCTCTCTCGGGTGCGCCGAATTATCCCCGGCTCCTCAACGTGACGTTACGTTGGCCGACATGGACGAGGTTTCCCTCTCCGCTGTTCTCCTCTTCTGCGGTCGCGCGCGGCGCGGGAGATTTAAACATCGCGTTTTTAATTGGCGATTGCGCCACTGTTTTGGCCAAAATCGAAAAAATAATTTCACAGACGTGATCAGCAATGACACTACTTCAAAACCCTAAAAAATTAGCTGATTCTAAAACCGCCTCAGTCTCCCTTTAAGTTGTATCCGACTGTAGACACGTCGCGCCAACTATTACACAAAGCTGTCCTAATTAACTTCACTTCTAGTACTTCGGGCACAGCTAATTGTTCGCAAAGTGTGTGTGTTTCGTTCTGTCTTTACCCTGTTGCGCTGCACATTAAGTGGTCCTTGGAATTGTAGGCGGACGCTATATGAAGAACAACAAAAAGCAGAGCAGAGCGCCACGTTGCCAATTTCCTCCTCTCCTCTGCCTCTCTCCTTCGTGTGAGCAGGCTTCGACATGATCCGCAAGTTCCGGCTGGACGATGTGCAGTTTGACTTCCCGGGCGTCCGGCGGGTCATCGGTTCCAACAGCCTCCAGACGGCCTACAGGCTCTCCAGGAAGGCTGAGCTCGTCTTGCCCACCAGGTATGCGTACAGACGAGCCCTCGTGGTTTCTTTTATTCGTACTTCGTAGTTGCCTCTGGCCACATAATGCACGATGCTAGTTGCGCTACATTCCCGATCACGCCTACTTAATCAGAGAAAGAAAATGGACGGAGTGATGAAGAAAGTAAAAGCGCCGTAGCTGTTTCACTCAGAGTAGGGGACAGTCATGGGTCAAGAGGCAGAGATGCAGGGGGGACATAAAGAATCGAAGGAACTCACTTCTGTTCAGAAGTTTTTAGGACACATATGGTTTGCTTTCTGTCGAGTAGTTGAGAGCTTATGGCTTCTATAAGCACTAGATATCTGTGAGGTGAGAACTGTCGTCCTCATTTTTCATGATATTTCGGTCCTCAGGGGTCATATAAGAGCGCCGCCACAGAGCTCAAGATAAACCATGTGGAATGAAGACTGTTGGCCCATACAATCTGCACCACGGTACGGGACCCATACCTTCCGTCCCATACCATGTGCGATATGGACGCGCGTGAGTGGGTGGACACAAGTCACTTCGTGGTCGGAATAGTGGTGTTGCAATTCACACTGGACGCCTGCATCATGAACACGCCTTTGGAAGCATTACAGAGAAAACGAGAGTGCAATAGGAAAAAAAACACAGAAAGAGCAACTACGAGTGTGCTCGGATGAGTACCCTACGACTTGGCAATGAGGATTAAGAGCTAGAAGAATGAGCACGAGTTGAAATTACGACGAGTTGAAGTTTGTTCACGTGACTTGTGTGCGAGGAAGTCAATGAAAACCGCAGTGCTTCACACTTGCACAAAACCTAAACGCTTTATCTGCCGACTAGTCATCAGTCAGCTAAAGTGGTAGCACTGCACCGGAATGCACCCAATTCATACGCCAAGCGAGGTACGCGTGAGCCAGTTTTCATACCACCGCAGATGTAAACCGCTCCGCGTAGCTGCGCTCACTTGAGACGCAAGGACGAACGGGTATATAACGAAGCGGAGCTATTCACACGCCTACGCACGCGGGCAAGCTAACAGAACGAAGAGTCCCGACCTTCGTCTCATATGGCCATTTACTTCCAACACCTGCACAGCACACTTTTACAGCCCAGCTGTTCAGCGCCCATTTTCTGGGTTTCGCGGCGATGTCGTCGTTGTTCCTGTAAGAGGGTGAGGAAGAAAGGTCAGAGGAGGAGGGCATAGAGAGAGTGAAAGTGCTCCGAAAAAGGAGGACAGAACAGGCGTTGAGAAGTTCGTGAAAAAAAAAATGGTTCTGAGGGAATAAGAGGCGCACTGCCACATTTCTGGGTGGACAACCAGCCACGTCGTGAGGGAAAGTATGAAGGAGAGAGTGAATGGAGAAAGTGAGAATGAAGTGCCGTAGTGAATGGCTCCTGAATAACTTCAGGCACCTGGGGATCCCTGACGCGCACTGACATCGCACGTTCTTGGGGCTCGATGGGCGCGATCGTAAAAGGATGAGGAGGAAAGGTGAAAGTAGGCAAAATAGGCACGAAAGTAGGTGAAAACAGGCACGTTCGAGCACACTCCACGCTCGTAAATCACGTGACTAATCGGCGCATCTGATTGCTGTAACTAGGTGGGTCTAAGGTGGCCGCATTGATGATAGAACAAGAGGTCAGAATAGGTGAAAAGAGGTTCGTGGGGTGCAAAAGAGCCAGAATGGCACAACGTATGCAATTGTTGCGCTGCAGCGCAGCATTAATTAGCTTGACAAACAAAGTCAAATGCCTTTATGAGGAAGCATATTCGTATAGATTTTTTTTTCTCATCATTAACAGAGGAACCATTTCGGCGAAGAACGTGCAGCTCTTGAGTTACTGGATGACGACTCATTTGCAGCGTGGTTTGAATACATGTGAAAGCGCGCAGAAGATACATGCTCGAAAATGTAGGGCACGGACATATAGGGTGCATATAAAATTGATATTAGTTCTTGAAACAGACAGCAGTGTAAACATTAGAGACATGCGACGATCGCGGTTTCAGCCGCATAAACTTAATACGAGTGCCACTCTTTTCTCACACAAATTAACAACGAAACCAACTATACAGTGATGCTGAAGCGGAGCTAGCATCATGACCAGCGCCGCCGGCGAAGAGGCTAAAGCTGGTAGCGCAAACGCTCGAGAGTTTGCGAGAACTCTGGGACCTACGCCTCCGCCGCTCCGTCCGCCCTCTACTGGACGGAGCCTCAACATATATGTGATCGTGGTCGCCCATCTGCCGTTTATAATGAGTGTCCTTCACTTCTTCCTATTCTGCAGCAGTCTCCAATAAAAAATAAAAACTGCGCAAACAAGACGGGAACAAAAGAACGCACGAAAGCGACTCAGTGCGCACGGAATTCCAACTGTAGTATTCGTGGGAGCGAATTCATAGGCTGTAGTGCATGCAAGAAAAACCCGAATCCACAACCACCGTTGTCACTCGCGCATGTTAAAAGAGTTAATTTCGCACTGCCTTCTAAAAATTTATCGCAGTCAGTAAACAAAACACGATAAGTCCAGTGACGTATCGTTGCTGAAATCATTAAACTACACCACACCCAGGCGTGCACGTAACGCGTTATAAGTATTTATTACTTGTAGTTACTAGTTTCTATAACCTGTAGTACTAACTTGTAATTAGTAGTGTATTTATTTGTAATTACTATTTTATAATAAATTACATTTCCTTCGAATTTCGTGATGACTTGATTACTTCTTGTACGGTGTAATGTTCTGGGTAATCCAATAATTTTTTCCCAGTAATCGGTTACTAGTAATCTACTACATTTGTTTTAAAAAAATTGTAACCAGTGGTTCTAGAAGATATTGCTAGATGATGTCCGCATATGCAAGCCCAAGCGGCCTGCATTTCACTAGCCCCGTGTTGCGCCCTTCATATTTCACCACTACAGAACGACGGAGTGTCGAGTTTATTTAACTTGGGCTTTGTCCCTTCAGAGCTCAAACAACGGCGAAGAGCGGCACTTTGCGTAACTTCGAGGTGGTGCGCAGCGCCTCCGTACGTTATAACAACGCACTTCACTCCGGAGCGTACATCGAGATACTCTTCTGTGTCGCTACTGATGTGCTCGTAAGGAAGAGTGGAAGAAATGCCGGAAGCAACTTCGAAATACAAAAGCAGATGAAATTACCAAAGTGTGTACTGCAACAGACTATAGCCAAAGGGAGTCACAACAGATCATTCTCATGCATATATATTTGTGTTATGCTAATAAAATATGGATGGAAAATAACGTAATAGTTATCCATTGCTTCTTTGTAATTGTTCCGTTACTTTTCACACGCTGTAAAATTGACCACTGAAATCAGCTATATTTCAGACGAATTGACTGCGATTGTGATCGATTACTTGTTTTCTGTAACCTGTAAAAGACTGACCGCACCACTGGAAACACGACTGGAAACTATTACACTATACCCTTAAGGCGGAGCTTGAGTTTCCCCTCCAAAAAAATTCGCATTTTTTTTTTTTTTGCTTTCATGCATGTGAACCAACAATCCATCCCTCCAATAGCTGGACGACATACGCGGGTTTTGATTAAGTGCTGCGTAGCCTAAATGACTGAAAAGGTCTGACAGCGTGATAAAAAAAAATGGCTGAGGCTTAGCTAAGGTTAAGCCTAGTCAGATGCGAAGCATATTGATGGCTAGGCTTGGTAATACATGGCTTTCCTTGGTTGAATACTTGGTCATTTTAATACAACCACTAGAAGTGTAGCAAGGATTGCCGTGGCAGCTATATACGGGATCATCGGTGAATTCAATGCAGAGTGTACAACCGCTGCCCCAGCACCGGCTACAACAGCATTCTTGGCACCCATGGAAAGTACATTGGAAACACCCTTAGTTATTCCACCACCGCCACCATTCCCTATAGGCTGTCAGCTGCAGCGCCTCTGATGTGGAGCCTCCACCGCCGCGGCCGACCGCGCGAGCCGGCAGCCCATCTCTCCTCTGCTGTGACGTCATGTTGTCACGTGGTGTCACGTGGTCACGCTAAAGGTCAATGGTAGCTCCACCGCCGCGCTCGACGGGCTGTAGTGTAGCTCTAGTAATATGCTTCGCATAAAAATACAGGGGCACTGTGGCGATCTAAAATGCGTGAGGCGAAAGCCTTTCCACGATACTTTGGTTGCTCAGCCGTATGGGGCGGCTATGGGGTGACTTGGATTGGCTAGTTATGACTAATCATGGGTCATGACTAGTCATTGGTCATGACTAATTAGTCATGACACATGACTAACTGATCATGACTAACTACTGATGATTGGCCAATGACTAACTAGTCATGACTAACCAGCCATGACTAACTAGTTATTACTGGTAATGACTAGTTAGTCATGACTAAGTAGTTGATGACTAACTAGTCATTATTTGTTAATGACTAACTAGTCATGGCTAATTATTTGCTGGCTGGCTAATGACTAGTTAGTCATGACTTGTGACTAATGACTAGTTATGACTTTCACTTCAAATGTAACGGACGTACGGGCAGAGTCATGGCCGCGAGTATGAGCCATTAAAGGCTTTCGCCTTAAAAGACGCGACCCACTGACTCGTCTACCCGTTGCGCCGTCGCAGGGCCGTGTTTCCGCGCGGCCTTCCCGAGGAGTTCTCGTTCGTGGCGACGTTCCGCAAGCGGAGCAGCCGCACCGACCCCTGGTTCCTGATCCGCGTCACCGACGTCCAGGGCACGGCGCAGTTCGGCCTCAACGTGCTCTCCAGGAAGAACCGGCTGGACTTCTTCGCCCAGGACATCACCGGAAACAGGCAGACGCTGCGCTTCAAGAACGTCCGGGTAAGCCATGCACACACGACGCAAAACGTATGGATGCGTATAAGCCACGCATACTCGCCGAAAAGACAGCATCGACCATAAGTACATATTCTTTCCTCCTTAGAATAAGATAGTCGGTCAAGCAGTTGGTACCACTGTCAAGTTATCGCAACCGCATATAATACAATTCCGGACGCTTTTATTAAAGCGTTCATGCAGTGGCCTTGAAAGTTGCTATAAAATGCTAGTATTATGAAGAATACAGGCCATTTTGAAGTCCTTGAAAGTGAGCCGAACAATTTACAAACTTTTTTTTTTTTTTCCAAATCTCCACTGCCGCGCTGCAAAGCGACGTCCGGTGCCGGTTTCTCGAGCGAATCCTACCAGATGACGTCATAGAGCTCGCGTGGCATTAGTGGTGCGAGGCTGAAGCGTCGCACCGCAGCTTTTAGTACCAAAAACAATCAAGAATCACTGCATGTCACCTTGCAAAGTAAATTGATCTGATCTAGAGCAATGCCTTCCGAAAGTACTTGCGCTCACCAAAACGGGCAAAGAATGTAATCAACATATCACTCTGCTTAATTTCACAAACCCTCTTTCGTAACAAGGATCATGAAGCATCCGGTATTACATGACCGGTTTCCAGCATCCGAATATATTTCTTGAAGTTGTTTCTTCATCTCTCGTATTCTCCCCGGAATTAGCGGCGTGGCTAATATATTTCTTCTACTTTCGTTTTGGTGCGTTCTTCAACAATTAAGTATTGCAACGATCGCAGTAGATTGACTCTTACTGAAATACAGCGCAGTTACGTTCATCCTGCTGTACTTCATATGGTCCTATTGGTTATTAGAATTGGTTAAAAACACAGATGATGAGATAACAAACAACGCTAGCGCGCCCAGTTTGGTTATATTATTTTTATGGGGTGCACGGAGCGCCTCACTGAAGACACGCATAGGAGCGGCCCTCTCAAACGCTGCCCCTTTACACACCTGTCTGGAGCGCACAGGTGGTGCGCTCCGTAATGGGGTGGTGGCATTTACGACTGCCTCAGGGCACCAAACAAGGCCGTACTGATCGTGCACTGCCAGCTATAGACACGACTTCAATAACAGCGCAACACCACACAATGACGAAAGAGGAGAACACGCACGAGCAATAAGTGTGTGTTCTTCTCTCTCGTCATTGTGTGTTGTCGCTTCATGCGAGTCATGTGTTGTCAACTTTTCCAAACTGCCACTTTATTAACCTATATGGACAGTCTGTAGGCACCCATTGCAAAGGTGGGCAGTTAAAAATTCTTAGAGTGAAGTTAAAAGGCGCCTTTGCATTTTGTTTATAACATAGATATTAAGGGACTGTGCCCTTTCAAAAGTAGGTGATCTGCATCGTCAATAACTTGCACTGTGGCGACTATGTATTTACAACAGGTAAACAGAGGCAGCCCCCTCTAATCTAGATATTCTGTACGCGACCAAATTTCAAAGGCCCTCGCTTACACCAAGTGCGCCGCTTCGAACGCTCGATGTCCAACCGCGCGGCACGCTGCCAACGAGTACTTCTCTCACGAATAGTCAATACACAATAAGCTTACTTCCCAGATTGAGCTGGAGGGATTCCTAACAAAAAGCTGTCTGTGCAGCTTCATTGAGTCCAGGAAACCCTCACATCCAGTAGCATAGGAGTGGTACAGGAAACTTTACAACTATAGATGGATACAACTCAAGAACGATGTGGCAGATTCCCCCTCAAATGATGCCCTCCAGCCAACGGCGTCGACCAATCTTCTTGACACCTTGATTAATTCGATGAAGCCGCGGTTAATCCACTTTCATCCGTCACCCCAGGAAATTTCACGCTATCAGGTTCGAGGGAATTGACCATGACGTGACGAGAATCGGTCGACGCCATTGAATGGAGTTTCTTTTAGGGACATTTGCCGTTTCCTTTCTTTAGTTGTATCCGACTATAGTCATACATACAGTAGACACTTTCAATAAAACATGCCCAGCCGCGGTGGCTCAGTGGTTACGGCGCTCGGCTGCTGATCCGAAAGACGCGGGTTCGATACCGGCCGCGGCGGAGGCGAAATTCTAGAGGCCCGTGTACTGTGCGATGTCAGCGCACGTTAAACATCCCAGGTGGTCGAAATTTCTGGAGCCCTTCACTACGGCGTCCCTCATAGCCTGAGTTGCTTTGGGACGTTAAGCCCAAATAAATTAAACCAATAAAATAATCATTGTAATGCAGCACGCTCATTTACCGTGTTCAATGAACAGAATAAATAAAAAACATGCAAACTATCATGCAACTGCACAAAAATACTGATTCTTCCAATAGGCGCGTACTGCCTTCTTTTTTTGTCTATACAATAAAATAAACGCGGTGAGGAAAAGAGTCGATGCGATGCAGTAACACGCCGACCGCAACGACCGGTCTACGGTGTGTGCACAAAGGAGGCGACACGTCGGTGACCTTACGTAAGCGCTGGCTACGCGCACAGCCACGTACTGCTGTTCCCGCCGGTCCACCAACCGGGAAAACGGGGTCAGTGGAGTGAGCGCGCGCTCTCGCGCGCCAGTTCGATCCCGTCCGGGGGTGTAGCTCAGATGGTAGAGCGCTCGCTTAGCATGCGAGAGGTACTGGGATCGATACCCAGCACCTCCACTGACTGTTTTTTTTTTCTTGCAGTGACATTATTTCGTTGCGCTGTGCCTGCCATTTTGCCAGGTCTAGTCACCCTTTAGCCATAAACATTCTTCCTAGTTAGATTTTTTTTCGGCCACTATAATGCTTCGGTTTAGCTCTGGAGACGGCAAGGGGATTGTTATTGCCCACTGCTTCTGCCTTTCGTCTTTTTAGTCACGTCAGTCAAATAAGATTAAGAGAGACACATGGCACACGGCTAGAGGTTATATGACGCCCCTGTTTGCCCTGTATCATGCTTCTGTCGTGTGTGTTTTCTTCGCATTGCTAGTTTATAGACTGTACACATGAAGACGACCGCTGCCAGAAAAACGACTGGCCAGCTATACTTGTTCAATACTGAGTCGTGTTTCAGCCTATATCCGCTGGCATATGGCTGATTAACAACCAGCCAGGTTTATTCAGGGCGCGGGCCATCCTTTTGTTGCGCTCGTCAGTTCGACAGCGTAGGTTTGCGTCCTGTTTCAACTGGATAAGCACAGACAAGCCTACAGAAGAAGCTCCTCGAACGGCATGCAGGCCGTTGTTGCCGCCGGCAAGCCTGTGAAAAGCCTCGCCCTCTACCCTGCCTTGAAATGGTTCTTGGTGGGAACAATGCCTAGTGACTGCATGGGATAAGCATCATTAGCAAAGCTTCCTCTCATTAATCGGTCAGTACCCTGTGTGCATACAGGAATGGACTACGTATACAACTGCCGTCCCTCAGGGTCGCGATTGCCGACTTGACGGCGGCGCGCTGCCAAGTTTTCCGGAACTGTGTCGACAGAGAGAGGCCCTGACAACTCTCTCCCGTTCGATCCCATTCACTGCTTTATATTTCCTTCGATTCCGCAGTGTTCTTCGTCCGGGGGTGTAGCTCAGATGGTAGAGCGCTCGCTTAGCATGCGAGAGGTACTGGGATCGATACCCAGCACCTCCACTGACTGTTTTTTCAATTTTTTTGGGGTGGCTATCAAGTTAGAAGTCGTCAGGACAGACTTCCATACCAGCCCTCCGTTTTGCTTATCGCACCTTCAGAACCACGCCAACCTGCAGAGCTGCTTCTTCGTCCTTCCGTACTCTGTCTATGCGATTTCTTCGAAGCTATGGCGAATCACTGAACCGCATGCATTTTCTAAATATAAGCTCAAAAACTTCATCTCCACTCGCCATGCATCTTTCAATCACGTTCCCTGAGAAACTGGAGAAGGTAATTGCAGATACCCCTAACTCTCACCGCTCAGTACATCTGGCAGTAATTTTGATGGCAATCTTCCGTCTCTTGAATAAAGACAGACCTTGCGCCTCATATCAGTGCCGACTGCTGAACGCGTAACCAGGAGCCAAGTAACGGATTCACGTCACACATGCAAGACAATCTACTCTACGTTCTTCCAATGTCTTACACGTGAAATGGCTTTATTTCCTTGCGCATAAACGTCTTATTGTGCGGGAGAACAGTGGCTTGCCAATATCGAATAGACCGAATTACAGCATGGTTTTTCTCTGTTGTTAAATCCCCTTTACAGTTTTAAATTTCCTTGACTCCACAGTGTCCTTAATTCGTCTGGGGGTGTAGCTAAGGTGGTAGAGCGCTCGCTTAGCATGCGAGAGGTACTGGGATCGATACCCAGCACCTCCACTAACTGTTTTTGCATTCTTTCGTTTTAGAAGTAAAAGAACAATGTGGTAATATGTCACAGTGTAGATAAGTGAACCTTCAGACTTTCTTCGTTTGCAGCGCAGACGTTGCTGACGCTGTCGAGCTATTCTGGCAACCTGAAGGCGATCTCTTCAGTGCATTCTTCCTAGTTAGTACTTTTGGAACCACTTCAATGCTTTGGTTGTGCTCTGGGGACAGAAAGGGGGTTGTTGTTACCCGTTGCTTGTGCTCTTTTTTTTCAGTCAAGTGAGGCAAACTAGATCGAGAGAGGATCACAGCACGCCACTAGATAATGGCACCCTGTTAGCCCTGTGTCATGCTTCTGTCATGTGTTTCTTTTCTTCACATTCCTAGTTTAAGCATATGAAGATTACCTCTGCCAGGAAAACGATTGGCCAGCTATACTTGTTCAGTCGTGCGTGGTGTTTCTGCCCGCTCCGTTGACATATGGATGTGCAACAGCCAGCGAGATGCAGTCATGCCACGTGCCATCCGTCTGCAGCGTGGGTCGGTTCAAGAGCGCAGGTCTGAATGTAGTCAGGGTCCTGTTTTAAGTGGATAAGCATCAACGAGCCTAGAAGAAGCCCCTTAAACTGCATGCCGTTGTCGCCGCTGGAACGCCTGTGCAACGCTACGTTGTCGCTCTTCAATGGGATAAGCATCAATAGGAAAACAAGTCACGTCAGCTTCGTTCAACCTCTGCCTCTCATTAACCGGCCACTGCTCACTGTGCATATAGGAATCAGCTACGTGTACTATCCCCGCCCCTCAAGGTCGTATATGTTGGCTTGACGGCGGCGTGCTGCCAAGTTTTCCGTAACTGCGTCGACAGAGAGAAGACCTGCGGCCACCCTTTACAGTTCGGTCTCATTCACCGGTTTGTATTTCGTGCGACTTCGCAGGGCTCCTCGTCTGGGGGTGTAGCTCAGATGGTAGAGCGCTCGCTTAGCATGCGAGAGGTACTGGGATCGATACCCAGCACCTCCAATGACTATCTTTTTTTATTTTGTCACAGTGACATTCCTTCATTGTAAAAGTAAAACAACAATGAAGTAAGGAGTCACAGGGCAACAAATTGAAGCTTCACACTTCCAAGTTCGCATCGCAGCCGTTGGTGGTGCTGTGTCTGCCATTCTGCCAGGTCGAATCACCCTTTAGTGATAGCATTCTTCCTAGACAGTATCTTTGAGGCCACTTTAATGCTTCAGTTTAGCTCCGGGGACAGGAAGAGTATTGTTATTGCTCACTGCTTCTCCTTTTTGCTTCTTTTTGTTTCACCGAGGGCGCTAGGACATGCGTTATCGGGAAGACTGTAAAGTCCATGTTGGCCTGCTTCGGTGGTCAAAGGGTGTGTATCTGAGGTGCGCATCTTGATGTGAATGGCTGAGGTTGAGGCTGAGTTGTTTTTAGTCGCGTGAGGCAAATAAGATCAAGAGAGGAGCACGAAACGCTGCTAGAGGTTAGCTGGCACCCTGCTAGTTCTGTGTCATGCTTCTGCCGCGTGCTTCGTCTTCACATAGCTATTTTAGACAGATAAAGACTACCCCTCTCAGAAAAACCATTTGCCAGCTATAATGTTCAATACTGCGTCGTGTTTCCGCCTATTCCGCTGACATATGGCTGAGTAACAACCAGCCAGATTTAATCACGCCACGGGCCATCCTTCTGTTGCGCGCGTCAGTTCGACAGCGTAGGTGTGCGTCCTGTTTCAACTGGAGAGGCACAGACAAGCCTGCAGAAGAAGCTCCTTCAACTGCAGGCCGTTGTTGCCGCCGGGAAGCCTGTGGAAAGCCTAGCTCTCTACATCGCCTTGCAATGGTTCTCGGTGGGAACAATGTCTAGTGACTGCATGGAATAAGCATCATTAGCGAAGCAGATAACGTCCACTATGGTCAACCTCTGCCTCTTATTAACCGGCCATTACCCTCTGCGCATATAGAAGTGGGCTACCTATACAACTGCCGTCCCTCAGGGTCGCGATTGCCGATTTGACGGCGGCGCGCTGCCAGGTTTTCCGGAACTGTGCCGACAGAGAGAGGCCGTGGCCACCCTTTCCCGTTTGATCTAATTCACCGCATTAAATTTCCTTAGACTCCGCAGTATCCGCCGTCCGGGGGTGTAGCTCAGATGGTAGAGCGCTCGCTTAGCATGCGAGAGGTACTGGGATCGATACCCAGCACCTCCACTGACTGTTTTTTTTTTTCCTTCCTTAATAAGTTGCCTGACTTGTACTCGCAAAACCGAACAAAAATTTGTTTTAGTAACAGAACTCGCTCTTAAAAGCACGATGGGGTCACTGAAATAAATTATTACATCAAAATTGATTTGCTCCTGACATTGAATTAATCGGTTATTTTTGCTAACATGCTCAGAACAAAAAAAAAATCCAGCCTTTACTTTGGCCTGCAGTAATAGTTCATTTCAGTCGCCGGACATAGTGATAATATAGATTGGCAGGATAGACTGTTGACCTTTTTTTCTCTTCTAATATTCTGCATATGACTCGATTTTTATGCTAGAGGAACAATACACTAAGCCGCAATGTGCACATTACCGAAAGTCTATAGCACTGTCAAGGTCAAATGAAATGCAAACGGAGTAAAAGCAAAAAACGTGTAGATTCCATAGACAACGTGGTTCACCAGAGCCTGGTTCTCTTGGACTTCGCTTCTGACGCCTGATTGTTGCCCTTCATTATATCGAACATACGGCGGCATAGTTAAGCGGGCACCAGTCGAAATCCTCGCACCTTTGAAATCCGGTGTTTATATAGTCTCACAATTGTTTAATCTGTCCTTGACACGCCCGAGCTCAGCGGCTCTGCGTTACTGGCAACTCGGGTCATGGCCGATGCGATTAGAAAGCGGAGAATTTTAGCATAGGACGTTCCGCTTTCGTGGGGACCCAGCCACGCCTGCACAGAGGCAGGTGTCATCATCATCATCATCATCATTTATTGAACCCTTAAAGATCCCGTCTGGGACAAACAAAAAATAACAAGAATAACAAATTTGACGTGAAATTAGCGTCAGGTGATTCAAATAGAACTGAATATATATGGCAAAGCAGTAGTATATAAATTACACATTAAAAAGTACGGAAATGAAATAAGTGGGAAAACAGTTGGGGGGGGGGGGGGGGGGTCGCAATAACACAAGCAGTTCAAATTGCACTCAGCATCGCGAGGGAAGTAGCTATAGTTGGATCAAGTGGTCTGTTATTAGCTGCCTAAATCTGGCGGGATTAGTTTCGATGACAACGGTTTCAGGAAGATTGTTCCATTCCTCTATGGCGATGGGAAGGAAAGATTTGTTGAAAGCGTTGGATGAACCATGCAACCGCTGAATGCTGAGGGAGTTGAATAATCGGCGAGATGAGCGTAAGGGAGCAGATAACAAAGTTTGGCGTAGTGCAGGGAATTTAAAGTATAGTTTGTGGAAAAGACAAAGAATTGATACTTTTCTGCGGAATGCTAATGGTTCAAGGCCGAGAGACGATTTTAGGTTGGTAACGCTGTGTCGAGACGAATACTGCGACGAGCCCACACTTCGCCCCAAAGGGTCACCTGCGCATGCGCAGATGACTCCTGGCGGAAGCGGATTGCACTATACTGAAGCTCTCTCTTATATCTACGTAGTTGAAACTTGGTTCAGCGCAAAAGACGTACACAAAGAAAGGAACCGACACACACGGAACGCTACGTAGGTCGACGATGTAACTAACAGCTATTATTTCACGTCGTAAGTGAGGACCGCCTGAGCAGAGACTTAACCAAAGACAACTAGATTCTGCCGAAACTTTGCCCTTTAGCTCGTTTCGTCTAATTTATGCTCCATAAGTTTACGGCAGCGCTCCATACTTTAAGAAAAATACCCGTGGTAGTTGCGCAACGTATGTCCTCCACCCCGGAAAGTGACCGTCATGCAAATAATTAAGGGAGAAGAAAAGAGAAAAGTTTTATCAGTTGCTCTATAAAGGCATTTAGATGAGCGAGATGCCATGAAAACTAGTATAAAGACCAAACTGAACTTAATTTGTATTTCCCCAATGTCAACATCTATAACTGGTTATCCCGTTAAACGTGCGCGAATATTCAGTGCTTTGGAACACGAATCGAGCATTAATATTCGTATATATATTTGAAAACTTAGTCTTTTACGCACTTTGAGGATTCGAAAGGGCTTGAATATTTGAAACAAGCTTAGCATGCAGAATATGAAAGAAGCCAACAGCCACAGAAACCAAGGGGCACAGGGGATGTTTTTTTTTTACTTATTTATTTTGTGGTGTTGATCAATTTAGAATATTACTGAATATGTTATCGCTTAAAGCTAATTGATTAGAAAAGCAGAAGAAAAAACAACCACATGCCGCCGGTGGGATCCGAACCAATCCGAGCCCCTCATCCCCCTTCCCTTGTTTGCTTAGCATGCAGAAGTGCACTAAAAAGAATCTGTTTTTTTATGTTTTTACTACGAAGTTCCTGTGGAAGTCGTACAGCTTTCCTTAGTAGCCGTATGGCTCCGCTTGTGAGGATGCCAATGAGTGATTACTCCCGTATTATTAATAATCTGTCTTTTGCGCGGTCACGGCTAAGCCAGCTTTACCGAACGCGAATATATATGGCGGCTTCGTGCAGCACACTATAGGTATGAAATTTTTACATGATATGACATTTTTACTCTACAGGATATTTTCGCTTGATACCATGTGATACCTTATGACCTTTTTTCTTAAAATATCCAGAATTATTCTTTCCATAATTATAATCGTGGGGTTTTAACATATTTTCGGTAACAAGGACGGCGCTCCAACCCGCAGTCTTACTGACCCAAACCATGCCTCAATGCCTCATGTTGACGCTTAATCGATCATTCTTCAACAAAGGTGAAAGCTGCAGCTTGTGAAAATAGAAATGCTTTCTTGAATAAATGCATTTCCGTCTCATTATTCGACATTCGATTGGTTGTTATTCGATGGTTCGTATTCGATCATTTTTATATACGCGAACCCCTCGTTTTCCAGTTCAAGGTCCAAAGAAACTTTACAGGCGTATTTTCCAACCATTCTGTGCCCTGTATTTGGAATCAGTTTACAGCACCTGTTAAAAAAAATACATTTTAGACCCGTTTCGTGATGCCACAGCAACCTGCTTTAAGACATAAAAGGCATTCTTGGAGGTGCTGGGTATCGATCCCAGTACCTCTCGCATGCTAAGCGAGCGCTCTACCATCTGAGCTACACCCCCGGACGAGGAACACTGTGGAGCCTAAGGAAATATAAAGCGGTGAATGAGATCGAACGGGAGGGAGTTGCCACGGCCTCTCTCTGTCGACACAGTTCCGGAAAACTTGGCAGCGCGCCGCCGTCAAGTCGACAGTTGCGACATTCAGGGTCGGCAGCCGTATACGTATCCGATTCCTATATACTCAGAGAGTAGTTGCCGGATAATGAGAGCCAGAGGTTGACCATAGTGGACGTGATCTGCTTCACTAATGATGCTTATCCCATGCAGTCACTAGTCATTGTTCCCGCCGAGAACCATTGCAAGGCGGTGTAGAGAGCGAAGTGTAGATGGCAACAGAATGATTGCCCGTAGCCCGAAACTACCTAGCTGGTTGTTGCTCAGCCATTTGTCCGCGGGACAGGCGGAAGCAAAACGCAGTATTGAACATGTATAGCTGGTAAATTGGTAAATTGGTTTTTGAGGAAAGGAAATGGCGCAGTATCTGTCTCACATATCTCGGCGGACACCTGAACCGCGCCGTAAGGGAAGGGAGGAAGGTAAGAGTGAAAGAAGGAAGAGAAAAAGGTATGCCGTAGTGGAGGTCTCCGGAATAATTTCGACCACCTGGGGATCTTTAACATGCACTGACATCGTACAGCACACGGGCGCCTCTTGCGTTTCGCCTCCATCGAGACGCGGCCGCCGCGGTCGGGTTCGAACCTGGGTACTCCGGCTCGGTAGACAACATCTTCATCTGTCTAAAATAGCTATGCGAAGACGAAGTACGCGGTAGAAGCATGACAAAGAACTAGCAGGGTGCCAGCTAACCTCTAGCGCCGTGTCGTGCTCCTCTCTTGATCTTATTTGCCTCACGTGAATAAAAACAAACAAAAAGCAGAAGCAGTGGGCATAACAATCCTCTTCTTGTCCCCAGAGCTAAACCAAGGCATTAAAGTGACCCCAAAAATACTAACTGGGAAGAATGCTGACCAGTTATCACCAAAAGGGTGATTCGACCTGGCAGAATGGCAGGCACTGTGTCACCAACAGCTGCAACGCGGACTTGGAAGTCTGAAGCTCCAATCAGATCTTTTTTTTTTTTTCAGTATGGTATTCATTACAGTGATGCGATGTTCTATGTACGTGAGCTATCCACAAACATTACGAAGACGCTGGCACATCAACACACATAAGCAACGAAGCAAGAGACAAGAGGCAATTCGGAGCACATACTCGTGCTGCCAGTGTTATGGACCTCAGGAACATAAACACTTGAGTGCAGTGGGGTCGTGCGGCGACCCTGGGGCGTGCCCGGAATTCCTGTTGAAATAAAGATTTTTCTCTCTCTCTCTCTCTCTCTCTCTCTCTCGGTAGCTTGACACTCCATTGGTGTTTTACTTTTACAACGAAATAATGTCACTGTGAGAAAAAAAATAACAGTCAGTGGAGGTGCTGGGTATCGATCCCAGTACCTCTCGCATGCTAAGCGAGCGCTCTACCATCTGAGCTACACCCCCGGACGAGGAGCACTGTGGAGTCGAAGGAAATTCAAACCGGTAAAGGAGATCGAACGGGAAAGGGTGGCCGCAGGTCTCTCTCTGTCGACTCTGTTGCGGAAAACTTGGCAGAGGTTGACCACAGTGATCTGCTTTGCTAATTATGCTTATTCCATGCAGTCACTAGACACTGTTCTCACCGAGAACCATTGCAAGGCGGTGTAGAGAGCGAGGCTTTCCACAGGGGCCCCGGCGGCAACAACGGCCTGCAGTTAGAACATGTATAGCTGGCCAGTCGTTTTTCTGGCAGGGGTCGTCTACATCTGAGCAGACTCTAAACTAGCAATCTGAAGAAGACACGTACGACAGAAGCATGACACAGGGCAAACAGGGGCGTCATGTAACCCCTAGCCGTGTGCCATATGTCTCTCTCAATCTTATTTGACTGACGTGACTAAAAAAACACAAAAGGCAGAAGTAGTGGGCAATAACAATCCCCTTGCCGAGCTAAACCGAAGCACCACAGTGGCCCCAAAAATACTAGCTAGGAAGAATGCTATCCCTAAAGGGTGATTCGGCCTGGCAGAATGGCAGACACAGCGTCACCAACGGCTGCGATGCGAACGTGGAAGTCTGAAGCTTCAATTAGTTAACCTGTGGCTTCTTACTTCATTGGTGTTTTACTTTTACAACGAAATAATGTCACTGTGACGAAAACGAAAATAGTCAGTGGAGGTGCTGGGTATCGATCTTAGTACCTCTCGCATGCTAAGCGAGCGCTCTACCATCTGAGCTACACCCCCGGACGAAGAATACTGCGAAGACGCGCGAAATACAAACCGGTGAATGAGATCGAACGGGAAAGTGTGCAAGAAAGCGCGTTTACTTGGATCCGCCGGCACCGTATCGGAAAACTTGGCGAGCCGTGTGGACCTACCGGGCGCAGCGACTCAAGGCGGGTGGTCGTATGCGTTTCCGGCTTAGGATTGTGCTGTGGCCGGTAGTAAAGTAACAGGGGCACACAGCAGTTGGCATGGCCTCTACCGGGTCTAAACTGCTGGCATTTGTTTGGATTCTCCTCCGGCCGATAATCATTACGAGGTAGAGCAGCAAACGTATTGTTTACACCAGTCGAACAGGCTTTTTCTGACGTGGTCAACTCATGTCTACTCTTCAGGAGCAGTTCAGCGAGAACAAAATGCCGCACGCCACCGTATATGTGGCATATATAGCTGACGACAGCTGGTCATTGATTTATTTGTTAGCATAAAATGCAGAAAAATACACATAACTAAAATTGTATATGGCCGGATATGACTGCCGGCTGTCGTTGGCAAAAAGCAAAAGCAAACTTCAATGACCGGATCCTAAAACTCGAAGAAAAGTCATATTGAAATGTTTGCAGAATATTTATGATTTTAAGATCGTTATGCACAAATAAAAGTACTCAAAGACACTATCGATCCTTCGAAGAGAAGGGACCACAATTTAAAACTTCACGAATTTACTTTTAGAGGTGACGTGCTCAGTTACTTGTTGCTTTTCATATCAGCCCCTTGAAGGAATTGTTATTGCTGACCAAATAAAGCCTTTTTTCACGCGTAAAGTGCATCATCTTTTGTTTTGTGTATGTGAAATTGATCCGCCTGTATTATTGGCTGTTGGTGATGCAGATACAAAACAAAATAAAAATACGCAAACAGGGCTCCACGCAGTTGACCGTCAACTCGGCGTCATGGTTCTGCAGACTTTAATCGGTTTTAATAAGGAGCCAATGGAGAATAGAAGAGGTTAACCATAGCGGGTCCGCAGAGTTTAGACCACAGTGCTCACGTGCATGGTCACGGACTGAGAATACCGACTTCCGTTTGGCAGAACAGCTGCGACGGCAATATCTAAGCTGCGAATAAAATATTCTTTGGTATCTTCTATAAGATATAGACTTTACAAATGTGACACTGTTTCTTAACATATCAGCCGCATTGGTTTGGTTGCTATGGGGTTCGGCCGTTAAGTCCATAGTAGCGTGACCGTATCCTGGCCGCGAGGTGCGCATTTCGATTGAAGTAAAATGCAGAAATGCTGTGTCCTAGGCGAAGGCAGTGAACTCCATGAGGTCTGAATCAATCCAGAGCCCTCCACTACGGCACTGCAGGAACGGGGAAAAAAAAATGGAGGTGCTGGGTATCGATCCCAGTACCTCTCGCATGCTAAGCGAGCGCTCTACCATCTGAGCTACACCCCCGAATGGAGACCGCTGCGGAGTCTAAGGAAATATAAAGCGGTAAAGGAGATCGAACGGGGGAGAGACCTGTCATGCCCTTTCTCCGTCGACACCGTTTCGGAAAACTTGGCAGCGCGCCACCGTGAAGTCGACAGTCGCGACATTCAGGGTCGGAAGTCGTATACGTATCCAATTCCTAAATACTCATAGAGTAGTTGCCGGTTAATGAGAGGCAGAGGTTGAACGAACCTGACGTGACCTGCTTTCCTAGTGATGCTTATCC
This sequence comes from Amblyomma mixtum, assembly GCF_055824585.1. NCBI lineage: Eukaryota > Metazoa > Arthropoda > Arachnida > Ixodida > Ixodidae > Amblyomma > Amblyomma mixtum. The sequence continues at coordinate 12,207,683 of NC_143018.1, read as the reverse complement.
CATTGAAAAGCGACAGTGAAGCGTTCTACAGGCGTTCCGGCGGCCACAACGGCCTGCAGTTGACGCGACGCTGAGGGACGGAGATTGTGCTCTCGGCTGGCTCCTATACAGGGTGTTTCACCTAAGACTTTCTGCAATTTTTAAAAATAAGCTATTTGAATTAGATGCGCGCTTTTTCTGGCACAGCATTGTCAGTGGTGTAGTACATCATAATGCATCTAAGACGTGCTAACTAGCAGGCTTGTTAACCAATATTTAATAGTTAACTTTTAAACTATTAACGTTGGGCTCCTTAATTATTGAGAGGCATGTAGCCCACCGTAAGTGATGTCCATATCCGTTTTTAGAATTTCGAGAACTCGATTATCCTCGGCGCTGTGGCCCAACAAATTTTGACTATTTCGACGAGTTACGTGCACTGGAGAGGTTGCTTTGCCTGCAAGCTTCTCAAACCGCATGTATTTTGGCGCGATGTAGGCGAAATTTGTTGGGCCACAGCGCCGAGGATAATCGCGTTCTCGAAATTCTAAAAACGGATATGGACATCACTTACGGTGGGCTGCATGCCTCTCAATAATTAAGGAGCCCAATGGTAATAGTTTAAAAGTTAACTATTAAATATTGGTTAACAAGCCTGCTAGTTAGCACGTCTTAGGTGCATTATGATGTACTACACCACTGACAATGCTATGCCAGAAAAAGCGCGCATCTAATTCAAATAGCTTATTTTTGAAAATTGCAGAAAGTCTTAGGTGAAACACCCTGTATACCATTCAAATATGATATACTACTATATATACACTATATACCATTCACAACCAGTTCAAGAGGGACAGAGGTCGTCTGAAGTTTACTTGATCTGCTCTGCTAAAGAGTCTTATTGTATGGAATCATTCAGAGAGCGAAGTGTTCCACAAACGCCCTAACGGTCATTCACTCCTTCCTGGAGTGCTCGGCTTATTATCAGCGGGCCTTGGCGGAGCCAGTGCTCTTCTTCACAGGGCCTTATTGCTGGCCTCAAATAATTTAACTTTTTTCCTCCTCCTTCCTCCCTACCGGTAACAACGGACTGCATCTGAAGTGGCTTCTTCTAGGCTAGTCGGTGCTGGTCCAGTTGGAACAAGGTGCTTACCTTCGCGACCTAAACGATGCACGTGACAGACGGATGGCCCGTGGCCGACTACAGCTTGCCGGATGTCATCTCTTCGCGTGTCGGTGGACCAGGCAGAAACACGGCGCATGATTGAACGAGTATAGCTGGCCAGTTGCTTGTCGGACATGGATCGTATGTACAGCCTTTGTCAAAAGTTTGGAGCCCAGAAGGTTTGCTTCTGAAGCACACTGTCTGGTTCGTAATGCATCACCAGCGCTCCTTTGTCAAAAGTTTGGAGCCCAGGAGGTTTGCTTCTGAAGCACACTGTCTGGTTCGTAATGCATCACCAGCGCTCCAAATTTGCTGAAGGTAAGAATATTTGTGGTCCTGCCTCCTCCAATGGGTAGGACTACCACTAATTTTACAGGATTCCCACTACCAGGCTTAAAAGCAAACCCCCTGGGCTCTAAACTTTTGACAAAGACTGTACGTTTCTACAAACTAGCCAGAGGAAACGCCCAACATAAACGCGGCATATGGCTAACAAGCATCAGCCGTTTGCCGTCAGCTGCGTGCTGTCCTTCTTCATTGATTTCGTTCGCCTTATAAGCGACTAAAAATACACAAAAGGTAAGAGCATTGAGCAATAGTGACCCCTGCATTCCATCACAGATTAACCCAAAGCACTCAAGTGGTTCAAAAGCTAAGATATAGAAGTAATGTTTATCACTAAATGTATCGGTTTCCGTTTGGCGAAATGGCTGCAAAGGCGTACGTCAGCGACGTCTATAACGCAAACTAGAAAAATCTGAAGCTCCCTACTGATTTTTTTATACCGTCTGTACACTCTTTCCTCTAATCTGTCATCTATTTTTCTTTTTAGAATGAAAAATATTTGTTCTCGCATGCTAAGCGAGCGCTCTACCATCTGAGATAAACCCCCTGAGTTCAGGAAATGAGCCTCAATATAGGATATAAAAAACTAAGCACCCTCTTCCAAAAATCAACTGAAAAGAAAAGGCCAGGAACTGAGACTAAACTAATACTGTTTCATGACATTGACAAGAGCGCCTACGCTGAGTTAAAAAACAGCTAAAGGCATGCTTGCTCGCGTGTGAAGTCATCAAATCACTGGACATTCTGCAGTGTTATGCATAGCGTCCTACGGGCACACAGCAGACTTTTGATGGCTAATGGCAATGCAGAAACAAGGAGCCAATTGTTGTTTCACTGCAGGCTGGCACGTCAATGGCCTGCGTTACACGGTATGGTTTCGTTTTCTGAGCTGACGGCTTTCGTGTCGCAAAGTGCTTGCAGGCGGCCAGACTGACTTTTCAATGCACCTGTGCATATAGTGCTGTGATTCAAAAGAAATCGAAAGCTCATGGAACCTAACCATGCGTTGGCCTTGCCAAAGCAGGTAGACAGAAGAAAGGATCCTTTAGACATGAGCTCAAGGCACGTTTTACGGACTATCACAAATTTTCTTCCGTTAACATTTTTACGTAGGATGTCCACACAAGACTATTATCGATGAACAAACGCACAAGCTAGCTGCTCCGAGGCTGGTGTCCTCCTCACCCTCTATGGCAAAAATTTATGTCCCAGTCGGTGATAGCAGTCGCTAAGGCGTACGCTTCGCTGGATAACAAGCAGCGCTGCCAACAATGCCTGCACTAATTGTGAAAGCCACAAGGTTTATTTCAGCGTCCTTGCATGATACTTCAGCGCGCTCTGCACCGTCTACAAACAAGAAGTGACATAATGTATATGGCCACTCATCCTGTGCATATGTGCAGGTCGACGACCAGCGGTGGCACAAGGTGGACATCAGCGTCTTCCGTGACCATGCGGTGCTTTACCTGGACTGCGAGAAGCACTCGAGCCTCGAGCTCGTGCCTAGGGCGCCCATTGACGTCAACGGTGACGTCAACATCGCCAAGTACGAGTCGGACCTGTCCACGGTGCCGGTATGTATACAGTGCGAGAATGCGATTGGCAGTCCTATCGACCAAATGTTCCCCTTCATGGCATCTTGCGGTTTCACAATCGTAGTCACGGCTATGATTCTTTCTTCCTCTGTATACAATGATAAAGAAAAAAGCATTTCTAACACCTTAATGAACGAGATACATCCAACGATATCCCAGGAGGACACGTGCCCATTCAGCGCGTAACACCCAAGCCTATATCACACAGTTTACGTATGTCAAAGAGACAAAGCCATATCGCAATACGAAACCCAACACATGAGCAGCGGAAGGAGATGCTGTTCACGTCGGACCTGAACGATCACAGGAACCTAGTCATCAGAGCCCGAGCGGCAGCAGCCTCTAATGGAGTCTTGGACAGAGGACCCTACTCATGCTCCGCCATCTAAAATATTGCTCGTCAAAATTCATTTATTGCAATTACCATCACCTCCTTCCCAAAGTGGCACGTTATTTGGAAGATGAGCTATCCTTGAGGCAGTGAAAGATAGCAATCAATGGAAACTAGTGATCAGTCATGTGTACGCAGGAAACGTAATACTCTTTCAATAGAAAGAGTATTACCTCGGTTATAGGCCTACCCCCATGGTGTACAAATGTCATGCAGTCAATGAAGTCCTTGAAGCAGCCACTGGTGGAATGTCCTAGTGCATGCGAAATTGCCTCACCTGAGCTTCACTACTTCCAAACTTGCCGTTTGTTCGTTTTCGCTTCACTCAGAAACTCTCACGGCTCGACAGCACCGCCTCGTGCATGACTCTCGAAAGAACTGCGCAAAAGCACTAAGACACGAAATGACATACACATTGCAGGATACTGCAGTGCGTGTCACTTGTGTTTCGTCTATGTCCAGGTAACCTTTGCACAACAGTTTAGTCAATCAACCTCACGCACTCAAGAGACTGCAACAAGAAGAGGAAGCACATCTGTCTCGCTCAGGATCAAAAGTGCCATCTTTTTAGTCATTTTTGTTAGCCTGCGCTGGTTTTGATTGCTTCTTTTCTGTACTCCATCCTTCGCGCAGTCTTTAATGCGACAATGTTAAAGTGGAGAACCCGGCATCGTAGTTGGCGGGTAGACAAAATCCGAATTGATCGAGAAACTCGTGACGTCACAACCCCGACCTCGCGCGGGTAATTCAAACACCCCACAACTTCACAATCCTAATTGGTCCATGGGGTGGTCACTTGACTACCGTTATGTATTGCCTCAGAAGACAGAAAACCAACTGCACTGAAAAGAAGAACGGTTGAGCCGGGACTCGAACAGCTGCCCAGTGGGTCGCAAGCCTGGTGCACCACCCACCGACCACGGAGGACCTTTCGTTCAGTGCGATCGTACAAGCGACCACCTCATACCCCATAGTTACCAACGTTATCGCATTACACTCTTGACGCTACTTAAGCGTTCACAGAACTTTTATCCTAAAAAGCCGTCCGTTCTTTCTTTTTTTCTTTTTCGTCTCGCAGATGGACCTCCAGTGGATGGTGATGAGCTGCAACCCGGCCCGACCAGAGCGGGAGACCTGCTACGAGCTGCCGGTGGGTATTGACAATGACCGTAGCAGTTCCTGAGGATGGTGCTAGTTAACATCCTCAGTAGTTCGTCCTCAGAAAGCTACCAGGTCGTCAGGGAACTTTGACAGGTTTAACGCGATAGCGTTATAAGGAGCTCGTGTCGCAGGAAATCCGTCGTTGTCGTCGTTGATGATGAGTGAAAAATCCACGAAACATACCGAGGGAAGCAACCTAGGAGGCAGGTGGGCCACCTATAGGTCACGTGACCTTGTGGCGTCATCACAACCTGCCCACTTGATTGTGAGCAAACTGCAAACCGTGGCATGATTATTGATTGGCTGCGATAGGTTGGTCGGTAAGCGCAACGTATCGTTAGCGTTCGTCCCGTCTTCTAGTATGTCGCCCTTGTTGTCTTGCCGCGTATATTTCCAAATCATCCACACTATTTGCACGGCTGCTTTGCGTTTGCTTTCGCACAATCGACGTTAAAGTTCGCTGTCTCGTGACCTCGGCAGGAGCGATTTCTGCGGGCAACCCTGCGTATATTACGTCGAGAATATTACACGCCTGCCGATACGCGTCGTTCCTTTGCGTAACAGCACAAAAAGTCACTCATTTTTTCGGTCACTTTAAAAATTCCGAAAACATGTGCTCATCGCTTCCATTTTAAACTTTTCAACCTAAGCACGCGAATTTTACTCGTGGCTGCGCCGTCACCGCTGCATCACGCAAAAATTCCAGTTGACATCAGTTTCCTGCGTTTTTGCGTTTTCAAAATGATTTTAACCGGCATTTTAGGAGCCAGCAAATTGGAACCAAGAAAGGGACCGGTAAGAAATGTAATGAAGTCACCTCAAAATGTAAAAAAAAGAAACGCCGTTGTTCTTTGGGTTGTGATCGCTAATAGATCTATTTCTATTCAGCACTTAATAGAGAACTTCCTTTTCAAAGCTCAGCAACCTGTATGCAGATGTACTTTAATCGATAGCCTTTGCTGTCATTTAGCAGCCGCTCGACAGCAAAACATAGCATAAATCACTGACAAATTGTAAGAGTTTCAGCATAAAATCCCCGCCAAGAATCAGCTACACGGTTAGCTCCAAATTCCTTGGGAATTTCATTTCTTCAACTAGAGTACACTCTAAACTGCAACCTACGCGTTGGTTTTTCATTTTCAACACAGGTTTTAACACAGCGGGCAAAAAATGTACACAGAGGCGTAGTGCTCGCAATGAACAGTAATTCCCTTTCAACATTATCGGCTACCCGCTGACGTTTACCGGTTTGCAAAGAATAAGCAAAGTAACCAGCGACAGTGCGAACATAGACCCCGACCCCGCCCATTTATGTGCAGCCGAGGACAACACAGCCTGCTCCAACGTTGCCAACGCCCACGGAGACAACCATGACTACAGAATCCGTCTGCATCGAGTGTCCGCCGGGCCAGCCAGGACTGAACGGAACCGACGTGAGCATGCGCAGTACTGCACCTTGTACAACCTCATACCTTATATAGGGGGTGTCACATGTACTGCGGGGCTAAAAAAACTCTAAACAGGCTAAAGCAGTCCCCTGTAGTTTGAAAAGTGCCGTTCAAACGGTACAGCTTTACTTGCACCGATTCTTTACCAAGGACTCCAAAACCCTCATACCTTCTCCCCCTTCAATTAAACAATTCTCCTGCATCATTGCAGGTATGTACAAGTTGTTATTTTAGACGTTCTAATGTGTCCAGCTCCAGGACTTGAACCGCCGACAATGCTTTTGCAATAGCCTCAACAAATCGCGGAAAGATTATTAAATGTCACTGCTATAAAAAGTTATTTTGAATGGATACAGCCTACTGCGTAGATTAAACACATATATGAAGGCCTATCTACGAAGGGAAGGGAAAACTTTATCTTACTCTAGCGCTTTTTCCTGCGGTTTGGGGGCATCTTCAGACACGTTCTCTCCTTGGTTCTATCTAAACTAATTTTGAATGATATTTCACAACAACAATGAAGAAAAAGCATGGCGTGAGCATTCTCTATAAGGTGTAAACGATTCCTGCGATTCCTTTTGAGGGAGTAAATGAAAGCTTAATTGTCCCCTATTTTAATCCTTTTTAGGAGTTGCGCTACTCCTGCCTAGCCGGAGTGAATCGGGGAGTAAATCAATTTGCAGGGGTAAAAGCCCTCTCTTAGCGGGCCAGGAAAGAAAATGCAGGCGAACGGTGAATCAACCGCGGAAGTTTCGGTCAGGAGCCGGAAACATTACCTGTTCACTGCCGCACGGACGGTCCTGATTTGAATTCGTATAATATGCTGTAGATTGACTCTTACCGAAGGTTGAGTTTTACTGTTTTACTGTCTTATGGTTACTCATAGACCGCTATCATACTGTAACTTTCACCGCTCGATAAATGAGGACACAGCACAGAGAAGTGCTACGTATACTTCGCAGAACCGTGGTCAAAAACAAGTACATGGCTTATGTTGAAGATTTGCCCTTCGTGAACGGAAATCACTGGCGTTCTCTTGCATAGCTGGTACCATAAAAAACTAATTCGCTTCACATAGCTCATGTAAGGTATTTCTAAAGACATTTCGCAGAAAACTCTGAAGATATACGGGCATTTAAAGGAATTAAGTATTTTTCATGAGCCAAAACGTTGGCTGTTTGTCCAATGTTTTCTCTTTCTGATAAGGCTATTGTTTCGAAACACATGTGCAGAAATGTGAGCGCAGATCTCGAGCGACGCAGTGACGAAAAGCACCTCAGTTTGCCGATGCAGCTATATACTGCCTAGCTGAAACCAGCAAGCAGACAGTTATGTGCGAAATTATGTTACGTATGTTACGTTACGTACTTAGTACATCAAGCGAGCGTATTTCTGCCACTCTTAGGAGGTTTCGTAATTAAAAGTCAGCAGAATCAGCAACTAAACAGTTTACTGATTGATGCAGGTAACAAAAGATCGCAGTTTTGGTACATTGTACAAGCGGAGGTAGTATATTTAGCTTCCAACTCCATTTATCCGCAGAGTGAGTGCGCAGCGATGAAATAGGAGTAAACACAATTTAGGCAGAGTAAACGACTGATGAGACAGAATACACAAATGCTGGAGAAAGCACAGCCGCTGGTTTACTCTGGCCGTACTCCCTTTAGTTTTTAAAGCACCTGATTTCAGCATGTACTGTAGGCACAGCTGGACTATGCAGCTCGAGAATCTGCAGTATCCCTCCCCTTCAGCATTCTACGCATTGTGTTCAAATTGCAAAAAAATCTATCACAATACAAGTTTGTTTGCTGAAATTACACAGCTAATAATTTCATTTTTTGCTTTCAAGTTTTATTATTGCCATTTTCCTAGTATCTCCGAATGTTAAAGGTTCATATGTACAAGAGCAGTCCAGCCGGATTCCTCAATTCACGTGCGCGCGCTCTTCCCTGAGAAGACAAGTTACAGAGCCTTTCAACAGCGTGAAAAAAAAATTATCAACAGTTTGCACAAATTTAAAAAAAAAAGAATCAATACATAGTTCACCTGAGGTACAGTGCTCCGTTTTATGGGCGAATCCATCCCCAACCACTCGCATAGCGCTCAACTTCCAATTTTGAGTAACGATCCTCTTAACGATTACACCGTCACATTGTACAATAAACTGCAGAATACGAAGTGGAAACAGTTATGATTCATAGTGCTGAATGATAGCACCCACGTTTTTGTGTCGGCGCCCAACAATGCCACGCTTCAGACTGGGATGTGCCACACCCGCTACCAACAGGTAAATGTGCACGTGCTCTGCTATACCGTCTCTCTGAATTCCAGGGTATTCCAGGTAGACCAGGCCAAGACGGACTACCCGGAGTGCCTGGCCTCCCAGGTTTCAAAGGCGAGATTGGCGCCGCTGGACTGCCGGTGAGTATGCAGACTGAGACCTTCCAGGGCAGCTTACGACATCTTAGTGAGTGAACATACTTATGAAATTAAACTTCGTGCTCTAAAAAAACCCTAAACCAACCAAAACCGGAACCTGAACGCTATAGAAATTAAAGTACAATTAAAGTACAATTAAAGTATTCTTAGCAAATAGAGGAAAGGGCACAGTGTCATACGTAAGCTGGCTGTCACAGCGAGAAAACGAATAGACCAGAAGCGCACACGTGAGGGCTTGCATAATATCAGGTTCATTGTTGTCGGTTTCTTTCTATAAACTTAAGGATGAGATTCGTGCCGTTTCATGACACAAACGGTACAGCTTCCCTCATAAAATCAGTCACATGCCACGTGCCTTTACAGCCTGTTTTTTATCAAGCAGGTAAAAATACTAAAGCGACAAAAAAGCCAGCTGCCTGTAGAGAGTAGAACTTTTACTGTACAAGTTGGAACCCAGTTAACTATACCGGTTTTTCCAGCGAATGTGAATCCAAATTTTCTAATATAGGTTTCTTGATATATATAAACGGCTTCTCCGGCGTTGTAATACCAAAGACAAGCGAATTCCGATAACTAGTAAGACAGGTAACTAATGTTTAATGAATAGTACTTTTTAACACCAGGCTGCAATCTGACATTTGTATCCGGCCATTAATATAAGACATCTCACTTTTTATAGTCTCGAAAACACAATTACCCTCGTCGCTACGGCACGCAGAAAAATTATCGTCGTCATGGGCCCTTTTCGAAAAGTGCGCAAAATGACGTATATCACTCTACATCACTCCATGAGAGAAGCCAACAGCCACAGAAACCAAGGGGCACAGGGGATTTTTTTTAAATTAATTTATTTATTTTTCGGTGTTGATTAGTTTTAGAATAATACTGAATGTGTTATCGCTTAAAGCTAATTGATTAGAAAAGCAGAAGAAAAAACAACCCACATGCCGCCGGTGGGATCCGAACCCACGACCTCCGAATTACGCGTCCGGTGCTCTACCTCTGAGCTACGGCGACGGCTGTCAATTCTTCTGTTTTCGGGGGTATTTATGTTTACAAATAACCTAACCTTGAGAGTGTTCATCAGCGCCACCCACGTTCATAAGCGGCGGACGTAGAACGTCCCGAGTTACCGCAGGTGTGACGTAGAACGTCATCGAACGGAGAGGGTGGAAGCGGCGTGAGAACCCTCTTATGCTTCCTATGGCATCAAGGCTGCCAGAACCGAGGCCCTCGCCAAGCAATTAAGCAAACAAGGTAAGGGGAATGAGGGGCTCGATATAAATATGAGAGAAGCCAACAGCCACAGAAACCAAGGGGCACAGGGGATTTTTTTTTAATTAATTTATTTATTTTTCGGTGTTGATTAGTTTTAGAATATTACTGAATGTGTTATCGCTTAAAGCTAATTGATTAGAAAAGCAGAAGAAAAAACAACCACATGCCGCCGGTGGGATCCGAACCCACGACCTCCGAATTACGCGTCCGGTGCTCTACCTCTGAGCTACGGCGACGGCTGTCAATTCTTCTGTTTTCGGGGGTATTTTCTATGGCTGTTGGCTTCTTTCATATTTATAACGAGCCCCTCATTCCCCTTACCTTGTTTGCTTAATTACATTACTCCATGGCACTCGAGTCACGCGGTACAGAGAAGGTCACGTGCGCCATTGGCGGGCGTTGTTTTGCTCTCACCAAGAAAGCGCGCTTTTCAAAAAGGGGCGTGCGGCGGCCGAAATTTTAGCGACAGCGCCAAAGGTAATTGCGTTTTCAAAATTCTCAAATATAAAGCTACTACCTACAGCCAGCTACAAATCTCGAACAGCAACCACGCGCCTAGTAATAGTCAAACGGTTCGATATTAGAAATTAGTTAACCATCTTCCCTGCAACGTCTCTCAATTGAATCGCCTATCATCCTCCTGCAAAAATTTTCAATCTGCCGTGTATGCCACCAGAGATATCGGCGATTAAAAACGGCCTTTTACATTTCCCCTCTCAGCTCATTCACCACGGAGTGAGCCAGAAAAAAAACAACAAAGATTACAGGCCGGGACTCTCTTCAGGGAACGAAAGGATCACCCGGACAACCGAGCTCGGTTCCTTCATTCGTTTTTTTCTTTTTTTGTCGCTCGTTCCCCCGCCACGGCACGACAGAAGGGAGAGTGGAAGATACTGATTTGCCTACGAACAGCACTGCGGCTTTTGGCGAGTCAATAACAGCCGCCCACAGTGGCGTCATGTGTCGCCGAGAGGCGCGGGAATTCGGATCTTTTATCAATTACTTGTAAACAAACACCTAGGTTTTGAGAACTTGAAGACGGCATGAACGCACAATGGCCTTTACTCAATGCATGAATTTTATAGCTGCCTTGAAAACTATCGCCGGGACATGATTCGCCTGCTTTGTGATGTGTTCCAGCACTGGTGTTACAATGCCGCAGAAGCCATCTCTGTAGCTCAGAAGGCTTGTTTTTTTTGTTTTTTTGAACTTCAGTTCACCTTCCCTGAAACAACCTTGCATAACGCGAGCATAAGAGTGAAAAGGCTTCTTCATAAGGGAGGCCAAAGTTCATGGTAGTGCCTCTTCACATCTTGTGAGTACTAGGGAAGAATATAGGAGAACATATATGTGCGCCCCATCTTCCCCTGTGTGCACACCCACGATCGCGAGCAACAGTCCATTTCACCACCACAGCCAGCCATTAAATTACCTTAATAGAGCGGGCATTTGCTATTCTAGGTCGTGGTCCTTGAATCACTTAAAATGTTCAGCCGGTCACTGTATTCTGGGTCCCAGCACGGCTCCAACATCTTACGTCGTCGCAACCTAAGCATACTTCGGTCTTTCCTGCATCCATACGCACCAAATCTGCTATGTTCCTCCTCTTGTATTTCTAAATTCACTCTGCTTCAAGTGAATGTGCATGATGACCATCCTAAACGAGACCTAAACAAACCATAATGTATAATAAACTTGTACTAAAACATCCTATGAAGTGTTCGCCTAGACGGGTTTTCTTCCCCTCAAAACCATTGGGCATGTGAATGACAGCTACACTTCATGCAATACCTGCAATCAGGGACCACCAGGACTGGATGGCTTGCCTGGGTTACCTGGACCCACAGTAAGTCCAATGTTTATATTTTGCTTTCTAGTGACAACAGAATGAGAGCAAGTTTGAAAACTCGGCTTTGTTAACTTTGTAGAAGCAAATGCTAGGTGATTCGAGTACTGCATTTAAATTAAATCTTTCTGCATATCCCCTGCCATTTTTTCTGCATGTGCGTTTAATCAGAGGAACATTTAATATTGCTCAAAGGTCATTCTTCTGGGTACTCCTTTTGTGTTGAGATACAAATAAATTAACAGGAAAATTTCACACAGGGACCTCTTGGACCAAAGGGTGATATCGGTGCACCAGGAATCTCCGGCATACCAGTGAGTTCATGCGATATTCTCCATGAGGCATCATCATTTAATAGGTGCCGTATTTAAACCTTTCACAAAGCTTCAACATTAACAACAAAATAGACTTCACTGTAGGTCACTAATAATGTAGAGGTCACTAGGAATGTCACTAATAGTGTGCAAGACAATCATATTAGTTCAACAAAATTGCATTAGCTGTTCTATTTAACCATGGTCATGCGCGGCCCAGAAATGAAAAATACGCTTGAATTCTTAATTTTTAACATTCTCTTCACAATCCACTTTCCTGAATTGCAACTAGTGCAAGCTTTGTGTTTAGTGATAGCAATGGTGATAGACAGTGACACAGACCCGAGGCAATCCAGCAGAGGCAGCACTTGGCCACAGTTTTTCTGATGTCTCTTAATTTGCTTGCTTGAATTTTCAATTTTTAACATTCTGTTCACAATCCACTTTCCTGAATTGCAACTAGTGCAAGCTTTGTGTTTAGTGATAGCAATGGTGATAGACAGTGACACAGACCCGAGGCAATCCAGCAGAGGCAGCACTTGGCCGCAGTTTTTCTGATGTCTCTTAATTTGCTTGCTTGAATTTTCAATTTTTAACATTCTGTTCACAATCCACTTTCCTGAATTGCAACTAGTGCAAGCTTTGTGTTTAGTGATAGCAATGGTGATAGACAGTGACACAGACCCGAGGCAATCCAGCAGAGACAGCACTTGGCCACAGTTTTTCTGATGTCTCTTAATTTGCTTGCTTGAATTTTCAATTTTTAACATTCTGTTCACAATCCACTTTCCTGAATTGCAACTAGTGCAAGCTTTGTGTTTAGTGATAGCAATGGTGATAGACAGTGACACAGACCCAAGGCAATCCAGCAGAGACAGCACTTGGCCACAGTTTTTCTGATGTCTCTTAATTTGCTTGCTTGAATTTTCAATTTTTAACATTCTGTTCACAATCCACTTTCCTGAATTGCAACTAGTGCAAGCTTTGTGTTTAGTGATAGCAATGGTGATAGACAGTGACACAGACCCGAGGCAATCCAGCAGAGGCAGCACTTGGCCGCAGTTTTTCTGATGTCTCTTAATTTGCTTGTTTAGTGCTTAATTGCTGGAAGTGGTAGATTGGGGCACATATACTACAGCTAGGAGAGAAATCTTTCATGCGATTTAAGAACACATATGGCAGAGAGGAATATCACCTGTTCAGTCAATACAGCGGGGTACCATCAACCGAAATCTCATGAGTTTGCCTTTTCAGTTCGCACTGCCAAATCTCAGATGCACTGAACTAGTTTTAAGCCCATTTGTATTTCACACTGCCACGTAACATTGTTGGACTGCCGTTAAAAACACTGGTGTAAGGTCAGCATTTCCGAACGACTTTGTGTACTCCAAATGTGGCGAGTTTCGCCTAGAGCATGCGGGACACTGCGTCATTAGTGCCACAGAATCTGCATGGAGGAGTAGAAAGGAAGAATAAATCGGGGCTTCACTGATGATTTTCTCGGCAACGTAATAATGTTTTCACGCAGACAGAAACGCTGATGGCCTGAAAGGTGATTTATCAGTCTAGTGTAGCGTTAACAGGGCCTACTACTGCACAATTTTAGTCTGCTCCTAACACACCTAATTTTTTCCAGGGCCTGAAAGGTCAGAAAGGAGACAGTGGAGTTTCTGGGGAACCAGGCGTGCCTGTGAGTACACTGACAAAACAGACGCGGAGCAAGCATGTGTGGACATGGCACTGAATATGTGATTGTTGCAGGGCATTCCTGGGGCTATGGGACCAAGAGGGCCACAGGGGCCACCAGGCAGCACAGCAGTGGTATGATTTGTTCATCCTCAATGCAGTTCACTTTCAGGAAGACCAGCAGAAAAAAATTAAAGGTCATTAAAAGTCATCAGTATAGGGAAGAAAACAGCAATTGATGATGATGATGGATTTTTATGGCACAAGAGTGACTGTGGCCAAAGAGCCCCATATGGCACAAGGTTTCTTCGTTTTGACTCAAGGTGGGGTCAAGGACCCATTTCCCAAGCATTTCACCCTAGAGAAGCCGAGCACCAGGCAGGGGAAAGCTTGTACCCACTGTATCACTGGTGGGTACCTGGCGGCACTGGGGAGAAAACAGCAATTAAGTAACTGCAGAGATGACTAAAATCAAATATGGCTGTTTAAATGTCTGCACAGAACATGGTTAATTATGACCAAGTACAAGTTTTTTTGAGTTCCTGTGGTTACTAATTATGATATATAACGCAGTCACCTCATACCCTGCTTTTGAGGAGATTTAGATTCAAATCTAGTCAAATTTTTCCATCTGCACTTTTTGGAGATATGCGTAATAAGCTTATCAATGAGTCGTTATTGCTTTCAGAAGTAAGAAACTCTATGGTTCAGATAAACTCTTTTGGTTTAATCACAATGATGCTGTTATGAACACAATTTTCCTCAATAAGATCACACCTGTAAAGTTGTCTTCCATACTGTCCATGCTAATTACGAGCAGGGAACACAATGCCTAAATACTAATTCATCTCTGCAGGTAGAAGGACCACTTGGACCCCCAGGAGACCCTGGCCCACCAGGCCCAGTTGTGAGTTCGCAAGATTTTTTTTTTTCAGCATATGGACAATGCATAAACTACAAATGGAACATAAGCAGCTTTTGGTTCACTAAACAAAGAGCATGTAGACTGCTTGACTCATTACGTGGTCGAAATTTCCGGAGCCCTTCACTACGGCGTCCCTCATAGCCTGAGTCGCTTTAGGACATTAAACATGCATAAACCAAACCATGTACATAATACGCGAACACTTTTATGCCACTGTACGCAATGTGAAAGTGCCTGTGTAGTCAAACTATTTGTATATAAGGTTTGCACTTTTCGCTTTAAATGGAAAAAGAACAGGTGGTAAAAGTATGGCAAATACACTTTTTGAAATTCAGTTTTCACCAAACAGGTCAGTATTCCTGGCATGCAAGGAATAGCTAGCTTGCTGTTGAGAACAAGTTACACTCAGTCACAGTTGAACATTAAATGAGCAGGGAAGTGATGTGACGGTGGCATTGTTGAATAACAAGCGAAGTTTTGCAACTTTAGGTATGTCTTCGCTAGCTTAGATGTTTCTCCAGACCAGGAAGCACCACGCCTTCATCGCCAGGTAGCTAAGCACCTTTTGTTCACTATCATCACCCTCTAAGAACAGTTAGTCCGTTTACCAGCTTTATCAACTGCATGCAGGGCAATGAAACAAAACTGTGTGTGGGCATTAATAAAAAAATATCATGTTCTTGCTACCGCACTGACTGAGCGGCAGTTCCATCGCTGGCATCGACACGTAGGCCACGTGATGCCCTGCCCTCTCGTTCAACACAGCGCGACAACACAGCAACATGCCAACCTAGTTCCTAGAAGTAAATTTCCACACGCAGTTTTGTCTGCAGGTTATCTCAAATACCTTGCATTACTATTTTAATGATGACAGCAATTTCTTCAACAAGCACAGCTCCAAGTACTACTACAATTTGCACTTTAATTACTGGCGTATAAATCGTTCATGCTGACAAAAATGCCAAGATAGACTCTAAGTGACTTTTGACCACACAGGATAGCCACATTGATCACCAAAAAAGGCTGGTACCGTATTTTCCGGTGTATAAGACGCGGCTTTTTTTTTTCAAAAATCTTGCTGGTGCGTCCTATACAAGGGTGCGTCTTATAAGCGAATTTTTCGGCTTTTTTTTTTTTGCGAGTTCAGAAATTACTCAGGTTCATGTTCAAGCTTTTTTCACCGGAAAAATATCGCTACCAATAACGCGGTGTAACACGGCTGTAATACGGGGACCGCCATGCGCAACTTTTTTAGGTGAACTTTATCATGAAACGGCGGGGATGATGACTTCCGGGATCATAAACATGCGGCCGTTTCGGAGGTCCCAAGCAAAAGTAATGTGAAATGCCAAAAGATGGCGACAATCGCGCTTTTCGCCATTGTCAAGAAAAGCCAAGACAAGCCGGCATTTTTTTTAGTCTCCCTTTGTAACTTTGCTTTGTGTACGTAGTACGTGCGTTGTGCAAAGAGAATGTTTCAGCTGCATTGCCTCCAGAAATGGGCAAACTTTTTGATAGCACATCCGAAGATGAAGACTTCGAAGGTTTTAAGTAAAAATAAAATGTTGTTATGGACATAAGGAGAGTTCTTTCGTTTTTTTTTTTTTTTTTTTTTGCTAAAACGTGTGGGGGGGGGGGGGGGTATGGCATGAGTGTTGCCTTATAGATCACTCAGCGTTCCTTAAGAACTCACAGGTACGGTGCATTTCACGATGGTCACACAAGCATGTTTAATTAAGCCTCACTAGCCTGACTGGATAAATTGGGGTGCGTCTTATACACGGGCGCGTCTTATATACCAACTTTTTCAGTGACAGTCTGCATATATGGCAGGTGCGTCTTATACAAGAGTGCGTCTTATACACCGAAAAATACGGTAATTGATCCGTTGAAAATATTACTTGGTTGAAAAAAGCCAAACTTACATTTGAAATAAGCACTGAAAAAAGTTCAACAAATTTTTAAAAATAAAAACCAAAAAGTCCAACCAACCCCCTACATATATCATAGTCATGAGCAGTCTGGTGGCTTCAATTCCCACCTAGGCCAAGTTTCAAATTGAATAAAGTTGAATAATTTTATTTCGCCACCAAGTACAGTTACAGTTATGGGAAAACAGCAAACCGGCTGCCCGTGCCCACAGACAGCTTGAAATAACTTATCTCAGCTAGAATTTTTCTGAAAATTGCATTTTTGGAGTACACAATGCATCAAGGCCACTCAAACTTTGGAAACAGAATAGCAAGCTATTGTATTATTTGCTGGAATGCAAAACTGCAATGTGTGGAACAATCATGTCTTTACCCCTTTAAGGCAATTTGACCCTGGTTATTTCATCCTATCAGGAACAATACATGTTAAGAGCAATATGTTGCTGCTTTCGTTATTTGTTTATAAACGCAACACTAGTGCGTGAGCTGGTTCATGTGGGACCTCATGACTTATTAAGACAGTGAAATTTAAACAAAAATGGGCAAACCATGATGCAGATGCCAGCCAAGAAGTGAAGCGATGAAACAATGACCAGAAATGGCACGATGAGACACTTGCAACCATTTGTCAGCAGCTTCTTCACCATTTCTTAATCTTCCTCTAACAGGGCGAGCAAGGGTTGCAAGGTCAGCCTGGACCAATGGGACCCCCAGGCAACAAGGTGACGACTACCTGGCAAAAGAAAATGCATGGAAGCTGCTATCTCTTTAGTTGAAATGTGAAGTCGTGTTTTAGGATGCAAATGAATTAATAAGAATAAAAAAAAAAGTGAAAGCAATAGACACCAAGCCAACTATTTCATTGTGGGTTATACAGCACGAAACAGACAAAATAGAAGATGACACATAGGAGCACTTCTATTTTTGCCTTTTGTCTGTTTCGCGCTCTACCACCAACAATGAACTATCATTACCAACTTGCCCAGCTATCCATCCTTCTCCAACTATTCCCATTGGATGTATGAGGCTGCTAAAATTAATAACATGCAGTGACTGCACTCATATTTCCTGGATGGTATGAAGATAGTAGTCATATGAAAGGAAATGTAGCGTGACATGCAGAACCTTAACCGAAAGCACTCTTGATCATGCTGATGATACGGAACATCCTACTAAGAAGACAAACACCCAATACGGTATGACCACATAATGGAAGTGGCTTTTGGAAAAAATATGATTCTTTGTTTTGAGCAGTGTTGGCTGCTTTGGAGCAATTCGTACCTATGAGGAAAGGGAACTGAAGAGAGTAATGAAGTGTGTTTTCTAAACATGATTTCTTTTTATGCTCCATGCAGGGTGAACCAGGTGAAAGAGGAAACACTGGACAGACTGGCCCTCGTGGACTGCCGGTATAAAATGGTTTTGGTGATGGTGGCATAACTACCAGCCATTCATATCATTAGTGCCAATGCATGAAACACAATCAAAATGTGTGCTTATGGCAGCCTGCCTAACACTGACCGCACATGCCATGCTTTGTTTTATGTATGCATTACTGAGACGACAAAACAAAGCTATCATACAGTGTGCTTTGCAAACTCAGCAAAATACAAGAAATTATGACACAAATTTTCATTCATTCATGTTGGCCATTCTGTTTCAGGGTGAACCAGGGCCCAAAGGTTCACCAGGAAGTCAAGGTCTTCGGGGCCCACCGGTCAGTGTCCAGCACCATCTTTACATGAATCGTGTACATCGCGTTGATCCGTAATCAATCCCCTCTTGAACAACAAAATTTTGAATACCGCGCACCTTTTGCTGGAAGACCGAAGCCGAAAACTCAGTCCACCTATTGGTAATTATTAAAAGCAAAACGAACAAATAATCATACACTCAATGATTCAAGCATGTTAAAATCATGAAAAAATGACAGCAAAAGCAATTCCTGGAAAATGCTATAAGAAACAGAGCTTACATGCCCAAAGTTTTCAGGAAAATGACTGAATTGTGTGGAGAACTTGGAGGAGGTGGCTGTTTTTTTTTTTTTGCTTTTCTCCTGTAAGGAACTTTTACTGTTTTTTTTTTATAGGGTCCTCCAGGACGTGATGGAATCCCAGGAACCACAGGAGAAGGGCCATCAACACCAGTCAGTTCCGATACATCATATGCTAATGCACCCTAAACAAAGCAACCAAAGCATCATCCCAACCTTTCCATCGCCATAAGACATCAAAAGAACGCTCACAAATTTTGGATACTATTCACTGCTTAGTGAGGAAACAATCTCACAAAATGCTGAGTGAATGATTTTCTTGTCATCTTATGAGATGACTGTTCATTAATCAAGTTGAAAAGTAGCACAAATGAAATGACTAAGAGGAGACACAGGTGACAGTCAAGAGTCCAATGCTGTTTTTGCTGCTGCACAGCTCTGTCTCATACAGCAACCATCATTACTTACTCTCACTCTCATGACATAGTGTCTGACACCTAGAAAGTAAAAGTAAACTTTAGGCCAATTTGTTCAATAATGCACCTCTAAAAAGTGCTATCGTTTTGTTTTATTTTCCTTTCTTTCTCCACATTTTAGCATCTTGGTCTGTATGTCTACACTTTCCAAACATTGAGAGACCACTGTCACAGGCTAAATCAAATATACAGACCTTGACTTCGGCAGCAACATTGTGCGTGTGAGTTAAATGTTGGTCACAAGTTTCAACTGTTCTACTTTCAAATTCCACGAACAGGGTCTGCCTGGACCTCCTGGTTTGCCTGGTGACCCTGGACCCCCAGGACCACAGGTTAAGAAGATGTTTTGTTTTATGGCGTGCAAATTTTCCAAAATAGAGAGAAGTGAGTGTGGCATATCAGAGATGGCGTCGTCATCACCAATTATTATACCTTAAGAGCCCCAAAGGCATTACAAAGGGAAAGCCATGCATGAAGACCTATTACATGTAGTTCAGTCTTACATGTAGCTGAACCTGTTATAAGTTGAAGGGGCCCGGTGATTACTTCATTATAACCATAGCTTCTTTATAGCCCATGTTGGCCGAGCTTCAAAGGGGAATTGTTATTCCTTCATTATATTCATTATTTTGTTATAAACTGCTTCATTGTAACAAAGTCTGAATGTATATTACCACACTTTTTTCTGATAACAAACGATGATAGCAATAATGATGATAACGAACGATTCATACTTTGCCAAAGATCCTCCGGTCGAAGGAAGATGGGCATATAAGACTGCCCGTCTAGGGAATAACAAACAAAATAGAAGGTGTGTTCCTTATGTAGGTGTGTCTATTATAGGAGTGAATATGGCTTGGGTCGTGATTCCCTCATTTGGAGATTGGTCTTTGAAAGCTTTTGGAGGACCCTTACCGCTCTTGCTTTCCACAAAATCCCATACATTTCCTGACAGCATGAAGACTTGATCAAAGCATATGAGCGATTCAAGTCGAATACAAATAGTAGCCTTAGAGACCTGCATTTGTCAAGAGAACTGAAAGAGCAATATCAAACTGTAGAGACATAACGCATACAGCAGCCAGAAAATCTAATGAAGAAATTTTTTATTATTGTTCATTAATACCCACACAAATGAAACCCTATATGGAGCATCAAAAATACTTGCTGCAATAATTCTGCAATCCTTGCTGCAACATTCAAACTGTTTTCTGAAGAAATCCCCCATCGAAGACGGCAGCTTTTGCACACAGCCTGCAGAATACAAAGGCAGCATATATGCTTCAAGTGAAGAATGTACGCTTAGGGAATGCAAGCTTACATTTGCTACCCTTATCTGTGCTTTTCTCATAGCTAAGCATAGCTAAGATAGCTAAGATATATGAGCCAGTTCAGACTTCATTAACACACTGTTCTTCAAGACTCCTGTCATCTGAAAAGTAAAGTTCTGGATATTGAAACAAACATACAATTTTTTTTTAGTGCATCAGGTATAAGGCTGTAAAGTCAAATGCCTCAAAACTGCAAAAGTAAATAAATAAATGAATTCCGAAGCACAATTTTTCAGTCAACCAATAATGACTGAAGAAATAAGTGGAACTTGGCTGGCGTGTTTTGCTTTAACCGCAGGGTGAAAAGGGCAGCCGTGGTTTCATCGGTCCTCAGGGAATTGAAGGTGAAAAGGTAAGAATTAAGAGACATGATTATTCAGTTATCAATCTCCTTTTGTGGCTTGAATGTACAGAAGCTTGCATTCAGAATGTCATGGCAGTTTACCAATATCCCTCAAGAGAAAAGTATACAACAGCTGTATACCTTACCGGTACTCACCTACGGGGCAGAAACGTGGAGGCCAACGAAAAGGGTTCAGCTTAAGTTAAGGACAACGCAGCGAGCTATGGAAAGAAAAATGATAGGTGTAACGTTAAGAGATCGGAAGAGGGCGGAGTGGGTGAGGGAACAAACGTGGGTTAATTGCATCCTAGTTGAAATCAAGAGGAAGAAATGGGCTTGGGCAGGGCATGTAATGCGAAGGGTAATGAAGTGGATTCCAAGGGAAGGCAAGCGTAGCAGGGGGCGGCAGAAAGTTAGGTGGGCAGAAGAGATTAATAAGTTTGCGGGGATGCGGTGGCCACAACTGGCAAATGACAGGGTTGATTGGAGGGACTTGGGAGAGACCTTTGCACTGCAGTGGGTGTAGTCAGGCTGATGATGATGATGATGAGTATAATGGAAAAAGCATCACTTTCAATGCAAGGACAGCTGTATGCTGTAGAGCTCCATCAAAACCACACACACTGTACTAAATGTAAAGAAAGAATTTGTAATACTGTTCTGCTTGTTCAAGTTGTGTGAATATTCCATCATGGTCAATTATGACACAGCACTGTGCATTGTTCAACTCTAAATGAAATAGAGCGTAAGCCTGCCAGCACAGTTAGCAAAGCAGTGCACTAAAACAGCTGGTTGATCATTGAGTTAGAAGATGTGGCCAGTGTGAAGTAGCAGCAGAAACAGTGAGAGATGCATCCAGTTATGGCCCTTATGGGACCTGATAATGTTTAATTTAAAGCACAGCAAATAATGTCACCATAGCAAAATTAGTGATTATAAGTACTGCAATATACCTTTCACTTCTTAACAGGGTGACAAAGGTGATCGTGGAGTTCCTGGTCTTCCTGGCCTGGACGGTGCAAAGGTTGGCATTGGATCAGTACTTTTAGATAATCTGTTTAGGTTCATAGCATTAACATCATGCTCGCAAAGCTACATATACAAGGCTGTCATTTAATATTAAGCAGCAGCTCATATTATCAATACAACATCAATATTCATCCTCAGTGCACATCTGTTTTTAATTTTCATAACTTAGCATCTCGGCTTCAACCCTTCCTTTGCATTGCCTTTGCAATGCCTCTCCTCAAGTCTGAAGCTGCACTCACGTTTCTTTTACTTCAGTTTCAGTTCTTACTGTAAACACCCACATTGATAATCTTGCTCTGGAGCTAAGTCGATCACTCGGCTGCTTGTATAGAATAAGTTCACTTATACCTTTATGGCTTAAAATTTCTCTTTATTATACTCTGTTATTCCAGACTTTCCTACTGCATTTTGGTTTGGGGTACAACCTCTAGTAGAAACTACCTCCGAATACTAAAGTTACAGAAACGAGTACTTCGGTTACTTGAAAGATATGCAGGACACCCACAAGACTTACCAACTGGTCCACTGTTTGTAAAGTATTCTCTGCTAAGAGCTGATGAAGGTTATTGTTTCAAGTTATAGCAGTACACACAAAAACATAAACTACACACATTTATCAGTCCTACTAAAACACACACGCTTGCCCTCTGGAGGCAAGAGCGCAGAAAGCCTCGCACGCACGAATTATGGCAAACAGCTTTTAAATTACCAAATTTCGGTGCTTCTAAATAAACTTCCAGATGATGTCGACCTAAACAAATCGATTAAGAAAAAAACGGTCAAAACAATGATTATTGAGAAAGAAATTCGCTACCAGTGACTTCTCTCTTAAAGCTGTATGTAGCGTTTGTAAAACAGTGCTCATTTACTGTGTGTTGGATGTCGCCTTTTTCTTTTTTTTCCTCCTTTTCATACATACATATGTTGGCTACGATGACTGAGCTTTGCATCTGTGTTCATATGTTTTTTTTTCTTTTCTTCCTCTCACATCTACGCCAAGAAATCTGTTGTATATATTTGTGTACAGTGAAATGTACTGGATCCTCCTTGACATAGAACTGTGTAGAGTGTAACTACAAATGTGTGTGCTGTTTTCTTAAAACTTTCCTGTAATGTTGTCGAAACTGTACGCGGAGGGAGGGCCTCGTCAGGCTAGTAGCCTTTAGCTCTCCCTTCGCTTTTTCCTTGTATTGGAAAGAAACCAATAAACAAACAAAGAAAAAAAAAACAAACAAACAAACTTTCCTATGTTGTTCCTGTCTCTCCTCATCACATATTTCACTGTAACCATATTTACAGTCTCTTCGGTAAACCCAAGAGACCATAAATATGGTCTTACGAAATTTTCACAAGATCAATTTATCATTTTCAGGGAGACAGGGGTGAAAGAGGCTATCAAGGCGACGCAGGATCAAAGGGTGAACGCGTAAGTTGTTCCACTCATTTTCTGTTTAACAGCGATTGATGGTCCAACATGTCAAAGATGTCTTGCATTATAAAATTTTCCCCAGGGTCTACCAGGAATAGATGGAGCAAGAGGGGAACCAGGCCTGATTGGACTTCCTGTGAGAAGCATTTGTCTAACCTTCTTACTTCTTTTCTTGCATGATATGATGTGGTGTCTTTTAATGTGTAAAGTATGCCTGTGCTTGTGTACAAGAATTTAGATGATGAAAAAATTAATTAAGGAGGCATGCAAAGCTCTTGCAAGCAAGCTTCACAGTGTTGACTTGACCTCAATTTTTGCCTTTCTGCATTTGCAGGTCGTGTTTTGGACTCAGCAGTTTCTCTCCATGGAGACATTACAGCTTAATACACAAACTGCTAACACATGACTCTAAACTATTCGTCTATAAATTGACTGATACCCATGCCACACAAGCACTACAAATGAAGTTAAATGCTTAATGTAATTAGCTCAGTCAGGATATTTATTTTTGGAACCGGTGTCTCATGTTAATATTTAATGTCATTATGCATTGAGATAGAAACACAACAAAATTAGCTGCGAATTTCATATCAGTATAATATGTACCATTAACGTTACTTGAAAGAATAACCATTGTTCTGGCTCAGTAAGCTGGAACAGTAACCGCAAATTTATGTTTCTGCAAATTGTACTCAGTTTGACTTAAACAGTGCAATAACAGTATGCATTTCATGGGGGTATATAACTTTTGAACAAGCTCCTGAAATAGTTAACGATATCAAGGTGAAGGTCAGTGTCTATACATATATATGGCACTGCTTGAATGGCATTACAACTGAAGACACACAGCACTTAATGCCATTTTTCATGCAAGTGTGGCATAGGTATCACACTAAACCGCTTTTACCTAAAAATATAGCTTTCTTCAATACCTGATCTCAATGCCTAACCTAACGAAATACTAAATATTTATATGCTCTTCCACTTCCAGCTGCTAGGAAATAGCTGCCTGATTATCATTGATTCATAATTATCATATTGTGCTTTTAAAAAACACTGAAGCTCCACTTGAAAGCTTGCATAATGCAGGCTCAATTTTAAAGCTAAATTCAGAAGTCTCGGGTGAAAGCTTTAAAAGTGTATCTTGGGAGCACCACCAGACAACAGCAAGCAAATGTCCTCACGCATCTGCTTAGATATAGACCAATGCTATTAAGTTCTTCACAGATTGCCAGCACAGAATCAATAGATAACTATGCCTGGTGCTCGACGCCTAAATTTTGCCACTCTAGCATGAACTACTTTCCTGTATATCAATGCAGTCAATGCTTCAGACCACTGTTTAGACTTGATGCACCGTGATGTTAACGTGGCATAAAATCTACACGTTCTCAAACATCCTGTAGGGTCCTACCGGAGCTGCTGGTGCTTCAGGGCTCCCAGGCCAGAAGGGTGAAAAAGTATGTCGGTAACAACACACTAAATAGTGCCTTTTTAATAAAAGCGAATAAACCTTCAATGGAAACTGCGCGTAAACATTAACTTCATGTAATTAATGATCTAAACCATGAAGCATATCAGTAGATAGAGCCTTATAATAAAACCAATTCAAAAGCATGCATCCACTCACAGTTGATTGCAAGCAGATAGTATATGCTTTGTATTCAACTTCAGTGCTACAATGTATGCAATACTGGCATTGTTAATAGCAAGGGATGAAATGAGCAGTCAAACATTGAGTGCAATTAGTGTACATTAGAATTAATTACTAACTACACTTTTGGCATGATACAAATACGTGCAGGTGAATGCATGCCAAATCATGCTCAAGTGAACTTCCTGTCAGAACAGATGCTGGATTGAGGTGTAAAATTCTCTCTCCTAGGATTAAAAACATGCTATGCAAGAAACTGCACTTAGTGTTCTTGAAAAAAAAAGAACGATGAATGAACTCAATTTAACTGAAGTGAGCAGGTAACCTTTTCTGCGCGTCACTTTTTGACAGGGAGAGCTTGGACAGAACGGACAACCAGGGCAGCCTGCTCTTCCTGGAGAGCCTGTGAGTGCAGTTTTACATCGTAGCACAGTCACTGACGTCCAAAACAGATATTTAACTCAAGGCAGAAGTTAGGCTCAATGAATAATACACAGATATTTCATTACAGTTTTGATGTGGCCCTGCTTAATTAAAACCATTCATGCTG
Organism: Amblyomma mixtum; assembly: GCF_055824585.1. NCBI lineage: Eukaryota > Metazoa > Arthropoda > Arachnida > Ixodida > Ixodidae > Amblyomma > Amblyomma mixtum. The sequence continues at coordinate 12,182,375 of NC_143018.1, read as the reverse complement.
ACTTCACAGCGCAAAACATACAAAGATGAAAAAAACAAAACGACAGGGACGGAGACATGAAACGACAGGGACGGGCGCCCGTCCCTTTCGTGTCTTTTGTCATTGTCCGTTTTGTGCTGTGATGTCAGCATATGAACAGTCATCAACTTGCCCAGAGGAGAATTATGACCATTTGCGCAAATTTGAATATTATGCTTTATCTGGCAGAATTAACTTTTCTTGCAGCTCTACATCGGCAGAATTTCAACCCTTGAACTTAATCAATGTAGGTTGCTGAAAAATAATGAACAAAAGAAAAAGAAAACTAGCAACCCAATGGGCACTGAACATCCCGTGGATGTCCTGCAGACATCCTGAACATCCGCACGACGTCCATGGGAGTTTTAATGCCCATTGGGAAGCAAGTGAATTTCACCCACGAAATCAGCAGCAACACGTGATAATGTCTCTGAACGTGTCATAGGGCCCTCGTGGTTACCCTGGACCAAAGGGGGAGCCTGGAGCTGATGGAATAAAGGTATGGCTCAGAATCCATTACATGTGTAATCTGTGAGTTCATGTATTCAGTAACTGGTACAGTAGAGAACTTTGGTAATCCTGGTAATAAAAGCTCATAGCACATTCAGTGCACCCAATGTGAGCTGTGACATGCAGTGATCTACCCTTGGAGACGCAAAACTCTTGTGGAGGATTCCAAATCCACCAGTGAACTACTGTATGGTAAGCCGATGTAGAAAAAGAGCCACCAATTTGATTGAAAGTCAAACATGACTTGAATGACATCCCAGTGTATGCTGCCCACATGGGATGCATCAATTCTATTTGTTTGGGCAGTTTCAGCTCACTGCTCTAAAAAACATTTTCTTTCTGCAATTTTATTTCAGTTCCTCATGTTTTTCCTGTACTCCCACGCTTTTTTCCATCTTTGCATCATTTTCACTAAATGTTGAATGTACTTTACACATGAAAAGAACGAAATGCCAAAAACTGGAAGTAGGAAGCTTTGCTGATTTGCTGAAGCTGTTTTGCGTTTAGCTATGCTGACAATTTCTCTCTATTTCCCACTTTTTCTATGTTCGACTGTGTCCATGACAATAACTTTACTTTGTTCCTTGGTATATGGTAGACAATTTTTTCACACAGGGTGCCATAGGACCTATGGGACCAAGAGGATTTCCCGGACCTCCAGGCTTGCCTGTAAGCTCAGCAGTAACCTCATATCTGAGAGGAAGCTTTAACTGGGGTGCAATTCTGATTTTCTAACTGAAATACATGTAGGGTATAGAAGTGCTCTGATAGTGCAACTACTAGACATATAAAGATGAAAGTTTTGAATTTAAAAGAGAAAATTTAACTGTAGCAGCCTCTGTTGAAAGCACTCAGATGATTTAGACTATAAATATGTCAAAGTACTTTCCATATATGAAAAGTTTTTAAATTCTCAAACGTATTTTAACAACTTTCTGGCTTTGTAACAAAAATGGATATAAAAATGCTGTAAACTTCACATGTAAGTGCTTTTATAAAGAGGACAAAACTGGCATCCTATACTTCTGTCAGGATGAAATTGCCACAATGATTAGGAACGAGTTTTTTTAAAAGGTTTACACTGTGTAAAATAATGGGCCGCACAAATGTACACAGAACTCATATTGTTCATCGCTTTTAAGCCATCCTTCCCGCTGTTTTTAAGAATGCGCATAGCAAAAGTTTCAAACTTTTCAAAGTCTGATTTTGGTAGTGTTCTTCAAAATTTTAAAAGAAAAAGTTTCATCATTAAAATTTTGCTCTCACCAATCACTAGACTTTCACTTCCTTTTATATTCAACAGCTCCTACTCAAGTGAGTGCAGCAGCTGCATCATGAGAAATGAAAGCACCTCATGAGATCCCCATGAATTTGAATGGGAAAGGCAAAGTTTGGCCTCTGTCAGAGCTCCCTCTTGAACAGCTTTATTCGTCAATGAACAGCTGATGCATTTTCTTCACTTACACGCAGGGACCTCCCGGACCACCAGGACCACAGGGGCATGATGGGACAGAGGTGACAATAAGTCATTGAGTGAAATTTTGCGTAACCATGTAATGTCCAGGCATTGAAAACCTCAGATAAAAGTTACGAATTTCCATGATTTTATCACTATAAGGTGCCTTAAAGGGAAGCTGAAACGGTTTCTTCAGAATTCAAGGCTATTTAAGAATTCGAATCTATCAAGCTTCTAGATAAAGCATGCACAGTATTTTTGCACTAGCATTTAAAATGGTGTCATAATCATCGACTAAACCCGCGACGATGTTTAGGCTTCTTCTCACTACGTTGGAGAAGTGCGGGGAAACTCGGCAGTGACGTCATTGTTGCCGAAATTTCAGATGTCCGCTGCTTACGACTGCACGCAGCTGTGTGTCGTCAGATGGCGCCAAAAAATGCATCGTGAGCTTCACCTTCGATGGCATCGGTTTTCTTCCATGGAATAACCATTTTCTCGCTGGAAACGTAGTGCCGTCATATGTGACGTCATTATCGGGACCTCTGCCCATCGCTGTGCACTACAGAGAAGCCTGAACGCCGACGACGACTTTATTCGGCTATTACGCCACCATTTCCAATGCTAGAGCAAAACGATTTCGCAGGCTTTACCTGCACGTTTCACACATTCGGCAAGCTTAAACTCATCGAATTCTAAAACCGCTTCAGTAGCTCTTTAACTTGAAAGAAGTACACTAAATACCAAGAAAATTTATCAATGGAAAGGTTAGTACAGCACAACTAATTTTGTAATTTTTATAATTTCCAAATGCTCAAGGTAAATAAAACTGCAAGCAAATAGCCAGGTGCAATCAGGAGCAAAATTCAAAAGTGCGCCATTCCCTGCTAATGCAGCATTATGACCACAAATTTCGAGCTGTTCTGTCATCAGGGTCAGCTTTTGCATGAATTTATCTTTCAGCAGATCTCTTGTACCTGTTGCAGCTTACACATTGACATTGCATTGATAAATATGTTGGAGGAAACCGTTACTTCAAATATGATAGAAATTCACATAAAAATGTGAGCAGAAATGAAAATTGCTCACATTTTTATGCTCTGTATAACATTTGATATGCTGGGTGCTATAGAGCTAATGCTGAGTTGAACAGGCTGCTATGTCACACCAAGCAGACTGGGTACCTTATCTGTGAATTCATGCTAGCAGTGAAAATAAAGCCACACACAATGGAGATGTATAAATGACAAAAGCAGGTGCTGACTTTAAACTATGTGTTTAATTTCCCAAGGGAGACCTTTTATGCCTTTTGCCAAGCAGCCATGATGTCACACATATCCATTAAAAAAAGCCACTTCTTCATCTAGCAAAAGGATTGACGAAAACAATTATCTAGCTAAAGAAAGAATTGGCACAAGGTAGGAAAGATGACACTTGGGAAATAAACACGTAGTTGGAAATCAGCACCTGTACCTGTCTTTTTTTGTATGTGTCTTTATTTGTGCTGCTAGCATGAGTCCATGCAAGACTGACCTGCTGGCCTGCAACAAGATCCTCCTGAGTACCTCACAATTACCACACAACAAACTGAAATTCAGCTTTGTAAGAAAAGGACAAATCTATGAAGTGTCCATTCGACCCCAAAGAAAAATAGTTAATAGGCACCAAGTTGCGCTATCACTTATCAAACCGGCAACCACTTTTAACCCTGCAAAACTATGCGTGCCTACAGGCTGCAATACATGGTATGTGAAAGACTTCAAGCTGAGATAAGTACAAAGCAACAGTTAATAGGCACCAAGTTGCGCTATCACTTATCAAACCTGCAACCACTTTTAACCCTGCAAAACTATGCGTGCCTACAGGCTGCAATACATGGTATGTGAAAGACTTCAAGCTGAGATAAGTACAAAGCAACAGTTAATAGGCACCAAGTTGCGCTATCACTTATCAAACCTGCAACCACTTTTAACCCTGCAAAACTATGCGTGCCTACAGGCTGCAATACATGGTATGTGAAAGACTTCAAGCTGAGATAAGTACAAAGCAATCTATTGCTAAAATTTGTAATAGACTGCAGTAGCACATCTGACTTGTCATGTTCAGTGTGAGTGGTACTATCATTCTCTTCTCCCACTTGGCATCACATGTAGGGACCCAAGGGAGCCAAGGGTGATGAAGGACCAAGAGGAACCGAAGGACCACCAGTAAAGAGAAAAGAAAATTAAAAGCATGAAATAATCACGCAAAATTAACCAGTACCTGTTAATGCCTGTTAACAGCAGTGGCTCTCTAACCACACACAGTGATTAAACTGTTGGTATTAAGATCCGCTTTTCAGATCACAGGCATGCGGAAGTGGGCTTGCAAATGGTTTGGTTTGGTTTATGGGGTTTAACGTCCCAAAGCGACTCAGGCTATGAGAGACGGCGTAGTAAAGGGCTCCGGGAATTTCGACCACCTGGGGTTCTTTAACGTGCACTGACATCGCACAGCACACGGGCCTCTAGAATGTCGCCTCCAAAGAAATTCAACCGCCGCGGCCGGGATCGAACCCACGTCTTTCGGGTCAGCAGCCGAGCACCATAACCACTGAGCCACCGCGGTGGACCAGCTTGCAAATGAGTGACATGGAAATGAAATATGGCCACAGGCTAGCACAACTTGATAATTTGGCAAGTGCAATACAAGTCTAGGCGGTAAAACCAATGCACATGACCATTATCTTCCATTATTCATTAAAATGAGATGATAATCTACTGCATAATGGTCATTAAAAACAGAACAAGACTCATAATTGAAAAATCATGCACTGCTACTACGGTACAACAACCCCAATAGAGCATCACACTAAGGCATCAATGTGTGAACGAAGGATAAGAGTGCTGTGTTTAACCCCTGATGGCTATGGACAAGGTTGGTGTCGCCAAAAAAACGCATTGTATATCTCCCCTTTTCAGCCCCGTCTGAAATTCATGGGCATGTTTGCTAGTTGAACTTTTGGCTGACGCAGCCTATGTACAGCTGTAAGAAAAGCTGAGAGAGCCACGCCTGGTATAAAGCCTGAGTGCATAATAATACTAATATCAACAAAGCATGGGCCAATATTTGTGCATATCACACAAGTGTAACAGGCTTGCCGCAAAGTTTTTTGCAAAATCTCATCTCTGAACTTTCTTAGCTTCAAGGAAATAAATAAAATGCTACCCAAAGCAAATGACTCATATAGGTGCAGGATAGAACATTTTCAAGTGGCTAACCTGCATCAACAAGTTACTGAGACACTTAACATAACTCGAATACCTTTGAGAAGTGCATGAATCAAACACTGCATGAGCACAGTAGTGAATGCAAAGCTTTCGTGAGGTACCAGTGTGAACAACTTACAGCATGGATGGGCAGCTAACACTAACGTATTTTGAGGAGATTCACCAATCACCAGGAAGCAAATGATACATCCACAGGGTGAAATTGGCCCACCAGGAAAAGAAGGTCTCGTCGGCAAGCCAGGGCCTAAAGTAAGAGTTTCTGCCACGGAGACTTGGGGATTCGAAATTATTTATGTGATGCAAACTCCATTTTTTTTCTACCATGTTGCTGTTGAAAGCTTTACGGTGGGACTTGCATCTCTGCTGGTTTCGCATAAAGTGGAATTATTTATCAAGTCACTCCCCTTTATCTCACAAGAAAAGGACTGCATTTAGAGCGCACAGCTGGTACCTCCAGTGAATGTAATTTCACCTTGTCCACATCTATTCGTGGGCACTGCAAAACCAATGCTGCCACATGATTTCAATTTATTTTTTAATATCTTTTACAAATCGAAATCACTTAAACAAGCATGCATTACTGCACAAACAACTGCACAAAACACAGATTACCATATGGTCAGTGAATGATTTTGCTAAATTTCATATGCACTGATCCTTTTTCACCACAAATTGGTCTTCTGTGCAATATAAAAGCACAAAGGCCAAGTATTTTGCTCATATTCCCTCTTCAAGACTGTGTTGTTTTAATGCTCTTTCTCTCATTGGTGCATGCTTGTTTTTGGATTATACCTATTTGGGTACACTCGAAATGACAACTAAACCTCCCTTTTCACTTTTTAAGGGTAACTTTGGCGACAAGGGCCTACGAGGTCCAGAAGGCCCAAGGGGACTGCCAGGTCCACAGGTAATCCTGCCTAAGATCTTCTTACACTCACCTAAACTGTTTCATGCATTGCAAGGAAAGCGAATTTCATTTATTTTTACCCCCAGGGCTTTCGCTTACCAAGGGGTGGGGGCAAATGAATCAGACTTCATCATCACAAGTAAAACACCAAGTTAAAGTAGTTCAAGTGTCGATCACAGGATCCTTGAGTTGCATATTGTTCTTGATTTGTGCTTTTGTTTTTTGTTTGTTTTTTTCGTTACTAAGATGACTACATTGGAATTCGCAGTCTCTATCTTTGTTCTTCTCAATGTACAGCCTTGTACAGACATAGTATAGTGCTTTCGACTTTTTACTTTTGTGTTCTGGATTTATGTCCTTTTTCTGGATAAGGTGACTAGGGTTGAACTTGTGGTCTCGATCTTAGTTCTTATTGTTGTATAGCCTCTTCACTTTCAGTCTTATTGTTGTGAGCCCCTCCTGCCAGGGCCAAAACATTGGTCTGCAGTATCGTTAAATAAAAAAATAAATAACGAAATACGATTTAAGCATTGTTAAGCCTGCCTGAATTTTCAGTCAGAATAAAGAGCATTTTTGGCCATTACCCGCAGTTCTACAGCAACATCAGGTAAACAGCATTCATGTCACAGTATTCTTCAACAAAACATAATACAATTCACATGCCAGCCTGCTAGCCAATGAGAATGTCCTCCAGTCTGGACTGGAACTCTGTGCTCAGTGGGATGGGTACACTGAAAAATCTGTGGTGCCATCGGCAGTCATACTATTGAAGTGGACGAGAGAGAGTGTTGTTGGTGGGGGAGCAGGTAAACTAATGTTCTTTTTCTTTTTATCCACTAGGTGTGGACTGAGGATTTTCTTTTCTGAAATCGTTACTGAGAGCAGAATGCGCTGTTCTTTCGTTGATGGTGTCTTGCCAGCACAGAAGTCCAACAGCTATGCCTTACTGCAGTGCTCTGTATTCCTTCAGTGCTAGAAAAAATGCAATACACTATAAAGCCAAGCCTTGCTGACATTACAGGGGCCACCGGGAACACCTGGAAATCCTGGACCACCCGGACTGCCAGGACTTATGGGGCCCAGAGGTCCTCAGGTTAGTCTTCCGCATTTCTCATGCAAGTACCGGATACAGCCAGATTGTAGTCTACATTTATAGGTTTATACCTTGCACCTTAAACCCCTCATATGCCACACATTAAGGTCATTTATAAACAGGGTATATACAGGGTCAGGGTATATTGTGCCAAAGTTCCTCAATACCTCATTCAGTGACCAAGTGAATATTATGTCTTTTTCTGCCATCCGGAAAAGCTTTATTCAGCAATCTGTGCTACAGTGATGCGAAGTGTCTGGGTGTACTATGCCACTCTGTGTAATAACCTCACTGTCTTTTACTATAATTATTGCTGCCAATTGCTAGTTATCTATTTCTGTAAACATTGTTCTTCATAAGCGCACTTGTATCCACTTTTTAACAGTGTTTTCTTTTTCTTTTTGCCTTGTGCCAACTGCTGACTTGTAAGGATGGTGAGGCCCGTCAAGCGGTGTATCATTCACTGCTTTTTTCTCACCATCCCCGGTTTGCATGTACAAAGTGAAATAAAGATTGATTGAGATTGATTGATTGATAAATGCCTCGTGGGAAGCACAGAAAATGTGCTAAAGACAGAAATGCCCAAACTCACCTACAGGTGGCACAACCACTCGTTCCTCTGTCTCCCATCTCACATTCCTCATATCACGTCATTCCTCACAGAATACAAGAAAAAGGGCAAGGAATAACAAAGCAAAGCATTGAGTTTTATGTCCAACAACAAAAATCTGGTGACAATGATTGAGGTCAGGTTTGCTATGGTTATGAAGCCGTTCAGTTGTATTGCAGCGCACTGGAAAACAAAATGCTTTTAAGCTCTCCTTTTGACATACATATAAAAAGCACAGGCCTTTGCTAAAGTTACCAACAGAGACAGTCTAGACAAATGAGATGAGCTTCCCTACAGTTTGCGATTGCTTCTTTTTCTTTCAGGGACCAGAAGGTCCTCGAGGACAGCCCGGCGAAAAGGTGAGGGCACACCCTTTGTTACAAAAGAACCATTTTGTTTCCCAAGAAAGAGGAGGAGTCCTGCCCAAATTTCCAGCAATTTCTTTTGCCAGTTGTGAACAGGACAATGCTTGTTGTTTCTAGGGCGAGTGCATTTATCAAGCCAAGGAAGAGTACCTCGTGGCACCAAGCAGACAGGTTAGAGAAGCATTTCTCCTTTTGTGCAACATTCTTTCACCGTTGCCTTCAAGATTCGTTTTGGAATCTATAATGTTGTTGCAGCATTCTTTCACTGTTAACTTCAAGATTTGTTTTGGAATCTATATTGTTGTTGCAGATTTCATTACCTCCAACTGAAAACGTCTGTATGAAACGTGTGTTTCTGCATGCCATAGCTCGGCAGCCGTCATTTCACGACTGCAAAGTCACATGTCATATGCTTTATATTTTTCCTTTTACACTGACTCTCTTTGGAGCCTTTATTCTTGATGTTTAAAATGTCCCCTCATGCTATTTACATGCATGTGCAGAGAGCCCACATATTTCATGACAGGGCACAGTAGGTGGCAAAAAAGGATATTTCTTCCATTATGTATGCTGATCTGTTAATTACCTAGATCTGGACAGTACATAGACTAACTCACTTCTTTTTTTTTTTCTTTTTTCCCCAGGGAGCAACGGGAGCTATGGGACCACCAGGACTGGTAATGTGCAAGAGCCGTTGTTTAAGATGCCTGACCAATTTTGCTCTATCTGACATATCCCAATGGGCACTGAAACTTCCATGGACGTCCTGTGGACATTTAGGACGTCTGTGGGACATCCAAGGGTCTTTCAATTCCTACTGGGATATTGGTATCTCATAACAATTTTCCAAAGTGGCCACAAATTACAAGTGCTCATGCAGCTTGTCAGCATGACATCTGCAGTGTGGTACTTGCAGTAAAACTATATTTCATAATTCAACCAAATAGTGAATGTTCTGCCGTATCCATTCTTTCTGCGCTATTAAAGTTCGCTGCATTCAGATAGTGGCATCATTACACTGAATTATTCGCCCAATGTGCTTCATTCGTGAGATACTTTGCTGGCAGCAACAAAATTAGTGAAAAAAGTTTGGCAAAACCTGTTATAAACAGCCTGATGGAATATCCTTACCAATAAACAAGCTCTGCTAGAAGTCACTCATAGAACTGAATAGAGGCCCGTATGCATTTGACTATTGTGCATTTGACTATTGTGCATTTGACCTATAGCCTGTGGTATAGCAACAAGAATGCCGGAAGGAAGAATGAAAACAGTGCAATATGCAATGAAAAGAAAAATAATGAGTGGAACAATAAGAAACGGAGATACAAAACAGCTTGAAATAATACATGGAAAATGGTAGTCTGCTAGAGTGTCAGAGCGAATCTGAAGAGGACAGAAAGATAGCCTGTGATAACAGAGAATCGCGTGGTATGATGAGGACACAAAAAAATGCCAGTATGGAGCAGGTGTGCCTAGCTATTGCAAAACAGGGATGACCAGACATCACTGGGAAAGGCTTCGGTCCCACTATGAAGTCAGTAAAATGAATGATGATGATTACTGTGACAAAACTTTTGAATCCATGACTGTGCACCCAGCCGGGTGAGCGAGGAGCACCCGGGGACCGCGGCCCAGCTGGTGCCCCGGGCCAAGTGGGCATGCCAGGACCAGCCGGATCACCAGGCCTACCGGGAACACCAGGCACCAGGGGTCAGCCAGGGATGCCGGGTCTACCTGGGCCTCCGGTCAGATAAGCACTTGTGCACAGCCCACTAGTTATCTCCGGGCTTCCTTAGTCATAACTACCACAATGCAATATTCTCTTACTACTTCCAGCACCTCGCTACCAACTGGGAACAGCAGTTCGCAGTTGGTAGCGAGGTGCTGGAAGTAGTAAGAGAATACGTCTACTTAGGGCAGGTAGTGACCGCAGATCCGGATCATGAGAAGGAAATAACTAGAAGAATAAGAATGGGGTGGAGCGTGTATGGCAGGCCCTTTCCAATCATGAATGGCAGTTCACCAATATCTCTGAAGAGAAAAGTATACAACAGCTGTATCTTACCGGTACTCACCAATGGGGCAGAAACGTGGAGGCTAACAAAGAGGGTTCAGCTTAAGCTAAGGACAACGCAGCGAGCTATGGAAAGCAAAATGATAGGTGTAACACTAAGAGATCAGAAGCGAGCGGAGTGGATGAGGGAACAAATGCGGGTTAATGACATCCCAGTCGAAATGAAGAGAAAAAAATGGGCTTGAGCAGGGCATGTAATGCGAAGGCAAGATAACCGCTGGTCCTTAACGGTAACGGAGTGGATTCCAAGAGAAGGCAAACGTAGTAGGGGACGGCAGAAAGTTAGGTGGGCGGATGAGATTAAGAAGTTTGCGGAGATACAGTGGCCGCAACTGGCAAAGGACAGGGTTAATTGGAGAGACATGGGAAAGGCATTTGCCCTGCAGTGGGTGTAGTCAGGCTGATGATGATGACCACAATGCCTGAAAAACCCTCCATATTTCCAAAGTTTAAAATGTTGAGCAGTGATTGGCCCCAAATTTGGAGGTCTTGCAGACTGTAGTATCGTTGTAGTGCTGGTGAAATAAGCTGCTCACTATTTCGCAAGTTACAAAACATCACGAACAGTTGACAAACCAGTTTCTGAGCAGCACCTGCATTTGCTGTAGTCGGACACAACTAAAAAAGCAGCAGATTCCACTGACCAATTAAAATAATAAACTAAATCAGCATTTTAATGTCCGACAGTGTTAAGCCGGAGACATCAAGTTTTTTTTAGCTTATATCCTTGTCTGGCGATTGGCTTTCTTGCTTAGATAATAAAAAAAGTTTCAAAAGTGGAGTACTTTTTCGTCATGGAGGGGTTCCATGGTCGTCATAAATGTGAGTAGAGATTCATAGCAGAGTTAAGTTGTATCTGACCATAGACTCTAAACTTTGGTCACAGGATTTACCTGGATTTTGAACCAATACTCCACTACTGCTGCAATTTATTGGCTCTGGTTCTAAACTTCTACCTATTTAGGCTTGCATGACATGCAACTCAATTTTCTTTCTTTAATGCAGAGGAACCCACTACATTCGAAGCATATAGTACCAAATCTAGTTGCAGTGCAGAGCCAAACACTTCGCTTGAACCCTGCATGGATTAAACAAACTATACAGTTGGTCAGGTTTAAACAAAGGCTACAGAAGTTAGGTGGATATAATGCCACAGAGCAAGAAAATGTTAGGTTCAAAGGACGAGATTAGGCAACCTTGTTCTAGATGAGAGAACGGTAGACAAAATGAGGTTAGACAAGCATATTGGCTTATTTCAAGATGATGCAAGACATACTAAATGAATGTAGGTTAGGCAAAACACAGACAAGTATGGAGCCCGATCATATTCAGGTCAGATGAAACTAGGTTGGTTTAACAAGACCAAGCAAACTTCGGTTAAGTAAGGTCAGACTGAATGAAACTGAGTTGGAATATTCTCAGATTGGACAAACTTCAAATGAAAAGATACGAAGCACGGACTTGAAAAAATGAATAACCGCCTGCTGCAAACATAGTCATTATATGTGTCATAATTTCATGCTTTTTTATCCTTGTCCTAACTTGTGTTTTTGTTTATGATGAAGGGTCGTGGCTTTACAGAGGAAGAAGTGAGAGAATTATGCTCAGCAGTACTTCGAGGTAAGCTTGCTCTTAGTGGCAACATTTTTGCCATTTACTTTAGTAGTAAATTTTAGGCGCTTGGAAACCATGCCCTGGATTAGCTATTGCTGAAAGCCATGTAAGTGCATATTAAGTGCTCAGCTCTGTCTATCAGAGTTGCCATTTCAGTTGTACATGTGGGTTTTCAGTGTAGAAAACTGGTTATGTGAGCTAACATGATCCAGTTGCAAGAAGCAAATATTTCATAGCGTCACAGTTGTGAATTTGAATTACAGCATAGAGTCATGGTCATAATTCTCGCACTGTACCAGAAGACCACACTACTATGACCACGTTAGGCCAGTATGCGCCTGCAGCTTTCGTGCCCTTCGAAAATCAACCCAATAGGCACTAAAACTCCCTTAGATGTCTTGTGGATGTCCAGGACGTCCACTGGAGTTTCAGTGCCTAATGGTAAAGGCACCACGTAAGCTCACATGTACAAACGTTTTGGTTGCAGGTCTTTATTCTTTTTTAAATGCATAACATGTTTATAAGTCTCTACTATATACAGGCTACTAAGGTTATAAAAGCTAACAAAGTTCCATGTATTGCAGCACTTTGCATATATTAAGCTTGTGGCAATAAAACCAAATGTTCTAGGCGGTACACTTGCCACATATGAAATAACACCCACTGCTAAAACACATCTAAATAATACTGATCTAATTGAAGTCAGCAGGTCTTTGCTCCCTCCAGTCCCTCTTTCTTTTCATAAACCATGCTAAGCAAAGGAAAGTGTTTTGCAGATGTCCAGCACTGAACGGAGCTTAAGGAATGGATATCAGCACCTGTGGCTAGAACCTAATTTGCATCCATGTCACAAAGGAAACAGCTTAGTATTTCAGGCTTAACATTATGAAACTATGAGCACATTTCCTCATAAGCATCTCTTTGCGCTGAGTAAACATCTCAGCGGCTGTGGCTCTTCCCTGATGTTGACTGTACCGTATAACATGCAGAGCAGTTGAGTGAACTGACAAGCAAGATGCGTGGTCCCCCTGGTCCCCCGGGGAGAGGGAAGCCAGGAAAGCCAGGGCCTCCTGGACCCCAGGGGTCGCCAGGTAGTACACGTGCTCTTCAAGTTGAAACACACGCACACTGTTTAAAGGGATGCCAAAGACAACTCCATTCAATTTTAGCTCTTCGTAAAAATCAGTTCTTTGGCTCTTTCTGGCATTGCTAACGTTTGTTCAGCAGCAAAAGATGAAGTTACCACTCATGAAATTGGGATTTAAAAATGGCACATTTTTTTCCCCCATCACTCAATTCAAAGTTGCAATGTCAGGAGTGTAGCCTAACCTCAGGGGTTCGTGTACAAAACACCATAATCATGCCACCACAGTTTGCTTACGAAAACCACAAGTGGATAGTAATACCTATATATTTCTTTTCTTTTTTACCTTTCCTAGCTTATAAAGTATTGTTTTCTGTGTCAGTAGCCTCTTTGTCATTAGAATATGATACAGAATCAATACGGAAGAACTTCAATTTATCCTCACTGTCCTCTTAAGGGCCGTATATTCAAACTGGCAAGCACCGAATCACAAACACCTGACTGACTGACTATAAACACCTGACTGACACAAAAACAATGTCTCATAGCAGGCGTGCAAACAAACAAGAGAAAAAGGCACATACTGAGTGAACATAACTGCCTGCCTTGCAGAAAGGAAGAATTAGGAATTATTTCAAAAAGTAATGGCACAGCTAGAGTGGAGCTACTATGAGACTCTGTATTATAACTTATTTAAAGCACTGGAACATCATACATGTCAGAGAGCATCCCAAATACTTGTACCAGTTCACTAAAGAGGTCGACAGTGACACAACGTCTGCCCGGCATCAATAGCTACAACCTCGTTGAGTGGACACACATAAATTTTGCAAAAAAAAATGAAAGCCTCAAATATGCAGAAAAATTTTAAATATTTTTTATTCGCCTAACATATATATTGTGTGAGGGAACAATCCATGCTATACACTTTAGGGCACAGCAAGGCTCAGACCAAAAAAAACTACAGACGGCATTGTGAACACCAGATTAGAAGAACAGCAAAGAGTTCATTTCACTGAATTCAACCAGTAGTGCCGGAATAATAAGTGTGGCTTTGCAAATGCTTAATTCAGAGTAGAGCTGAAATGAAAAAGCCTGCCAAAAGCATGCTCAAAACAGAGAGAGAATTGAAATGACAAAATAGATATTAAGCATAACACATAGGTAGCAAACTGGTTCATCCCACAGTCTAGTTTTGACTGTAGTGCTGTTTCAAGCCCGTTTTGTTGTGAAATCTTGCAAGGATTCTAAACATGCACTTTCACAATAACTTTCCCAGTTTTCCCATAAAAAATCTTACATGACTAACCAGAAAGCCACAGGTTTTGTCGCTAGATAACCTAGGTTTATTAATTTCCTGCACACCATACCCAACTCACCGCAAAACTGGATGCCTTAGCACGACTTCTTGACATGCAAGTAACTTGCCCCCAACAAAAATCTAGATTGCAGAGCAATTTTTTCTTCCTTCCTGGGTATCTGCATGGAAATACCTCTTGCGTGTCAAAGCAACCCTTGTTAAGCAGTCCTTAGTGCCTGAAGAAACTCAATCTTTAGCCTAAAGCATTTCTGACATGCAGTATATTAGGTAACCAATTCCCAACTTGTCTCTGAATGTCCTTGTGGGCCTCCTCACACATATGCCAATGTGCACTTGTGCACTGCTGGGGAACGGAGCAATGCACACTTCATATAATGCAAACAATATACAGCTGCACATTGCTACGTGTCTTTTACTTCCTCAGTATTTTGGCTGCTTTCAGCTGCACATCACAGCATCTCATCTTGCATGCAGTCCTCACTATCTCCCATTCTACCAAACACCCCAACCTGCAGCCCTAAAACAAAGCTAAACTATGCCCTAACTTGACCATAAAAAAGAAAGATCTCATCAGTGAAGTTATACACCACATGAATCTTGTAGTCAGCGTGTTTAAACAAACTAAAAGCTAACATAGAGCAGTTCAGGGAAATCTCAATGCATCCAACGGCTGGTCAGAACAAGTGGTTCAGAACAGGTTCAGGCAGGGCATGGTTCACCATCCAGCAGCATGTGAGGAAAGCAAGGAAGTGTCTGGTGACACAGAAAAGAAAGAGAGAGAAAAACGAAAAAGAAATGCGTGGCACCCAGCCCATATGCCCGAGCTGACAGCAGGACTCCGGGGCCCACGGGGGATGCCCGGCAAGTCTCGCCAAGGGGCCAGAGGGAAACCAGGGAAGCCAGGTATCCCAGGTGAGAAGACATGTGCTTAAACCCATACAAATACCGGCACGCAGTGTTCCAACGGTCAATAACGAGGATAAGAATAAGGCAGTGGCAAATGGGGCGCAATCTGGAAGGGAATAGGAGAGCACAATGGACAAGATAAGATGTTTTGGCAGGCTAGTTGGTTTGGAAGTATCTTGAAGCGTACAGCGCGACACAAGACAAACAGTGGAGGAAGGTCAACACAAGGCCGCACTGATTAACAAATCTAATAACTGCTGTTGACTGATAACTTGTCAGTTAGTGCTGTTGTGTCACCTCATGCTCCTTCACTGTGTGAAGGACTTTTCATGCTGTATGCTTCATAATGTACTAGAGTGGGTGCTTGCCCTGTGCACTGGTTTCACTACTTCCATAACAAACACACACAGACTTGTCAACTTCACAATCCTTCACAATCGTTCACAAAATGAACACCTACTCAAAGACCTCGTGATGCCTCCAAGGGAAAGTAAGTTTTGAAAGTGGAGCTCAAGGGATCTTCACATCCACCGTGTCAGGAGATGGAGCCCCCATGGTGGCTAGGTGGCTTCAGCATCCTGGCACTAGCTACATGACATATCAGGCTTGATACCTCGCCACTCCAAAGGGAAAAATACAAGGAGAGCAACTGATATACCAAGAATGCATTAGACATTCAGGAAACTGCTGGCGAATGAAATCAGCCTGCCATTGCCCAGAAAAAATTTTGGATGCCAATATGTAATATTGAAATGATCACAGCAATATCTGACATTATGCTCTTAAGGCAATCATTTAACAGTTGAGCTACCCTCTCCTATCGTGCTAGAGCCATTAGTACAATCACTGAACAGCGCACCTGAAACCGCATACTGAATGTGAGGAAGATAGGCACAAAGAACTTGTCGTCTGTATCAGTGCAGCCAGAAGATAAAGGACTACCATAACACCGACCAAGAGGGACCAGAAGAAAGGCAGGCCCCAAATATGGAGGAGGCTGACTTGCGACATGCCACCCAGATGCCCCATCCAAGAACAGCACTGCAAAATTTCACTAAGTGCCAAGACATATCCACATAATACAAACCACATGTCTGTGAGGGTTACTGCACAAATTCATTTAAAGGTGTGCAAGAAAAAAAAAAGAAATGGAAACTCTTTATTGGTCGTTGTCCTTACATTTACCTGAATTTCACTGATACTACCCCTTTCCAAATTAAATCCCGCAAACTTAATTTTGTCCCTGAAGAAGAAAGGGCTCAATGCTAGTAACAATCCTTCTCATGAATTCTTCGTTTTTATGTTTTTACTTTTATAGTGAAGTCAGTTTGACAGTTAAGATGGCATCCCTGGATGACTGTGTCGTCAAAAGCAAATTCAAAACCTAGCCTGGGAAGGAGACGGGGTAGCAGCAGCGGAGTACATCAGACCTTGTGTCACTGTCTTCTCTTTTACAGTGGTACTTGCAGATTTAGACTAGCTGTATTTCTTTCAAAATGAACATTTCGAGTCCTGATATCAAGTCCTGATATCACTGCTCCAAAGACTGCAGAATCATACAGCAAACAATCGACAATAAGCAAATGAATTATCCGACCAACTGCGAGAGAGTCTTCAATCAGAAGAAGATTCAATAACAGAAAGGAAATATCGGCATGAAAACAGCATATTCAAGAGACCCTTTGCCAGTAAGTGAACTAGCTGGTAATGAGAGTCCGATATGGAATTATAAGTGCAAAATATGTGCAGCATCTGCAGCCTCATAAGGTTTAGTACCTGAGTGAATCGATTACTGAGAATGGTCTTTGGCTTATTACCTGCTCGGTGCAACTCATTTTGGCTGTAGCAAAATGCAAAGCCAACTACAATGTGTTGAAATTTGAATGCAGGTCAAGGATTCACAGATGGTTGAAATGAGTCCAAACTAAGCTCTGCACCATATTGTCCATCATAGCCTACAAAGTAGCTCCAGGATTTGAAAATCCACTGGCAGTTTTCTTCAGCACATTTGATGAGAGCTCTGACAACTCTTGTCATGTGCATGCTCTGCAGGTGACCCAGGTACTCCCGGGCTTCCCGGGGAGCGAGGTTTCATGGGCCTTCCTGGACTTCCAGGACCACAGGGGCAGCCTGGTCCCACAGGTATCTTCATAGCACAACATTTGTACGTCTTGACACAACTGCGAAATTGACATTAACTGTGGCAAGCCCTGTGGTATGTAGTTCTTGAGTGCACTGCACCACTCTCAAGCACACTCAGGAGCTATTGCTCAGGGTTCCTCTATTACTATTGCAGATGATTTCAATGCCAAGTGCCTTACGCATTTTCATTTCCTACTGTATGGTAGTTTGCAAGATGAAAGCAGTGTCCTGAAGTGTGTGTCTAAAGTCACAAAGAGGCAGGCAGATGCACAGGTGTCTGGTGGCATCTGTTTATACGCATCCCACATAGAAACATTGAGCTGGGCAAGTTGGTATAGCTTCATGATGCTGAAACAGTGTAAAAAATGGCTGAGGCTTAACTTGGTTAAGCCTGGAGAATGCGAAGCATCATCGTGTCGCGTAATTTGGAGGCGCACAACCACAGCGACGGCGCCAGGTGGGCCCCCATTTCTCTACTGTCGTGACGTCATCGTGTCACATGGTGTGACGTCATGTATCACGTGATTTGGAGGCGCACAACCACAGCGACGGCACCAGGTGGGCCCCCGTTTCTCTACTGTCGTGACGTCATCGTGTCACGTGGTGTGACGTCATGTATCACGTGATTTGGAGGCGCATAACCACGGTGAAGGGCTGAAGTGGTAGCTAAAGTAGTATGCTTCGTATAAAAGACAACATACAGAAAGAAAGATGAACATAGGACGAGTGCTGACTCACAGCTATGTCTTTATTCACAATGCCTAGCATTTATAGCTGTTTTAACATCATGTTACTTTTAGTCTGCATGGTGTGTTGACTATGTGCAGTGTCAAACACTGTCAATGAATGACTGAAGTGATTTTGATGAGTTAAAATCACGCTGGTAACTCCATTGTTCCAAATCTGCTCTCATATAACTCCACACAGGTGAAAAGGGCGAGAAAGGTGATCGTGGTCCTGAAGGTATCGGCGTAGAGGGCCCCATCGGCCCACGTGGATCTCCAGGTAACGCATGAAACCAGCCAACTGACTAAATGTGCCACAAATTGCGGATATGACAGACCGCACCTGTTTGGTGTTCCGAACTCCTCCATCCTAAACAACCTGTCGAATTCCAGTGCAAACCGCAACTGCTGCCTTATTGAAGTAATGACAGAAACAACCCAAGCTGCAGGCTTTCCGACTCAACTGTGTGCAATATCTCAGAGAAAAGAGGAGTGTTGGCTTGGCTTTATACACCAGCACTTCACAGAAAAATTTTAATTTTGATTTGCAGAGGACTGAGCTGGCTCAAAAATATATTATTTTTTTATTTTTGTGATGTTGTGTCAATAAAAAAATGACACATGTTTACGCCATGCCGTGTAATGTGAGAACCCATGTAGGTGTTACGCTGTGCTATAAGTGGAATGAAAACAATGGCAGTAAAAGAAAACAACATCACACACCACCTAGCACTCCATTTCTTGCCTACACCCTTCTTCTCTCCTGCCCCTTACACTCCTTCACTATGCAGATGTCTACGCCTATAAAGTAAGTAGGTAAGCTGCGACATTAATATAGTTTAGTTTAGTTTAGTTTATGGGGTTTAACGTCCCAAAGCGACTAAGGCTATGAGAGACGCCCTAGTGGAGGGCTCCGGAAATTTCGACCACCTGGGGTTCTTTAACGTACGATGTCAGTGCACATTAAAGAACCCCAGGTGGTCGAAATTTCCGGAGCCCTTCACTACGGCGCCCCTCATAGCCTTAGTCGCTTTGGGACGTTAAACCCCCATGAACTAAACTAAACTATATTAATGTCGCAGCTTACCTACTTACTTTACCGGAGTGGAGATTTTGTGCCATTAGTCACCGCACTAATCACCGCGGTAATCACCATCCCTGAACAGGATCATCAGGACCAGCTGGTGTGGGCCACCCCGGGAGGCCAGGAGAGCGGGGTCCTCCCGGTCGCCTGGGACCACCAGGTCCCCGTGGACCCCCAGGGGCACAGGGTCCGCCCGGCTACTGCGAGATGTGCAACTATGCAAACGCCGACTTCCTGCACATGATGCACATGAACACCGTCCAGCAGAACAACAAGGGGCCTTCCAAGTAGACTTCCAAAGTACCACAGTGACAATGACAGGGACTGTGTTGAAAAGGGCCTTAGACCATATCTTCTCAGAGCTGCCAACGTGTCCGACTCTTTTGTTCTCCTCTTGCCATAGCTGCATGCTGGTTTACTCTCAGCTCACGTACCATAGCTACCCCGAACTGGAAGCCAACCTCAGAAGGAAGCTATGCTGAGCTGAAAGCTATGCTAAAATGGAACTATGCTGAGCTGGAAGCTACAAGGTCGTGCCAATACAGCAGAGGTAGTGCTCTGAATTACCTGTTCTGACACTATGCCAAACATAGTTTACCTTCTTTTTTCTCCGACAGTTCACTCGCAAACGTGCTCATGAACATACTGCCCTCTCTGACACAATTAAGGAAGCCAGCCAGCGTTGGTGTCCATGCAATTGTGAAGAGCAGAGAGACAGACTGAAAAACTTGAATGAGTACGAATTTTGTGAAGGGGGGCAAATGTTGAAACACAGGAAATGACTGACACGGACGGCGTACAGTCCTACTAAACTGAGAAAACCCAGTGGATCTGAGCACAGTGGATGAGCTCAACTATACAGACTTTGTTCAGCAGTGAGCAATGCTTAACTTGCAATTCAGTGAACAGTATGGACATAGTGTAACATCATGACTGCATGATGGACAGATACCTGCTTGTAAACAGGAACCAGGCAGAAGGCACGTGTTAGAAGCACTTTAAACTATGTCGATATGTTCCAATTAATCTAAATATCATGATATATATGCATTGCAAGAAAAAAAAACGGCCAAAAATGCTCTTCTCGTCATGTCAAAACAAAGCAGAAGTTGTGGCCTCCCCTGACACTACAGCATTTCACTGTGCACCGCCTACAGAGGCACCAAACTTTTATGTTGATTACATTCTCTAGTTGTGGCTTCTGCCATGTTAATGCAGTCAGTATGCAGTGGAATAGAAACGTGGACCTGTTACTGACTGTTTGGAAGCATGGAACCGTACAAATGCACATTCAGCACCATGTATAGCCTGACACACGTGAAAACGTGTGAGATGTCAAAAGCAAATGCTGATGGTTTCAAGAAGACGAAGCCAAAGAAGAGTAAGAAGGCTGTCATACATGAGCAGGAGAGATGCAAACACTCTAAGTCATGTTTGTGTTCAGCGAATTGAGGGCTGTATATGAAAGGTAGCCACAATTTCACGAAAAGGCAGCAGCCGCCACCTGTCAAAAATGAAATGTTCAATCTAGGCGACACCAGTGACTGCTTCCCCATCAGCACAATGTGTGCATTTTGAGGTGTCAGAGCCACACTGCCATACTCTCAATGCTGTATCCACTGCCAGCATGCCTTGAATTCCCACTGCCAGCCTTGTTTTTTATGCCACTTCTGCCGTAATATTCACTTCATGCCCTTTTTCATGTCGCAGTGTAGGCTGCAACAAAACTGAAACTTGAGAGCAGTTTCCCGACAATTTGCTAGGACAGAACATCTTCATACAGTTTCCTCGCACAGAATGAGCAGCACTAAAGGATACTTAACCCCTTCGTTGAGTGGGTTCTCATGCAATGATCATGTACAAAATCTACATGAATAAAAGGTACTGAAAGAAACTTCAGCATCATATATATTCCTTCTTGATCCTGCAGTTTCTTGCTCTGTGGTCCAGGCAAGTTCCTGCATAAAACTGAAGCTACCATGCAAGAGATGAACCCAATTTCTAATCTACCGCACGGTATAGGTGCCGAGAACCCGAACATCACCAAGATAGAAGACCCGAGCTTTGAGCTGAGAGAGGATGGGCTGACAATCATGTTGGAAACACAGCAGCGGCTGATGTTCAGGGCCACGCAGGCAGTGAAATGGAGCGGAGTACTGGGACTGAGGGTGCCCACCGCCATATCACTACAACGGAAACCAAATGAATAAACATTTGTTCCCCCTTTTCCTTTCCTTCCCTTCCCCTTCCCCGCAATAAAGTAGAAGGCCATGCAGGACCACGATCAATACGTTACCACTGGCCAACCTCTCCACCTTGCCATGTCATTAGTTCGATCCTGGCCACGGAGGTCAAACTTCGATGGAGGCGAAATTCTAGAGGCCCGTGTACTGCAGTGCAGGTTAAAGAAATATACCCAGGTGGTCGAAGTTTCGAGCCCTTCACTACGGCGTCCCTCAGAGCCCGAGTCCCTTTGGGACGTTAAACCACCATAAACCATGAAACTCTCTCTCTTTCCTCTCATGATTAAGATGACGTCTTGGACTGAGCACGTAAGTCGAAATTTTTACAGATTAAGATGTAGAATTAACAGTGGGCTTTACAATATCCTTACAGCTAGCCCGGATGTGTGATAGCTGTAAATTCATAGCTCGCATGTATTTAAAGCAGTAAACCAATTTGAATATGGTACATATATAAAGGCATGGACTCCGGAACAGAGGGAGCAGGGGGGGGGGGGGGGGGGCGCAAGGCCTGTGTTTCAGATCGGAACCGAAACTGAGTCTTGTTTGACGCTGGTTTGAGACATTCGCAGTGCAATCCAAGTGCAATCCAGTTGGTCGATGACGGCAGCCGGCAGCCTACGAAGGACGCGGTAGTGCTGTTTTGCTGTTTGTGTCAACGATCAATACCAGTCCACGAGGCGCCGTCCTTGTGCTGTTTGGCGCAAGCATGCTGCAATCGACGCAGTAGAGGAGGGCAGCTTACGCGAAGTGCTAGCGTGATTCATTCCAGCCCACGGCAAGCAGCAGTGGACGTCCAGTGGAAGTGGTGGTACTATCTATCGATCCCTGCCCTGAGTGGCATCTGCCTGCTGAGCTCATTTCGACAAGATTACGCTGGTCGTCATCATGACGGCTGAAGAAGGCGAGACCGTCGAAGGCCTCGCGTCCGAAGCTACAGTCTCGAGCGAAGGCATGTCGTACCCGGAACTGATCGTGGCCCGCCTGACCGGACGCGGTCTGGACTTTGACCGCAGTTGCCAGTACACAGACCACGGTGACTGCTGGCTCTGTCACACTTTGGACCCATGGAACAGAGTCTTGCACCCGGTGAGCCTTGAACTTATAGAAATCGAGCCGGCCACGCTGGCCATTCGCTCGTTGAACACCGATCGGCGTCAGTATAGTGATGAAGACGAGCTCTACGACGCTGCTTACCTATTCTGCTGGTTGCCGAAGGCCCACTCGTGTGTGCAGTCCATCACGCTGGAAGGCATCAGGATGGTGCTCTTCTACAGACCTGCTTTCACCCTCGCCCTGTCCTTGGGCCAGAGCCTCAACGTTCAGCACCTGACGCTTCGGCCAGAAGGCGACACGCCTGTCAGCGAAGAGGAGTTGTCGGAAGGGTTGGCGGGACTTCGCAATCTCAAGAGCCTCGACTTGTCGAGCTTCACCATCAGCGCGTCCCTGTCCCGGCCGGTGGCAGATTTGCTGAAGCGAAACTCCAATCAAATTACCGCGGTTACTCTCAGTGGCAATCGCATGTCGCAGAATACTGTGAACCGCATCTTCCGTTCCCTGCAGTTGTGCCGCGCACTAGGCGAACTGTCCATCTGCAGGAACAGCCTTTCGAGAGGATGTATGAATTCTTTGGCGAGGCTTGTGCGGGTCACTAAATCGCTACGGAAGCTGACGCTCATTCAGGGCCTGCAAGACATCGCGAATCTGACGGCGATTTCGGAGGCGCTGAAAGTGAACACGTCTCTCACCGAGCTGCGTGTGGGCGAACTTCATGAAGGACAGTACAGATGCCTCTTTGAAGCGCTCGCCGTGAACGAGACCTTGAAGCTCTTGGAGCTCACCAGTTGCAACATCAGTGGCGGCAACGCAGAGTCGCTGGCAGAGGCGCTGGAAAAGAACAGAGGCCTGCGTGACTTGGAGTTGACCTACTGTCAAATCGACGACAGCTCCGCCGAGGCGCTTGCAAGAGGACTGGCGAAGAATAGTACCCTTGAAACCATCGACCTGAAGAGTAACCCTGTGAGCGTGCGCGGAGTCAGTGCCTTCTGCAGAATGTTTCGCAAGAACAGCACCCTGAAGAAAGCACTCTTCTGTGAAATTGAAGGTACAGAGCAGGAAAGGTAAGCGCCCTCTAGGTCCTTAGACATGTTTCTCCCAGTTGTGCTAGATCTCCCAGTTGTCACCAGTTGCTCCTTAACCCTTTAAGGGCTCATTAAAAAAAAAGAGTGCTAAGATGGATCATTATTTTATGGCGTGATATGCTCCAGTAAGATGTTTAACATACAAGAATATCTGTTAAAACATTTTATGGCAGAGAATAGTGTTTAAAGAAAGAAAACATTCGACAGAGATCTGTCCGAGTAGGAAAGGAATTTAAGTTAGAAAAGAATGCCTTCCAAAAATGAGAAAACTCGGTGTTTCGGAACCTGTGTGGTTCCCTCATCAGGTGCGACTGCAAGTTTTCACCAGAATTTCTCCAAAAGAATGAAGCAGTGCAAAACAGTTGTCAGACAAATGAACAGAGATCCAAGTGCTGTGGCCAGAGAAAAATAAATTAACAAGGGGGGAAGTATAGGCTAGGTGGTGAAAGCTGCCGCCCGATACAAACGGTAAAGCCATTATCATCCATCCATCCACTGTAAGGCATGAGACCACAGGAGCGGCATTTACATGAACCCGACAGGGCCGGGTTAAGTCGAGTTATCAGGTAGAAAACCGGTTAATACGTTCATGTAAACACCGGCTCGGCGGTGTTTACATGAAGCTCTCAACTCTGCCTCAGGGGGTAGGTAGAAAACCGGTTAATACGTTCATGTAAACACCGCCGAGCCGGTGTTTACATGAACCTCTCAACTCCGCCTCAGGGGGTGGGTTGACTCTCAGCCCCCTCCGCAAACTACACTTAATCCTCATTCATGCTTGGGGAAAGCATTTTCTGCAGGGTGGAACTGAAGCTGGAGTTGGTTTACTACTTCTGTGGTCACGCCTCGCAGGGCGTGCCATGAGAGTTGACTCGCTGACATCATAAGACCTTTCCAATAAGGGCTCCCTGGGCATTGCCTTATCACTCGCTGGGCTGTTGTGTGCACCCCACGCTAGCAAAGTATAAGCGGCAGCAGAACCAGTTTGCAACAGCCTGGAGAGAAGACGTTTCGGCACCCTCCTCACTTGATGAGGTAGAAGGTCTTAGCGAGTTTACGTATACAGTCCTTGAGTTGGGCTGACCTTGCTCAGCTCATCAACCCACCACTGTAGGGTTCGTTCGTGTAAACGAGCTCCACTCACATTCATGACCGCCGCGCAGAATTCCTCCATGGCAAAAGTGTAGTCTGTTGTTAAAACTTTCCTTGTTACCTAAACAAGAAATCAATCACAAGAAAAAGACGATAAGCTCTAGAATTTTGACACCTGCATTGTTTAATAAGGTCAAACATTAAAAAGCTGATTTCGATGACTGTTGTGATTGACTAGCGGAGTAATCCAGGACGCTGCGGACCGTGGCCCAATGTTGACAACTGCTGTTTTTTTTTCATAACCATTATGCCGGAGACATGCAGTGATCCAGTGACCTTGCAGGATTTTGTCATTTTTTTGGTCGGCAATCTTTTCTAACCCAAATTAGAATAATGTTTTATTGGCCATTAAATATTGTCCACTCTTGAAACATCACAAAAGAAGAGGTTGGTTTTGAATAGCAACACACAAAATGCACTATTCATCCATTGTTTCCCTCCAGAATACTGGAGACTACCAACGGTGTAGTAGTGCTCAAAACAGAGCACTCCGTCGCGGGTCTTCTTGTACCGCCTACACCAGATTCTTTGTTTCCTTGCGCATCCTATCATTTAGTGTCCCGTCAGTGTGTTCTTCACTGGAACTTAAAGTCGACATCATCGCTTGCACTATCTTAAAGGGACACTGAGGAGAGCTCTATTAATATTTTTTTTAAAGCAAAATCCGATAGTTCGGCATTTCATGGCTTTGTTGCCACTTGGCAGGCAGCGAAAGATGCATTTATTTCTAAGAAATTTGGATTCGAAGTTGAAAAAGTTTTTCCCGCCGCTCTGATTCAAACTTGGGATTCTCTTATGACGACACAGGACTAAGTGACGTGACATGACGTGCACATGACGTAACGCAGACTCCGTGATTTCTGGCTGCCAGCAGTGCGGCCTAGCAGCAGCCGAAAAGAAAGCTACCACCGGCCGCACGTTGAAGGCATCTATTGGCTATTGCGGCCGTCGCTACCGTCGCTTCGTTTACGTTTGCACCAGCGTTTTGCCATCGTTACGATGGATCCCGCTCTCGAAGTCGTCAACGAAGCTCTCGCAAATAGACACCTTTAGCATACCGTGTACCTTGTTACCGTAAGCGGAACACCGGGAGCCCGCCTAACGCCGGTGAGCAGGCACTGATTGGTCCCGATGCTGCAGGCGCGCGTGTAGCTGCCAGATACGTGGTGCCATCTGGCGACGTCAAGGAGATTTGCGCATGCATTGGTTGCGCTTCAGTGATTCGTGGCTTCTCGTGTCCTAGTGTTGCTAGAACCATTTGTTCTAGCAACACTGTTTTGTCCTATGACGTCATCATGCTTGTACTTGTGAGTTTGGCCTGTGGCGGCGATACCTGTATTTTGGTTCTTGCTCTTTTCTACGTTACAAGAGCTTTGTTGTCAGTATGAGTGGCATTTTTGTAATCAGGAGCTGGTATTCTGTCGATACAAGCCAACTTCAATTTCTCCTCAGTGTCCCTTTAATCCAACAACACTCTTCTGCACTATAATGCCGCACGGATGATGCTGTTAGTTTGAGTGCATGAGAGGAGGAGGAGAAGAAACATTTTTTTTAATCAATGAGATTATTGATCTTCTCAGAGTGGTCGGCGCGGGAGAACGTTATGCTGACAGGATGAATTTCAACACACAAGGAACGTCCTCTGCCATCTATTGTGAAAACTCTCACTCTATAAAAGCACTGTTGAAAGAACAGATGCTGCTATCTATGTTTTAAATTTAAAAACACCATTTAGAAAGCAGCGAAACACCCATGACTAGGTGAGCTTGTCGTAAGCAAAAAATTGAGGGGGGGGGGGGGGGGGTCCACTCATGACAAGCAGAGGTCGTCATGAATCCTTAAGGGGTTAAGGTGCTCTCAGTGATGGGGAGAAGCCATGGCGCACTATGCCTACCATATTTGTTGTGACAAAACAGGCCTTTTGTGTCACTACTTTCACTTAGTGCTAAAAAAGTGCCTGCGGCATTGTGTGCAGCACAGAGCCACTGGCAACCTGTGGAATTTGAAACAGTAAGTGAGTACACTAAGCATGCATTGAAAAACATGCTTTCTCAAACACATAGGTCATCAGGTGGCATCATCAGTGATGCGCCAAGAAAATCCATCTAAGGGGCTTTAGACAAGTGCCTGATTGTCTGTGCAGTTTTGATTGCTTGTCTGTACTGGTGCAGATATCTAGAGCTCTCTAGACAGACTTACGTCTATGTTAGCTTCGTGTGCTCCCTGTTTAAACCTTGCATTAGCAAATGGTTACAACTTTCTCTACTTCTGCACCAGAAATAAACAATCTGTTTTCGGCCTTTTCTTTTCATCCACTGCAGAACAAGCCTGTCGTTCCAAATGGCCCAAGACAAAGGCTACGGTCGCATCCAGATGACCTGGGCCGAGCCAGACATTCCGCCTCTCTCTGCAGCTGTGGCACTCCCTGCCGAGTCACCAACAGAGCTCCATCTCACCAATGCCACCGAGCTTAGCGAAAGTAACATTTGTGCGCTACTTGAAAACCTTGGCACTAACACGCTTATCAAGGTTTTTTCTATTGAGATAGGATCACAACATAAGGCGGCCACTAAGGCATTGTGTATAGCTCTTGTTGCGAACCAAACACTCCAGCGTCTTGAAGTCGAAATTGCCAATGACAGTTCAGACGCTGGCTTGTTTGCGAAAGTTGCCACGGCACTGATGGTAAATGAGACTCTGTCAGAGGTGCAGTTGAAGTGCTCAGAGATTTCGCTGAAGTCACTCAAGTACATAGCATATATGCTTTCCAAGAACACAACAATTACAAAGCTTGAGCTGGATGTCGCACGCAGGTTTGGCACGAAACGAATGGCCATTATATCGCGTGGAATGGCCAAAAACAAATCTATTGTGAACTTTGCTGTCGCTTATGACACACGTGTGAACAGAGTGTCCTATCGTATTTTCAATGCTGTCCGAAGGAACACTGGTTTCCTGAACTTGGCCGTTCGGTTCCTCACTCAGCAGAGGCTTGACAGGCAAGCAGCAGTAGCATTTGAAGCTCTAGGTGGAAACGCATCGTTTCTGCCGCGGGTAATGAAAGTCACCAAACAAACTGAGGAACAGACGAGGGCTGCCGCGGTCTCTGCAAAGTCCTACATCCAGTCAAACTACCTTCGCCTCGCAGGCGTCGTGCGAGATGAAGTTGTCTGTCATCCCGGCACGCGTACGCAGATTGATGCCTTGAATCACGAGTGCTGGTGTGCAGTTGCAAGTTACCTCAAGATATCAGACGTAGTCTCGGAGTAGTCGGCCAATGTTGCGAGTATGGAAAGCAAGACCGAATTTTCAGTGGCTTGTTTTTCTTTTAACCGGTGAGTTAGGCATTAGTGCACATGGACCACCACATAGAAATCACCTATGCCCAATGAATAATTTATGATTCACTTTCTTCTGGCGTGTTTCGCTTTCAGCAGCTGAATAGTGGCTGTCGCAGTGAAGTTCAATTCGAGTCACCTCAGGCGCAAAAAAATTGCAGCAGGATCACTGATTCGCTGTTTAATTCACAATTTTTATGCCACTCTGCCTAATGAGCTGGAATGACGATAGAGAAGCAGCTGTAAAATTGCCATTTTCATATAACCTGAACCAAACTATGACGTCATGCCATCGTTTGGCTGTGGAAATCGGAATGACATGAGACAAGAAATTGAGTTATTTATTGTTTACCGGGCATAGGTGAATTTCACACGGCAATTTATGTTTGCTAATTCCTTGTGCATCATTGCAAAGGTAGAACATGCAGAACAAGTTTGGTTTCTGTACTCTATTAATGGCTATCTGTAGCACCCATGCCAAAGATCTTGTTACGATTTTATTTGTTTAATTTTACAGATATATAGCGAGGCGTCTTGGTGCAAAGTTAGCACCAACACTTTAGATTGAATTTCTTGCCTCATGTTGTACTGGGCAAAAGCGTTATTTATTCACTTGTTGCAAGATCACTGCAATAAAAATGTGCCTACATTTTCTTCATCATCCCCTTAATTCATCCCTTTTCAGTGTTCATTTAGTTGCTGTTTCATGTGTCCTGTGGCAAGCAACAGTGATATATTGCATGCCCTTGTCAGAGTGTACACACATAGTGTGGACCGACTCTGTATGATAGCATTTTGCTGCAATATTTTACAATTTATTGTTGAATAAGCAATCTAGCATCACATCTCTTACTGCTGTTTGGAAATGCCTGCTTGTACGCATCAAGAGCTAGGCAAGGCATGTTGTGAGCATATTCAACAGGTAAACCTTTTGTGTCATGGGTACTGTGCTGTGACAGTAGTAGTTAATCATATGCAGACTTAAACTCAGCAGTGTTTGACAGTCAGCTCTGTCACCCCTGCTATCATTTTCATATGCTCGTGTTGTGCACTGTTTGCAGTCTTAAAGCGAACTCTGTGGAATATGGGTTAAAGCTTGCATCTTTTCAATTAGCGCTTTTGAAACTTCACTCAGTAGAAATTATCGTAAATGCACTGTGCTTAAAAATAACTGTAGCTGACAGAACATAATTGCAATGAAACCATGCATACTCATCGAGAACTGAATATGTGTGAATTTTACTTGAAGCTGAAAGGGGCCAAAGTATGGCTTTCGATATCTCGCCTCCCAAAGCGCTTCACTGTTCTGCTGAGGTGCTCTGTTTCACTAGGTGATTGGATTTTGTGCTGTTGCTGGTTTCAGTGAGAATAAAGCTTTCCCTCAAGGTAGCTAGTGGTTAGACCTACCTTGTTGATGTTGCTGATGTAGACTATGGTAATGGAGTGAATTCGGAAAGAAGTCAAGCTTAGCAGGGACGGCAAACAGTGAAGTCACGGATGAGTTTGGAAATTTGGAGGTGTAAAGTGGCTGCAGATGGCACAGAACAGGGTATTGTTCTGCATTGGACGTAGTCGGACTGATGAAGGTATGTTACTATTTGTCATCAGACTTATCATTGACTGGCTGCTAACAGCTTCAGCATTGAGATTAAAGCTTACGTATTATAGAGATTTTCATACTCTTCACATCATTTGTCAGCTATTTAGTTTCTAAAGCAAGCACCATGACCCTTTGACAATTTGTGTGCTTGCTCAGCACTCTCAAGCTGAATCGAATTGCCATCCACCATTATGTTCCATCTGTTGATGCTATGTGATATTGTTGCCTTGGGTGCCGCGGTTTGAATGAGGTTTGTTGACACCTTTATCTGTCGCATTCGAGACATCCGCAATCCTACATGATAAGAGGAATCTTTTTAGCATGTGCCTCGAGAATACATTTTGCAGGAGTGAACCCTCTTTGCTTGTAATGTGCCTTGCAGATGTATGTGTACCTTTTGGTATGTGTCTCGTTTCATGCCTTGTGCATGTGTTAATGTGGAAAGTGTTTTCAAAACAATATGCCTTTTGTTTATATGAATGTTTACTGCAGAGGCTTATTCTTGTTCAATACATTGTTTTAGCTGGGCTAAAGCTCTGTTCACTTGTTGCACTGTGATGGCAATAAAAATGTGCCTGTTTTATTTTTGTGTGCTCTTTCATTCCGTTTTTGACACTAAAATAATTTCTCAGCTTTTTTTCCACTTCTGTTTTGTTGATACCTCTAGGGGACAGAAATTGTATTCCAAGACTTTTTTTTTTAGGCTAGGTAAGCACATTGCAAATGGAAAATGGCCAGAATACAGCTATAGCCTCTTAAAATTTAATCTCATGAATTAACGAAGTCTCTTGAATATTGACCTTATCTCCTGGTTGTACAGACGAGACTCTTAAGTCTTACAGAAATTGGCCCTTTGTCTATCCAGAAAAGTTCTATATGCATTTGTCTAAGTTTACTAGCAACTAAACTTGGAAATGCTTTTTTTTTTTATAGCTTGTTTTCACCTGTGCTCCTTGAAATATGCCAATATATTGTAGCAGGAAAGAACACTGGTGTGCTTTCTCTAATGCTGAAACTAATTCAAGAAAACTTTGTGCAGAATGACACAAGACGGAGGGAGAAACGTACACACACACGAGCGCAATGCTGAAACTAGCTGAAACTAACTAGGGGGACTGAAATTTTTGGTTTGTGTTTATTTGCTCCATGGAATCAAATTAATGTTTGTAGGATGTTTGTAATTACCAAGCTTTTGATAACACTGTAAACACAAATTGCTCATGTGCATACTCCACACAGCATATCCACACCAAATCAATGAAGCATGGTAGATTCCAAATAAACTCCCAGAAATGCAAACAGAGGAAACCTGATATCCAGCATCATATCACCACCTGTATCATATCACTATGACACTATATCCGGAGAATCTATACAGCAGCTCCAGTGAACGAATGAACATTTACTGGCAGAAGTGATGGAGGTGTTGCAGATGGGGCCTTACTCCAGGGCCCCAGTGGCTTCTGATGACTTGCCGATAGTGTTCTGTATATGTTCCTGCAGGGGGCAGAGTTGCGTGAAGGTCTGCCATTTTTGTTCCAAGCTATGCGGTAAAGCCACATCTATGCATGCGAAGAACCAGCGCTGTATGTGTGAAATCGATTGAGCCGGAATTAGTAGAGTGGCGGTTTGTAGGCACCCCTCCTCCTCCCGGTGGGTGCTACACAATACCCCCCAGTCCGACAACAAAGTAGACTGCGCTCAAGATGGGAGCGGCTGGCCCATTAGGGTATGAGCCGAAATGAATTGCAACTTTTGATGCCAGTAGGATCATGTGATCGCCGCTTCGTAAATAGTGTTATGAGCGGCGCAGGGCAAACATTCGAGCAACTCCGCTCCCTCTGGGAGCATATATAGGAACACTACTTGTTGATGGTGAGCAGTAAGTACCTCCTGGTCTTCTAGAGAGATGCTGGCCAGCCTCACCTCCCACTGCTTCAAGGCCGCATCAGGTGGCTTAAGGTAGTTGGTTTTATGTCCATGTGATATGGGTGAAAGCAGAGGTGTCACCACACCAAGGACATGCATTTATGCATAGCAGTGGGTGAAGGTGATGGAGATTAGGGCATTTGAGGGTCCGAACTTGCCGAGAAGGTAGAATTCTACCTGTGGAAAGGTGTTTGTGAGGTGAGGGGCATAAGCACCTGCTGAGACTGAAGGTTTCTAGGCGTGTGGCATAATGAGTGGATGGGGGTAGAGCTCGGGGTGAGCAGGCCGTGCTCGTCGAGTATAATAGTGAGCTAGGGTATCAGCCCTGATGTTTCCAGCCAAGCCCTCGTGGCCGGGGACCCATGTAATGACATGGTCTTGTTGTAGAGTATGCCCCAGGATGCAGAGAGGTTACCTTGGTACGCGACCGGGTATGTAAGCTTGGCAGGTGGCCTGTGAGTTTGTGAAGATATGTGAGTTCTCGGAATGGGCGTCACCCAGTTTAATGGTGAGGGCAATAGCAATCAATTCAGCCAGGCAGAGGCATTGCTTGTGGGTGGGCATAAGAGGAAAAAAACGCAGGGCGCACTTTGGCTCTCTAAAGTGCTGCAAGGCGAAAGCGTTTCCTGGCGCACTGTTTGTTTTTATTTACCTTTTTCATTTTTTTTTATTTCTGCTCCTTTTCTTGTTTCTACTGTTTTTTATTTTTATTTTCATATCTTATTTTATTTTGTTTTTATTTTTGTTTATTTCCTTATTTTTATTTCTCTTTCTTGACTTTATTCCTTTTATTTTATTTATGAAA
Source organism: Amblyomma mixtum (assembly GCF_055824585.1). NCBI lineage: Eukaryota > Metazoa > Arthropoda > Arachnida > Ixodida > Ixodidae > Amblyomma > Amblyomma mixtum. The sequence continues at coordinate 12,149,986 of NC_143018.1, read as the reverse complement.
CCTATGCATTCACTAGATGTGCCTGTATTCATGCTGGAACCTTGAGCCTTCGTGGCGAAGTGGTAGCGTCTCCTCTTCAAATGCCTAATTCCCTGGTTCGATTCCCACCCTCGGCGCAGTTTTTAAGCAGTGACGCTGAAAGGCGGACAAATCTGCCGACGCGTCTGTCGACATTCCTGCCGACGCGTCTGTCAACACTCCTGCCGACGCGTCTGTTGACATTCCTGCCGACGCCTCTGTCGACATTCCTGCCGACGCGTCTGTCGACACGGCTGCCGACACGTCTGCTAACGACAGTATGAGGCATTAAAGGCTTTCGCCTTAATATCCACGTAGATGACTGAGGTGTCCTGTCCGTACTGTTTGTGAAGGTGTCGAAGACGGGTCTGTCTTCCGGCAACTTGAAGTTTGTGGTGCATGTAGCAGGGGATAGGGTCAAGGTGGAGATGGGTGCAGATGGCAGCGGAGGATATGCCTATGAGGATGAGGGTCTGTGAGGCCTGGGTGTCGGCAGGATGGCTCTGCCTGCTAAGGTGGTAAGCAGACTAACGTGATGGAGTTGAGGCCCGCGACACAGAGTTGTTCGAAGGGTTTGGGAATGCCTGGGGCGAGAAGGTGGGCCATGGATGTGCACACTGGAATGCAGAACACAGTCTTGTAGAGGATGTGGATTAGGACGTCAGCCTGATTCAGGGCAGTGAGTTGGTGATATAGGAGGCCACATTGCAGGCGGCTTGTGGCGACGGCCCTGACCAAACGAGTTGAGTCTTGCTCATGCATGCCCTTGCTATGCCCTTCTATGCGGTAAATCATGTGCGCAGTGTTAAAGATGGGTGTGCGGAGTGGTGATAGTGTGGTTGGGTCTGCCATCGAGCTGGATCTAGCAAGTATTCACCAGTGAACAGATATTTTTAGCAGTGAATAAAAGAGAAGTTCATGCTTCGGTTTTTTTCCAAGCTAGTATATTTAGTGGCATGCAGCCTTTGATAACTCAAGGAAACTTGCATACTGCTTCCAAGCACGTTTATCACATGCAAGGCCCACGTTCTACAAGTTCAAAGCTGTGAGCAAATCTAAAATGCATCAGGCAAAGCATGCTGCTGTGAAATTCTGGTCCGATTACATATGTGTGCCAATCTGAAACTGTGCTATACTATAACATAATGTATGGAATCCACTGGGCTCCTCTTGATTTATTTATTTTATGCCTTGAATATAAGAAGCACTGAAGGCCCACTCGGGATATCTAAACAAGTGCAAACACGAACCTTGGGTATATGTCCAGTAGGATGTGCTGCGGATGTCCCCTCAACCCGCACTGACACTCCTACAGGGTGCAGCACTGCTGTGGAGCAATTTTCACACACTCCCAGGCCTGAGTTGGTTAGTCAAGCATCTAACACTAAACGGGCTGGTAACTAAATGACAACAAAAAAGCAATCAGCTTTGTGACCAATGAAAAATCTGACAGACCTGGTTTTTCACGTAACGAAATGCTGATAGCCTTTATTTACCACAAAAGACTTGTTATCACACCTGGTACTGGCTAAATGAACACACAGTTTGAGAAACCAGCTCGTACAAACTTGTATAGAAACACATACAGGCCTTTCCATTTGGTCACATTACAGGGCATGGCGACAGGCAACAAAGCATTTAGCCTTGAGATCAATGACAAAGGTAACAGATCTTGTTTTTACATGAGAAAATGCTGGAGGGCTTTTCCTTCACAATAGGCTTGCTAATGTGCCCTGTGCCAACTAGAATGAACACAGACAAACAAAAAAACCTCACAGGAACTTGCAACAAAAACACATAAGAGGCCTTCGAATTTGGCCGTCAACAAAACAATCTGCTATAGACCCTTTGTAAAGGCCCAAAGTCAGCTTTCCTGCATACCAAAAAACCCTTTTACCATAGCGGCATGGCTCATCCTAGGGGTAGAAGTTGGGTGCCATGGTGAAAGCGCTTTGCAGAGAAGCTGACTTCCAGAGCTTTGCAAAGGGCCCATAACATCAACACTGCAAAATATTGTGAATCAAAGCACATTTAATCAGTGCATAAAGGAAGCGTTTTTGCTCGGTGAAAAGAAGGTTGCAGAGGTCACTGCTAGCTTTGGCACAAACAGCCTTGTATCGCTCAGTATAACTTTACAAGCAATCCAATCACAGCTGAGAATTGTTTGTATGCAAGGAATATGGAATGGGCATACCAAGTGTCACAAGCCCCAAGCAAATGAGGTCTTGAACGCATAAAAGGAAGATTGCATGCTAGTTAACTGCACGTGTCGGAAATATCTTTTTCCCACAGGGCTACCATAGGAACAGTTCTTTGGTGGTTCATTTGCAACGGACACATACTTGACTAGAGTTTAGGCCCGAGTTGAATCCTCGTTGCTTCTGTCTAATAATAAAAAAAGAAAGTAGTTACATCATTGCGAAATTTTTGTCCTGAAACTTAAAATACCAGTAGAAACTGATTGAAACCAGATGCTCCTTGTCTTCCTGTACACTTTCCAAAAAACGAAGAAGCTTATATAAAATGCCTTTTCTGTTCCACAACACTATAGAAATTAGTGCAGTGTGTGTGGACATCACAGTATGAAGTCGTGCCATAGTTTTTGGTTTCCGCAAATGGAACAGTGAAGTCAGATGTAATATGATACACACAGGAGCACAAGTGACCAGCCAGCTCCACCTATAACTAGAGCACCTTGCCAGCACTCTTCTGGACTCGCATCGGAATAGTACACACCCAGACTTTGGCAGTGAATATGCCGAGACTTAAAACAGTTACGTACAGAAAAAGGAGCAACCTGAAGCTAAATATCATTATCACAGCATAGAACTCAATTCAAAGATCTAAAACTAAAATGTCAGAAACAGTGTGATTACTGTTTCTTAAAAGTCTCAGCATCAAATATGGGATGCTGACAAGTAAAAACATATATAGACAACAAGCTACTAGAACTGGTGCTTGCCAGTGAATTAATACACATGTAAAAATAACTACACTAAACTCTAAAAACCTGAACTTCCAGACTTTGAGCATTTTTTAACCATCTTCCAATCGGAACACATCGACAAATAAGTCGACCATTGGCTCTTTTTCTGAGACAAGCTCAATTCGGCTTCAGAACGTCGCTAACTTTAAGGTACTTGGCTATCTGATACCAGCAAGCATCATTCAAGGCATCTATCTGTGTGTGTGGTGCTGGGTAGCACTCGACTTCCCTCCTAACCACATTAGTCAGAACCAGGTAGTTGCAGCGCAAGTTGTATTCTGCGGCAACCAGCAGATTACCTGGGTCGCCTTGGATACCTTCAGCCTGTATTGCAAGTGGGAGGGAGCCTTTGCATCGAAGCCTCTCAAATGCCTCCGCAGAATCCCTCGTAACGTACGAACCCGTAACAAACTGCACAGCCAAGGTCAACGTCTGCATGTTCCGCCTAAGTGCTTCGCAAATGTAGACAGATGCAAAACCATGCGGTGGGTGTGCTCCAATCGTTAGTTCCAAGATAACATGGTTGTCCTCTATTGCAGCAGCTAGTGGGTCTAGGACAATTGAACCTATGACAGCATAATAGCTTGAGACAGTAAGTCTGATCAGAGTTCTGTTGACTGTTATAAGTCGCGCGAGAGGACGCACGACTCCATGCGAAGTCAACCAGTCGAACTCGTCAACGACAAAGAGTAGACTGGACACTGAAGTGTTCATGGTTAGGGCTTCAGCGATCAAGGCTATTGGGACGGAGGGTTCCTTGTGTCTGTCCAGGTTGAGCTGCAGGGTCTTGATGCGACTGCTGGAAGCCAGGGTTATGCTCAGCATCTGCCAGATGCGGGAATGCCGGATCCAGGATGTGACCACAAGATTCTGGACGGTCGTGCTCTCAGAGAGGGCGTCAAACAACTCGGGCCCCACAGTGTCGATGAGCCCATCATCGAGCAGATGCAGCTCCACCAGTCCATTGTGCGGCTCCCTCAGAGCCCTGATGAGAATCGGAAACTCTCCTGTGCTCCACTCGGCCACAACGCGATGGCTGCACCCAGACTCGAACAGCATGTTGGCCAGCACTTCCCTGGAAATGGAAAAAACATGCCACTTTGGAACAGCAAGCTTCACAAGTGTACTTTCATGTGCTCGTTCATTTTATTTACCCTCTTGACAACTTACTTTTACATAATCATCACCACACGCTGGGGTAACTGAACTGCTGGACACAACAATCTGTATTTACACACACAATGGCACAAATCGGTCCCTTGCAAGAAATAATACAGTTTGCACCAATGTTATTGCAGCTGCCATCTTTGTGCCCAGAAAGTGTGGAGAGAGCATGGGCACTTTCCTAAAGTGCTTATCGTCAACCGGTTGCTGCTTGCACTGTGGAAGCTACCTCGCGTTGTTGCCCAAAGATGCCATTCATGATGTCACATGCAAACTAGCTATACCTATACATAGCTTGCATGTGACGTCATGTCAGCGAGATCACTGCTACGGCGGCCATGTTTACGAACAGCTTAGATGTCACGCATGCTTCGAGATGTGGATAAACACAGGTGTTTTGCGCTGCGACTGGCTCCTCTGCGCTTTTTGCGTGGAAAGGCCTTCTGAAAGGCCTTCTCTTCCGAATTTGCAGACTTTTCACGAGGGCTACAAATCGCAACTGATCATATTAGCACATGTTTGGTGCGAGGAAAAGGTGCGAGAACATCGGCCCCTCACTGTCACAGAGAAGAGTGCGGGCGTTAGCCTGTTTGCAGACATTACACGGAATCATTATCATCTACTTTCAATCCTTGTTTGAAAACGCATGAAACTTTATAATCATAGATTTTCTTCGTTAGCGTGTAGGTGAGAGCTTGTTAAAGCTAAAGGAAGACGAAGTCATACTTTAGAGGTGAATGCAAAATTTTTCTTTACATTTAAGCTCTATGAGCTGAGTGAACTTATCTCGAGGCAATAATGTAGCACTACCAGTAAATGTTAGTTCCTTATCTGCTGCCGGCACAGCTTACAGAAATATTGATTTCTGTCGTCCAGTGTGGCGACATAAAAAAGATTGGAGCATGGCAAGGGTGCCTTCACACAGAACTACGCATCGAGACAGCCTATGCACTGCTTGATCAGTGGAACCACTGTGTTAGCCTCGGAATGCTGTTTCTGGGCTTCAGCTGGAATTATGCGAAATCTTCGTTCTTGGCGCTGTACTCAAGGAGGCCCAGTAGGGATTTGTCTCCTTAGGTGGTCACCATTTCAGCATTCAGGATAATAAGTGACACTTTCCTTGTTTCGCCATTATCACACTCGACAATCAAAACTGTGAACTTACCTTCTATGAAGTGCGCACCACAAACTCAATTGTAGCAGATGTTGCGGTCAACGTTGGCACGCTCGATGCATGCTACTCTCAAGCTCCATAGCTATGTTCAGCACGCGTTCTTTTGCTCATATTGCGAGGAAGTTTGTGTTTGTCGATATTTCCTACCGCGGCTACCGCTGCATTTGGACTGCAGAAATATCGTGCAAACTGCCATACTGAAACAACAAGGAATACATACTGCGGGAGCTAGTGGATCATATACAGGGTGTTTCACCTAAGACTTTCTGCAATTTTTAAAAATAAGCTATTTGAATTAGATGCGCGCTTTTTCTGGCATAGCACTGTCAGTGGTGTAGCACATCATAATGCAGCTAAGACGTGCTAACTAGCAGGCTTGTTAACCAATATTTAATAGTTAACTTTTAAACTATTACCGTTGGGCTCCTTAATTATTGAGAGGCATGCAGTCCACCGAAAGTAATGTCCATATCCGTTTTTAGAATTTCGAGAACGCGATTATCCTCGGCGCTGTGGCCCAACAAATTTCACCTACATCGCGCCAAAATACATGCGGTTTGAGAAGCTTGCAGGCAAAGCAACCTCTCCAGTGAGCCTAACTCGTCGAAATAGCCAAAATTTGTTGGGCCACAGCGCCGAGGATAATCGCGTTCTCGAAATTCTAAAAACGGATATGGACATTACTTACGGTGGGCTACATGCCTCTCAATAATTAAGGAGCCCGACGGTAATAGTTTAAAAGTTTACTATTAAATATTGGTTAACAAGCCTGCTAGTTAGCACGTCTTAGCTGCATTATGATGTACTACACCACTGACAATGCTATGCCATAAAAAGCGCGCATCTAATTCAAATAGCTTATTTTTAAAAATTGCAGAAAGTCTTAGGTGAAACACCCTGTATATGGCGGAAGCGTATCCAAAGATATCTTTCGCTGACGTCAGTGCAAGCTATGCATATAATATTCAAATCAACAGATCCATACACCCATGGAGCCCCTTCCCCCATTTCAGAATACAAGTTTTAGCCTTGTTTAACATGGCTACTGTTTTGTTTGTTTGCTTTATTTAAAAATTCTAACACTCTATTTCTTTCAGATCAGTTACAACACACAATCAATAGACTTGCAATGAGAATTTCCTACCTGTCATCGAGATCGGAGTAAGCTTTCGCAAAAGCAAGCCGCTTGAGCGTGCTGTTCTCGGCGAGTGCAGAGTAGAGGTTCTTCACATCACGGAGGTCTATACGCTCCGATGCTGTCATGTCCAGGCACTCCAGTGTTGAGTTAACGAGAAGCACGTCTGCCAACACTCCAAGCAAGGCACTTCTGATGCGCGATTGTGAAAATTTCAGCGTAGTCAGGCCGGTGTTTTTTTCAAGACTGTTCCCCAGTGCTACAATCTCCTCTTCGATTAGTGGTGATGTTATGTGGAGACATTTCAGAGTGCTGTTTGTTTCGAGTGCCTCAAGCACCGGAGTGAGCCGGAAAAGAGCAAACCGTACTACACCAATGCTAAGTTCAACCAGGGACGTATTGTTTCTCAGGGCGTAAGCCACTTCGTACCAACTGCAGTGTATGTCAGGAGCTACATGAAGTGTAAGCTTGGTCAGCGTCTGGGTCGACCCGAGAAGCTTGGCTATTTTGCCCAAGCCGGGCCTGGTCACACTACACCCGTACAACACCAGCTCTTGCAGCGTTTCGGTTTGCGACACGGCGTCCATTGCGACTTCCTCGCCCCCGGAAGGAAACAACGGACCCCGAAGCTCCAGCCTCGTCAGGGTTCGAGCGCTACGCCCGATCAAGTCACAGGCAGCAGGGAGCGAACTTGGGCCGAGACAAAAGGCGGTAAAGGTGAGGCAAAGGCTTTCGACGGTGCGCAGTGCATCGAACGCCTTGGCAAGACTTTGCTCTTTCCGCCTGCCCGCACTTGTCAAGCTCACGTGTCGCAGGTGGTTTGAACCGCGCTGCATCGCCTTGACCAGAAGCCACGCGGGCAGCTTCTTGCTCAAGCTGAAGTGCTCGACGCAACGGTGGTGACCCAGAAGCCAGACAAGTTGCCTAGCGGCATTCTTCATGATGGGTGCCTTAGAGAAATTAGTCCCCTTCAGCGGCAGCGACTGTATTGCCATTCTACCAGGCTCGTATTCGCATAGCTGCAGGTTGATGCAGTTCAGTATGGCGTTCCAGTGCGGCAGGTCCTCTCTGAGCCGGCAGTAGCGCTGCTGTGTTCCTGCCGTGCGAAGTGACAAAGTGGTATGACATGCGTCCATTTGACAGTTGTCATTCTCCTCAGTGGGCTCGGCCATGCCAAGCTCAAAAAGGCAAGGTGCATAATGACCCTCAGCAGGCTCCGGTGGCGTTCTGCAGGGGCGCTTTCCACCTGCTTTATCCTTTCGGTTGGAAGCGTCAGGTCTTTTACGGGATGCCATGCTTTGCTGACGTGCGCTATTCGAAAGCTTTGAAACAAGCGCGCAGCGCGATTCAACCAGACACGAGCTGCGGCAACTGGCAGCAACACTCCTCGGGTCGGGTACGGCTCGACGCGCGTATTACAAGCGTTGCACTGCTGCTTGGGGTGATCAGAGGTTTAGGCCTCGGGACTAAAAGGCTGCACGTTTGAAGCCGTCTCGAAGACAGTGCTGATGAAAGGCATAGGGCCGGGCGTCCATGTGCCAACACGTGGACCGCGGCCAGAAAAACTTCGCTGTTCGTCTGCGAACCTCATGCGAAACTCTGAGCGTGACTACAACGCTTTGCAGCAAGCAAAGCTGACAGCTATTTCGGCAACCGGACCGACATGTCAACTTGCTTCTCTTACCATGAACATGAAACGGGGTATAAGCAACAGGAACAAAGACAACAAACAAGAGCCGTACTGTCATGTACTGTCATGGAGGTGTACTGTACTTGCTTTGGCTGCTTTGACTTCAAAAAAGGCGCTTGCCAGACAGAAACGCTGAAACCGCTGTGCAAAATTAACACTAAAAACCTGAACTACTTTCTAACAATAGGCTTTACAGAATATTATTGCTTAAAATTATTGCTTGTTTTAGGTCTTAGAAGTTCACATTATCAGGTTTTTTTTTTTCGCAGTCAGCAAGAGCAGTTCCGGTTCTTATGCTCACGTTCGTAAGTTTTGCTTTTGCTTGTATTGTTTTGCGTTGTCAGGAGTTTGCGGCCTTACACGTGGGGCTGACGAGATCATTTTCATATGTTGAATGAAACACTGATGTGTGGTGCGGCCTGCGCCTTTTTCTTGTGAGTAGTGGCGATTTTGGTCTCGTTGTGCCGTGAGCGAAATTTAGTTGACGCAATAACCTGTGCGAAGTGGCAACATGGCATCTGCCGGCGAGAGGAAAGGAACTTTCAAAGTACGTGCTCTTCAAGAAATCGAAGCCAATGTGCAGTCAAAATGGGAGGCCGAGAAGGTATTTGAGGTCGACGCAGGCAATGACGGCAGCGGGAACGGAAAGTTTTTCGTCACATTTCCCTATCCGTATGTCAATGGGCGTCTTCATCTGGGTCACTCATTCTCGCTCTCAAAGTGCGAATTCGCCGTCGGCTACCAGCGCCTGCTTGGCAAGAAATGTCTGTTCCCTTTCGGTTTCCACGCCACTGGAATGCCAATCAAAGCGTGTGCCGACAAGTTGGCGAGAGAGATGGAAGAATTCGGCTGCCCTCCCGTCTTCCCCGACGACGCTCCCGAAGACGATGCCAAAGAGCTCGACGCTGGCGACTCGGCCGAGGCCGCAGTAAAGAGCAAAGCGAAAGGCAAGAAGAGCAAGGCGGCCGCCAAGACTGTGGCAGCGAAGTACCAGTGGCAGATCATGCAGTCTCTGGGGCTGCCGGATGACGAGATCGTCAAGTTTGCCGATGCCGGCTACTGGCTGCACTACTTCCCGCCCATAATCCGCGAGGATCTCAAGAGGATGGGTCTCAAGGCGGACTGGCGGCGTTCGTTCGTGACCACGGACGTTAACCCGTTTTACGACTCGTTTGTCCGTTGGCAGTTCCTTCGTCTCAAAGAGCGGCAGCGCATCAAGTTCGGGAAACGGTACACCATCTTCTCACCTAAGGTGAACCAACCATGCATGGATCACGACCGAAGTGCCGGTGAAGGCGTCGGACCGCAAGAGTACACGCTCGTGAAGATGAAGGCAGTCGAACCCTTCCCAGCAGCGCTGAAGACCCTGCAGGGCCGCAGTCTGTTTCTGGTTGCTGCCACACTGAGACCGGAGACTATGTATGGGCAGACCAACTGCTGGGTCCGGCCTGACATGGACTACGTCGCATTCGAGCTGAAGAATGGGGATGTCTTTGTTTGCACATATCGAGCTGCCCTCAATATGAGCTACCAGGACTTCACGGCGGAAACTGGCAAAGTCAAGGTTCTCCTTAATCTTAAGGGGCAGAACCTTATTGGTCTTGGCCTGTCATCACCGCTGACGTGCCACAAGGTCATCTATGCACTTCCCATGCTTACTATCAAGGAAGACAAAGGTACCGGAGTGGTGACTTCGGTACCGTCAGACTCACCAGATGACTTCGCTGCATTGCGGGATCTCAAAAACAAAGATGCTCTGCGACAAAAATACGCTGTTGAAGACAGCATGGTACTGCCATTTGAGCCTGTTCCCATTTTAGAGGTGCCTGGCTATGGATCGCTGTGTGCTGCTGCCGTTTGTGACGAGCTGAAAATTCAGAGTCAGAATGACCGAGACAAGCTTCAGGAAGCAAAGGAGCGAGTTTACCTTAAGGGCTTCTATGAAGGAGTGCTGTTAGTTGGACCGTACAAGGGAAAGAAGATTCAGGATGTCAAGAAAGAAATCCAGAAAGGCATGGTCGATGATGGAAAAGCTGTTGTCTACATGGAGCCCGAGAAAAAAGTTATCGCTCGTTCTGGTGATGAGTGCGTTGTAGCGCTGTGCGACCAGTGGTACCTTGACTATGGTGACCCCAAGTGGAAAGACATGGCAAGAACTGCATTGTCCAAGATGGAGACGTACTCGGAGGAAGTCCGCAAGAACTTTCAGGCCACTCTGGACTGGCTTTGCGAACATGCATGCTCCAGAACATATGGGCTTGGAACAAAGCTGCCTTGGGATGAGTCGTGGCTGATAGAGTCGCTGTCAGACTCCACAATCTACATGGCCTATTACACCATCGCCCACTACCTTCAAGGAGGCAACCTCATGGGAACATCGAGTTGCCCTCCCTACTTTATCAAGCCTGAAGACATGACACCAGAAGCCTGGGATTATGTCTTCCTCAACATTGCTAGCAAAGCCAAGCTCCAGAAGAAAGAAGCTCTTGATGCCATGAAAAAAGAGTTCGAATTCTGGTATCCCATGGATCTCCGTTGCTCTGGTAAAGACTTGATACCTAACCACCTGTCCTACTGCATTTTTAACCATTGTGCCATGTGGCCTGAAGAGCCTCAAAAGTGGGTTCTTGGGATGCGAGCGAATGGCCACCTGTTGCTCAACTCGGAGAAGATGTCAAAATCTACGGGGAACTTCCTCACCCTGGCAGATGCATTGGACAAGTTTTCGGCTGACGGAATGCGGCTGGCACTTGCAGATGCTGGGGATGGCATCGAAGACGCAAACTTTGTTGAGACGATGGCAGACGCCGGAATTCTGCGATTGTACACTTTCCTGGAATGGGTCAAAGAGATGCTCGCATCGCTGTCTTCATTGCGGACGGGGCCAGTCGACAGCTATGTAGACAGAGCTTTCGAAGCTGACATGAGCCATGGAGTCAGGGTAACCAAGGAACACTATGACCAGATGATGTTCAAGGAGGCCCTCAGAACTGGCTTTTTTGAGTTCCAAGCTGCCAGAGATAAGTACCGCGAGCTGTGTGTGTTGAAGGGAATGCATCGGGACCTGGTTCTAAAGTTCATTGAAACTCAAGCTGTCATCCTGAGCCCTATCTGCCCTCACATCTGTGAGCACGTGTGGTCTCTGCTCGGGAAGACGACAAGCATAATGCACACCAGGTGGCCGATCGTCCCTGCTCCTGATGAAGTGCTCCTGAAGTCCTCGCAGTACCTGATGGATGCCGTGCACGACTTCCGGCTACGGCTCAAGGCCTTCCGCGTTGCCGGCAGCAAGTGCAGCAAAAAGAAAGACCTGTCGATGCATCCTCCTGGGCCACAGATGGTCCGTGCCACCATCTGGGTGGCCAAGACCTTTCCGCCGTGGCAGCTGACCATATTGACCACACTCAAGGAGCTCTTCCAGAAGCACAACGGTCTTCCTGACAACAAAGTCATTTCCATACAGCTGAAGGACAAACCTGAACTGAAGAAGCACATGAAAAAGGTCATGCCGTTTGCACAGGCCGTGCGCGAAAAGGTCGAGAAGATGGGGATCGACGCACTCAACGTGACCCTTGACTTTGATGAGCGTGAGGTGCTTTTGGAAAACTTGAGGTACATCCTGAACACCTTGGAAGTGGATGATGCTGAGGTCAAGTACAGTGATGACCCAGAGGCTGAGGAGGTCATTCGTGAAGAGTGCTGCCCAGGCCAGCCACGTGCCGTCTTCTGCAGCGACACTTTTGTCAACGTGCGGTGCATCAACCAGCAGCCTTCGTCCGGTTGCTTTGAGGCCCTGGTTCCGGTACTGGACGGGGACAGTGCAGCCAAAGTTTTGGCTCGACTGGAAAGGATGGGCGGCCATGCCACTTTCGAAGGAGCCGATGTGAAGCTTATGAGGTATGAAGATCCAGACTCAGGGCCGCGCAAGATTCCTACCCTTGGCTGTGGGGAAGTGGGCAAAGTTGCCATCCCTGCGCGGGCCATCTTTCGAATCAAGGCTGACAAGAGCGGTGTAGAACTTGAACTTGATGGCACTAGAGTTAATGTGGGAAGCCAAGTGTCGTATATTGTTGTGCCTTGAGCAGCAACAGGAGGTGGCTAAGGAATTATTTAATAAAATTGTTTCTGCTCACACGCCAGCAAGTCTGTTGAGGACTATTGATTGCAGCATGCCTTTTCACACCTTGCGCGACTGTCATTGCTTTGTTGTCATATAGTCGTCAAGCCTTGGTAAACAAGGAAAGATCATAGATAAAATCAATGAGTTATAGAGAAAGCTTCTATACTTGTGTAGGACCATGAAAAGCAGCAAAAGACAGTAAATTGACTTATTTGCAGTTGTTGCAATTGACCACTACAACCCCTTTGAGCCGCCGCGGTGGCCCAGTGGTTATGGTGCTCGGCTGCTGACCCGAAATACGCGGGTTCGATCCCGGCCGCGACGGTTGAATTTCTATGGGGGAGAAATTCTAGAGGCCCGTGTACTGTGCGATGTCAGTGCACGTTAAAGAACCCCAGGTGGTCGAAATTTCCGGAGCCCTTCACTACGGCGTCTCTCAAAGCCTTAGTCGCTTTGGGACGTTAAACCCCATAAACAAACAAACAAACAACCCCTTTGAGTCTACAGCTCAAACAGATGTAGCTATGTCACCTTTGCTGGCATACACACACATAGTGTACTTTTTTAATTGGCCAGAATTATTTTGCAGTCATTAATTCCAGTTGCCCTTGTTAGTCCATAATTGCTCAGCAACTGGTCGTTGAATGATTTTGGAGGTAACTACAAGCATTTTGCCAGTCATTTCGTTCACAGTACTTCCGAAAGAAATCTGGATTTAGGCAACCATGAATTTGAAGAAAAGATGTCTGCCATAATTCCTGCCAAATGGTTAATGTATTTGCATTTCATTTACACTGCACTTGTGCACACCTCAGAAGCCTCTAGGTTTTGTCATGAAAATCTGGTGCACCCGAAGATATGATGTTCAGACACATGCTTTGTAATAACCGTACTTTGATGTTTATATTGCTCTAGTCTGACTGAGGCCAGTGTGGGCAGAAACAAAATGAGCTGCATATTTGAGCCAGTACTGCTTTGCCTGCTTTGACACATGAATATATTCACTACGAAGGTTCCAGGTTAGATGCATCAACACAACAGCCTATGACTAGTTGCATTGTTTAAATAATTGGGATGCTGTCCACATGTTCAGAGATGTTTGCACAGGTAAAACTACTGCATCACGACAGAAACATTGCACATTCCCGATGCAGCGTGATGGCGTTTCCAATGAGAGTTGTAATAATCCCACCCCTCAGGAGAATCCCATTCTGTGTTGACACCCCTTCACTGTCATTATTGTCATTCTGGTAACAGCAGTCTTTGTCACTGTTTGTATTGGAGCAGGTTACATACGGGTGTCGATTTGCACTCAAAGCCACACATGGGTTTTAAATGCCACCCTTCATTTTCAAGTAAAAGCTGATTTTTCTCTGAAAATGCACAACACCACAAAATAAATAAATTCATTTTAAAAAAAATCCCCTGTGCCCCTTGGTTTCTGTGGCTGTTGGCTTCTGTCATATTTATAACGAGCCCCTCATTCCCCTTCCCTTGTTTGCTTAATTGCTTAGCGAGGGCCTCGGTTCTGGCAGCCTTGACGCCATAGGAAGCATAAGAGGGTTCTCACGCAGCTTCCACCCGCTCCGTTCGATGACGTTCTACGTCACACCTGCGGTAACTCAGGACGTTCTACGTCCGCCGCTTATGAACGTGGGTGGCGCTGATGAACACTCTCAAGGTTAGGTTACTTGTAAACATAAATACCCCCGAAAGCAGAAGAATTGACAGCCATCGCCGTAGCTCAGAGGTAGAGCACCGGACGCGTAATTCGGAGGTCGTGGGATCGGATCCCACCGGCGGTATGTGGTTGTTTTTTCTTCTGCTTTTCTAATCAATTAGCATTAAGTGATAACATATTCAGTAATATTCTAAATTGATCAACACCACAAAATAAATAAATTAATTAAAAAAAAAAATCCCCTGTGCCCCTTGGTTTCTGTGGCTGTTGGCTTCTGTCATATTTATAACGAGCCCCTCATTCCCCTTCCCTTGTTTGCTTAATCACCTATACAATGTTGATTCTCCGGTTCACAGAACTGAAGACACTACAATAAAAATGTGTACATATCTAGTGCTTATTCAACAGAGGGGCCATCGATCAAATGGGGGATCTTGAACCTTTGTTAATGCTCTTTTTCATGAGGCAGAGGAAATTGATTGAAAAGGGCGATTTTCGCACTGTACAAATAAAGGCAGGCCAGTCTTGCTCAGACACAGGATTGTCCTGTAATAGTTTGGAAACGTACGCGAGGAAAAATTTGCAATAGATTAGGAAAAAAAAAGATATATTTCAATTGGTAAACAATTTTCTAGCGGAATTTGCAATTTCCATGTTATGAAAGAATGAGCAAAAAAATAGAGCAGCTTGTCTAGCAGAAAAACAAACTGTTATGGCAAACTGTCTTGTGCTGCAAAAAATGCCATAAAAAAACTAACTATAAAAAACTATGGAAATTTTTTCTGAATAATTCGGTTTGTACCCAAATTTGAGCTTGAAAGATATCGCCCAATTTCTGCCCACCGAATTCAGGAAACACTAAAACTTGAAAACAAAGGGCACTTGTTATGAAAGAGAGAAGGGGTTCTATTAAAATTTATCACGTAGGATTGCCAAAATATGTCTACCACGCAAGCTCTTTCGCACTCTGGGATTCTGCTGATTCAAGACTGAATCAGCAGAATCCCATAACCATTGCAAACCAGTGGACAATTGGGTGAGTTTGACAGTACTTGATCTGAGCAGCAGCACAAAACACGTATACACACGCGACAACGAAGAAAAAAAATGGTGCCTCTAACTTTTATGTATTTGCACACTGCTGTTCTGTACTACAGTAAAACCTCGTTAATACATACCCGCTTGCCAAGTAGCTGTAGCTAAAGCGTCGTTGTGAGAATTCCCCTGCTTAGCCACCATTTAAACCCATGTATTGGCTGACTGCTTAAGGCATAGTGGCTCATGCAATGCCTACTGCTTAATGCGTACTTGCTGTCGCAGTTTGGCAGGCACCGTGCTGTGATGCAAAATGTTTTCGAAAAGCATCATCAGCGTGCGAACCACCGGCAATACAACATTGCAGCCATTTCAGCTATTTCGGCCATGTTCCGCGAATGCGACGATGTGCGACAACTTGAAAACAGAATATTTCAGCCCTACTATGGCGGAAGCTGCTCAAGCAATGGCGGTTATGAGGGCGTTCACCAAGGAGATGGGCCTAATGGTAAAGCTTCTCCCAGTCTCGCCAGTTTTGAGACTGCTATCGTCGTCGCACAGCCGCCATGGCAGCAAACAAATAAAGTGCATATACATACGTGTATTTGTGGAAAATTTAGTGTGCCTGAATTTTCTTTCGGATCGTGAATAATGGCAAATTTGTACTAGTCTGGTAAGCTGTACTGTCGGATAGCACATACTTTTCCCGCGTCCTCGTCAACTATGTATTAATGGGGTTTTACTGTACTGCCAAGCTGGCCATAACCACTAATCCACCGTAGCTTGGCTAAACTAGCATAATGATACTTTGGTACTGTATAGTCAGATACAATTTTAAGTCTGCAGTGAAGCTCCGCCCACATTCAGCCTCCGCGCACAGAATTCCTCCGCGATGAAAAAGTAGACAGCTGCTTAAATGTTTCTTGTTACCTAAACAAGAAGCTTATCACAACAAAAAAATTATGAGCTCTAGAATTTGATATGTGGATCGTTTCATATAGTCAAACATTAAAAAGCTGATTTCATTTACAGTTGCGATTGGGCAGTGGAGTAATACACGACGCCACGGACCACGGCCCAATGTTAGCAACTCCTGTTTTTTTTTAAGTTGTATCCTACCACAGTGGTTTTCAGTTCAGAGCTGCCACGACATGTTAAGACAGTTGGCACATCGTGTCCCACATATAAACAGCAGAAACGAAATTTAACTTCAGTGGTGGTATATTGGTGTGAGCATCTGCCTAAGATGCGGGAAATTCAGGGTTCGATCCCCAGTGCTGCCGGAAGCCTACTGGTTCTGCTAAGGGTACAAAATTATTAAGCCAAGCCTCGTGCCTGGCTTCTGTGGCATGAAATGCTTGAGAACATAGGTCTTTTACATCTTTTCACGCAAAATAAAACACGAGTCATGATGCTCTTTGGCCCATCTGGTTGTGCCATTAAAAATCAAATCATCATCAAAAACACAAAGGTCAGGCTACGCATTTCATTGAACAGATTTGTTTTATTTCGAAAAAGACAATTCCAGGTCTGACTAGCACAGAGATACCCACCTCTGACAGACAAAGCGTGGAGTTTATTAAAAGAAGCCAATATGTTCCGCTAGGCAAAAGTGCGAGCACACTAGACCAGTACGCTACGCGAAATTTCAAGCACAGTTTTGATCATGCGTCGAACAATGAGACAAGATCTCTCCAGTCAGTTTGCGAGCGTTAAAATATCAGTACGAGAAAAGAAATGCATATCTGTCGCGCCTAAAGGTAAAGAATACAAGAGCACTTTTTCTCGGGCAAGCTAAAACAACTTTGTACAATGTAACATCACAGTAGAACCAATCTAGTAACAAGGTCTCCAGCAAAACTGTACAAAGACCACGGCAACATTTTCAATGTAAAAAAAAAAAAAGGGGAGGTAACTATGCACTACTCAGCAGCAGAAAACTTTGCAGTCTTAAAGATACCGCAAGAAAAAAAAACGATGAGGAAGAGGGGGTGGGAACGGGTTAAAAGCCACTACCATCTGTTTCACCTACTGTGGTTCTGAAAATCCGCGGGAATGCTTTTTCTAATACTTATTACAAGTGTCGGCTCTAACATCCCGCCGCTCTTTCTATGGCACTTATAACACCAGCATTTTTTAAGTCTGTCTCTTGTTTTTTTCTTTGTCTCACACAAACCTGGCTTTGCATTAATCGCCAGAGGAACAAGGCTAGTGTCAGCGTAAACACTAAAAACGCACTTCTTCAGACACACTGTGCACGCCTGCAATAGGGGATATTCAAAATTCCGCAAGTGCGCTTTCCCGCATAGCAATGTTGCCCCTAACAAGATGGCCGACTTCGCTATAAAGCAACTACATGGGCTTCAGGACAGGCGCTAAAGGTGTGGATAGAATGTAAGAAACATATTTTGGAAGAACCAAACAAAAAACCAGTCTTTCTTGCTTTGTTTCAGCTGGAAACGCATGGTCCGCCATCTTGTTGGGGGCAACATTGTTATGCGGGAAAGCGCACTTGCGGAATTTTGAATATCCTCTATTGCCCGAGCAAACAGACTAATAGGCAGCTAGGAAGAGATTTGATCGCAGTAACCAGCAAGTAGTTTGCACAAACTATGGCCAATACAAATGTGAAGAAAAACCAGCGGATAACAGATGCCAGCTGGCAATAGTCTGTACTGGGGTAGTAAGATTTGGAATGCTGTCATTGGTGCATGCGCGGGCGATGCTTCTTGGGGAGCGGTACTTGAGACACCATCTGCAGTGGTCTGTGCGGTCTTCAAAGTCCAATGAAGTCCATCAGTAGATAGACCATGAGTATCACTCCGACGAACATAGCAAGCAAGCCCATGATGCCCATAGTAGCTGCGGCAGAAAAAGAAGAAACTGGTCATCAGAAACAAAACACAGCAAGCCGTGTTGAAATCAATTAAACCCTAGTTATAAAAAAAGGTTGAAGAGGTGCTGAAACCTTGTTCCAACTGCTCTTCTATTATGTGTACAGCATTCGTCAAAGGTCTTCAGGCTGCTGGTTTTTGACCATTCAGTGGAGCACTTAAAGGTGCACTGAAGAGGAATCTGAACTCATCGTTTTGCTGCAGGAACTCGATCTACACGTTCCGAGCATTCTTAGAAACTTCCGACTTATTGCGCTGTGTGGCCGATTTCCCTAATTAAATCGAATTAACGTCCGGCTCCCGCCTTTATTTTTTTAATTCTCTCCGTATGGTGGGCGGAGTCGACCAACGCGTGGAGTGCCTTTCAGCCAGCTCCGTGGAGGCTTTGGTTTTGCTTTATTTTGTTTTTTAGGTTTCCACGAATAAATAGTTTCATTTGCACATAATATAGCTGCAAAATAAGCCCGCAGAAATAAAAATACGCGCGGACTATTTGCTTCTTACTACGTATTACTACGTATTACTCCGCCGATGGCAGAGCGACAAGCCGCCACAGGACTGGGTGAAAGGCACTCCACGCGTTGGTCGACTCCGCCCACCGTACGGGGAGAATAAAAAAAAAAAGGCGGGAGCTGGACGTTAATTCGATTTAATTACGGAAATCGGCCACACAGGGCAATAAATCGAAGTTTCTAAGAATGCTCGGAACGTGTAGATTGAGTTCCCGCGGCAAAAAGACACGTTCAGATTTCTCTTCACTGCACCTTTAAGGAAGGATGCTACTTTGAAATCCCAAAAAATGGCCAAAAAATTGCTTTTTAGACAATTGTTATATCCACTTGTATGCTTTATTTATGCTGTCCCGAACTTTCATTACTCGAAATCAACCGAGAAGTGCTGTAAAAAAAATTTTTGCGTGAACAGCGGTGGCCATCCATTATGTGGAAACACTTGAACAATGGCCGTTTTTCTTCATTACGGTACCTTGTGGAGCACATTTTTTTTCGCCACAATTTTATCTATTTTGACCGTTTATTTCGTTGCGCTCCTAGGAGCGCAGTGCAGGTCAAGACTGTCGTTGTTTTTAAAATTTGTGAATTTCATATTTCTTGTGTGAAATTTTCCTCTCACTCTAGATATGCGAACAGACAATACACCACAAAAATTGAGGACTGAAATTTGTGCTCAGCAAAAAATAAAATTCTAAGAACTTCTTGACCTGCAGCACGCCAGTAGGAATGCAGTGACTGCTGAAACAGCCTTCTGACACATTTCCTTAACTCTGCAGTCCTTTTCATCATGATCATCATCAGCCTGACCAAGCCCACTGCAGGGCAAAGGCCTCTCCCATGTCTCTCCAATTAACCCTGTCCTTCGCCAGCTGCGACCATTGTATCTCCACAAACAACAGCTGTGACCTAACGAAGGCACTAGTTAACTAGACCCTAATAAGGCTTATCCTGCTACTAACTACTCGAAAACTGCACTAACAATGGGTGACCATTATCAAATACTAAAACTAGATAATTACAGATTCATCCATTAATGTCACTACTGTGTCTCCGCCCAGTCCGGAGCTGTTTGTCTCTGCTTGAATACTTTATGTAATGCACTGTTCTCATTCCTTACCATTATCATTAATTATTAATCATTAATTCGTGTTTGTTCCCTAACCCGCTCTGCTCTCTTCGCGTATTTAGTGTGACCCCTATTAGTTTCCTTTCCTTCGCTTGCTGTGCTGTCCTCAGTTCAATTACAAGCCTGATCACTATACTGCATTAACACCAGCTAGATTTCGGGCTGTTGGTTCACTGCTTGTATTCAGCAAACAATGTGGCTGGACATTTTCACGCAGCTCACCTGGGTACGGTATATGATGCGCCACGATGTGATTGTCCACTGATATACTGATGAGCGAGGCATCGTAGTTTCCTGCCAGGCGGCGCGTCTCGTCGCAGGACTTGAGGAACTCCACCCCCGTGACAAAGATGTTGTGAGCGTGCTCGGCTCGGTACAGCCTCTATTTCAGGGAAGATGACACCGCGATGCCACGTCAAGCACACTGTTTTTCTCGTTCGTTTCTTAGGGCGACTCAAAATGCTTTTCAATTTGCCTAGTGACACAGAGATGGAGTGAGTGTAGTTGGCTTGGTAAACTGCACTTTGACTGAACCATAGAGTTTCTTACTATTACCTAGAGGGAAAGCTGGCGGCGCTGCGCTTCAGCCACCATGGATGCTCAAAGCATCATGGGGCGGTGAGCTACTTGTTGCGGAACAGTCGTACTTTTTCAGGAACACGGAGTGTCATTACTAAGATGTTTCATTCCAAAAATGCTGTTCGTGTGTGTGCAGACGACTTTCGCGCGAATGCAGTGTGCAAAAGCCATAGTAATGAAAACGCAACAGCACACGACGCCAATAAAAGGTTTCACTTTTCTTAAATGCCATTAAAAACCTCTTACAGTGTTCAAGCAACATTCTTTTTGAAAACATATTTACTTTTAAAAGTGCGCCTGTTAATTACGAACCGAAGCGTGGCCTTGTGGTAGAGCATCCGCCTCGCATTCGGGAGGTGCTGGGTTCGATCCCCAGTGCTGCCGGGTACCCACCGGTTTCTTTAATGGGTACAAGATTTCCCCTGGCCTGGTGCTCGGCTCTTCTAGGGTGAAATGCTTGGAAAAAGGGTCTTAGACCGAACAGTTGCCTTGACGGATGAGTGATAAGTTCCCCCGTCAAGCAACCATAAGTCCGCCTCGTGCGGCATAAGCCCAATTTGTGGCCCTTTTTTTTTTTCACTTCTCCCAAATGTACACCCCTAAAGGAAGCCGAGCGCCAGGCCGGGGGACACTTGTACCCTTTTGACCGGTGGGTGCCCGGCGGTGGGTTGGTTTCGAACCACCCACCTCCCGCAGCCGAGACGGGCGCTCAAACCACTAGGCCACGACAGCCCGAAACCGGCGGCATGTGGTTGTTTTTTCTTCTGCTTTTCTAATCAATTAGCTTTAAGCGACAACATATTCAGTAATATTCTTACTTGATCAACACCACAAAAAAAAATAAATGAATTTAAAAAAAAAAATCCCCTGTGCTCCTTGGTTTCTGTGGCTGTTGGCTTCTCTCATAGTTTTTGTAGAGTTCATTACTTGGCCAATAGGAGAGCGAGTCGTCTCTTATTTTGGGCATACTTTGCACTTAAATGGTTTTCTGCTCGTTTGTTGCAATTTACAGACAGGATATTGAATGCTAGGACATTCTTGATTATCGAACAGCTTTATTTTTGCATTATTTTTGCATTTTGCAGACCGAAATGCATGCAATGTATGCTCCTATAATGCGTGTAAACATTGAAGAAGCAAAAAAAAAAAAAAGATGCACAAGTTAGCTTTCGGAAAGGGAGACGGAACTACGGCTATAAGTGATAGAAACGAGGTTGTTCAACAATTTCTTTGACACTGCCAAAACAGGCATTCTCCACTCCTATATGTAGCAAAGTCTCCACTTCTTTCTAGAGTCACACAAACAAGTCAAACGTAGACAGTAGATCTTAAAGCGGTGACACAGATTTATAAAACATTTTCACTTGCTTTTACTGACCTTCAATACCACCCTGAATTTAAAACAAACAAAATATAATAATCTCCGAGACTCCTCACCATCATATAGTTAAACTTGGATGTAATGAAATCGAAAAAAGTTTTCGTTGCATGCAGTTTTCACGTGAAGACTTGAAAGGACAATGCAGAACCCAAACTCAGGTGAAACACATGTAAATTAAGTCGCCTAGCAAACACGAACTAGTAAATCCCCCATTATTTGAAGTTGTTGATAAGGAGAAACATATTGCGACTGTGTTGATAACACGAACGCAGTAGCAGCCGCCACCATGCTCAACGTGGCTCGCACGACACGATAAACTGATAAGTATGGAGTTAGACATTGGGGGGGGGGGGGGGGGGAATAGAGATTGGTCGAGCCGCCAGTGCTCTCTGCCATCCATCCTCGTGGTGCCGAAATCATGCGAGCTACTGGGCGGCGGAAACGGATGCGCACTGCTCGTCTTGCGTCATCTTTGCCATATCTGGTAGCTTTGCGCTGCCTTTGCACATAAAATGCAGTGCCAGTTTGTGACATCACAAAAGCAAAAGCTGCAGAGACTGCTGTGTTTGCAAATAACAAGGTGCCAATCGTGCTGGAGCACGGCACGCTGTGCCAATTGCGTTCAATAGTTGCGATTGTAGACAGTATCTCAAAGGCAGTTCATGTTTTATCATCATGGAACTTTTGGCGTGGCTCACCCAAATTTCAAGTACCACAGCACTACCTAATAGATAGTCAGCGTAGGGAGTTCGTAACATTAAGGCCAGCCTCTGCAACACTTTCGTTACGTGGAGATCAGAAATACGCACACTACAATGGGAGCGGCGTTGGGAAATTGACGAAATTCGTAATACTGAGGAATTCGCTAC
The DNA here is from genome assembly GCF_055824585.1 of Amblyomma mixtum. Taxonomy (NCBI): domain Eukaryota; kingdom Metazoa; phylum Arthropoda; class Arachnida; order Ixodida; family Ixodidae; genus Amblyomma; species Amblyomma mixtum. Next base: position 12,127,622 of record NC_143018.1, on the reverse strand, counting down.
ACAGAGGTTCATTACATCCAGGTTTAAATGTAACGGCAAAAGAATGCAAGTCGGTGTAAAATTAAGCACATATGCTCAGTGTAGATTCAAACAAATGCAGCACTTGCCTGTAGGCTAAATGCAATGTACACCTCAACAGCACCGGACAGGTGGCCAACACCTACAAACCGACCGTCCTCACTGTAAGAGATAGGAACCATCAATTAGTAACTCCAACTGCAGCCATGAAAGAAATTAATTGTAAATTAAATGGGAATTAAGGTGAATTGAAATGAATTAATTGTGAATGAAGTGGGTAATTAATGAACCAATTAAGAACAAAAAAGCAACTTGAAATAAGGAGGCGTTATTGCTTTCGCATGACTCCAGTGCAGGTTACCGCAGTGACCTCGAATTTTTTAACCTCACCTCCACACCTGACCTTCCGTTTCCTCTCGCTAAGTTTGCCATCATTTTTAGTCCAGTCTGTAATTCATTCAACACAGGCTACCCATTACACATTACATTACACATTACATTACATTCAACACATTACATTCAACACATTACACAATTTTTTTCCCACTTTATTTCAGCTAAGATTTCATTAACTCAGGTTTCTCTTTCATCCACGTTTCTCTCTTCACAAGGGTAAAAGCAACAAAATTTTAATCACGTTCATTTTTTAACACTGCTGCATGTGCTACTGTTTACAACAAATCACAGTGCAGAATCTTCGAATGCGCAAAACTTAAAAAATGTGATGAACATTTTTACAATGTCCATTTGGTTTACTAATCGGCTGAGCTCAATGCAGGTGAAAGCAATGTTATTTCACAAGACAGGTGGAGAAATAAAAATCCCAGAATCACAAATTAAGTTACTATGACGGCCACAGGATGCAAATATATGCACGCACTGTGGTTCCATGTCGCCAATGGCTCAAGATGAGCATTCAACTCTCTTTCTGAAGAAATTATGAGCCACGAATAAAATAAGAAAAAATCTTAGGATAAACTATCTTAAATGAATTAGAGATATCAAGATTGGGTTCTATTACTAAACATTTATATCATTTTAAGCAGCAAAGAATAAAAACCAAAATCTTATCTGTTAGTATACTTTAAAAGACGAAAATTTAGGGCTCTATGTGAGGTACTAGGCATACCATACAAGTAATATCACATGCGGAGGGAACACATTAAATAGTGTAATTCATGTTCAAGCACCAATCAGAACTCAAATAAGATGAGCAAGCGCACAGATATGCCTTTCAAGAAATAGATGCAATGACTGCAGCTCTCAGTCCAGCAAACAAACCCCAACATCATCTCTGAGCAGAAAAAACTTTTTCTTTCAGGTCACCTGACAGCTAGGGATGACAAGACGTCTGTTCCCGTTGCTTGAATTCTTTCGGGGACGTTTCTCCGCATGTCCCACTTGGTCAGATAACAGCGTGAGGCAGGCTTCTTCCTCACGGCCGCATTTGACACCGTGAAGAGCCGGTAATTGCTCTTGTCTCCCTCGACAATGCCAAACCTGCACAGAATGCACGATGAAAACAAAACACTCAGCTGTGGTCTCAAAAGTTACAGCGGTGCACTTAAGTCTGCTTAGGTGCAGTGATGCGAAAGCATTTCTCTTACTGCGCGTCTTTCCTCCCTCATGTGTGTCCACCATCTCGCCTCCGTCATCTCGGCTACGCACACGCCATCTGCTGGAGCAGCACCGTACTTTGCAAGGAGGGGTTTCAGTGGGTGCCACATGATGGCACTACGACTCCACTCCAAGCACGGAGGAAATTTATTGAAAACATACATCTGCAATTTAGATGCTCATAGTTACTCATGTACGCCTCAGTACATATTTCGAAGATATGTTTCTGAGACATCTGTGCATTCACTAGACTTCATTATTTGTATTCAGTTCGTGCAGACAAGTTCTGTCCACAACTTCCATCCACAGCTTCCGGTGACGCCACTCATGAGCCAAGAAATGCTTTCACATTAAAACATGGCTTAAGGGCAGCAAATCAAGAAAAAAAATGGATGGCAATGAAATCTAAAGCACCTTGGCTGCACTGTGGCACAATGTTAAAACAATGAATTAGCACAACACCTGAGAAAAAAAAAACAGCAATTATTACGGTTTTCTACACAGAAAGCAGCACAATAACGAGTACTTTTCAGTACGAAGCAGCTTACACATGTCAGGCTGTCTAAGCTCAGAAGTGTGTATTGATGCAGTGCTTCCATTCACAATTTCTGCGGGTACAGCTTTCTCCATTGTGTCTAAACTTGTCCACAGTGTAAAGAAGCCTTTGATTTTCCTTCCAATACATTGCAACCTTCCAAAATATTGCAATTATACAATTATCTCTGATGTGTAACAGACAACTAAATTCAGACATTGATAACTTTATCTTTCACTGCAATGACGTTTCATCTATATTAGCCGTTGCTATAAACTACAGCACACAGAATAAAATATGGCTTTAAAGACCATGCTTTGACTGTCCCATCTCTGTCTTCTCATTTTTGAGGAAATCCCACTATCATACCAGAGTGCTGCTTACTACTGGAACTTTTAAATTTGAACATGCCGCTAAAATGTCCTTTCTTCATGTCGAAGAAGGTGTTTACCCAACACGCAGTCCCAAGCGGGCAAGCAAAATTCCTCCAGCACAGTTCCTTAAAGTGCACACAGCTTTCTTCACACGCATTGCTTACCTGCACGCTCTGAAGATGTACTTTTCAGAGCTTTTGCCGGGTGGCGGGAAGAGTAGCTCGCAGACCTTCTCGCCATTCTTGGCGTCCCAAACGTAACCATGGCCATCTCGGGACACTGTCACCACCTTTGGGGAAAATTTTTCATTTCTCAGGACTATTTAAACACTACCACAAACCAGTTTATACTGACTTTTATCACTCCACGAACTTTGTTCTCATCAGCATGAAAGTAAAACTGCTCTAGGCAAATACATATTTGGCATACATCAACTACTGACATTTCAGTCCGTAAAAGCTCAATTCATTTTAGTTTTGCAACAATCTGGCCTAAATAGATAACACAAATAGGGTAGTCATGAGATCCTAGACAGAGAATCCGCTCAACAAATGCTCAATTTTCTGTACTGAGAACTAAAATGTTAATAAACTCAACTCAACTCAAAAAACCTAATTTATCAATAGCTTTGCTTTGGTGCCTCATTCAACAAATCTGACCAATTACATATTCTGCAAGTAAACTGCTAAAAAAGCTCTGCTTAACTTGCTGAAATTACACACCCTTATTAAAAACAAAAAAATTCACCAACATGACCAAAGCAGTAGCATACACACATATGTATAGCAGCCCATTTAAAGGATTACGCAATGAAAAGGATCTCTTCGAGACAGCTGTAATGCGGGGTTGTCTTTCTAATCCTTGGCAAAATAGCGAATGGTAGCGCCTCAATTTTACCTTGGTTTCATCAGGTGAGATGCAGAGATCGTCGAGCTCATCTTCATGGGCTTGGACTTTGTATGCCAATTTGTACTCAGGATACTGGAAAGAGACAAGAACGAGGTTTCAGGGAAGATTCAACAGCAGCATCAAACAGCAATAAGACATTGCTGCAGAACCACGGTTCTCAGGGCCACAAGTACGGCAAAATTATGACTGAATTAAAACTCTGAGGGCCAACACAAATGTTCACATTCTGCACAGTTACCGGCACTTTATAGAACTTCATTAATCACAAACTCTGTTGCACCAATATCTTGCATCAGGCATCAGACATATTTGTGAAATTTTACAGAGACGAAGTGCGGTAGCATCCCGTCTGGCTCATTCACATCCAAAAGAAAGTACTATACATCTCTACTTTCAGCGAATTGTACAAAACGGAGACCTGCAAGCCAGGCAAAGCAGTGCTCCAGTCGGCCTATCGACAAGACATGATGCAATAAGGAGAGCTCTCTGGATGGAATTTGACTGCCTGTCTGAGCGGATAGCCCACTTGATGCAGTTGTTGCCTCACATAGACCGAAAAGTAATGAAGTATATCGAGACTTCTTTCTAATCAGGTTTTAACTTTTTTTGCCACAATTTGGGGGGTAAAAATTGGATCATGTTTCAGTTCAAATTCAGGTTCAATTCGATTTGCTCTGCAAAAAGTTCCAGGTACTGATTTGCAGAAAAATACTCCCATACGAGCACTGTGCGAGTATTTTATCAATCGCAACAAAGTAAATGAGCGCATTGCCATGCATGTTTCTTCTTTTTTTTCTTTGATCATGTGCTCATACACATGAGCACATGACATGACACTATTGTGTCATGGGTATGACACGATAGTGCATTGCGTTGATTCCCATGTATGCAGAATTGCTCATTCCCTACTTTACATTGACAGATCGCTGGGAGCCATAATATACCACCCCTGGAGCAGTGATACAGTGGTTAAGCGATGCGCCACTGCCCTTTGATAGCAGGTACTACCACGTGTGGAACTTGTGAGACCCAGGTTGCTCTTCCCGAGCAATCTCTCACAACCAATCATTAAAATAACAGCTGCCTGCCGCAGTGGTCAGTTTGCCACAATCCAGTGAACAGGCTGTGATGACGTCACCAGGTCACGTGACCTAGGTGGCAAACGTAGGTTGCCGGAGCGGCCGGTTGCTCAAGCCACCGCTGATGAGTGGCTTCAAACAGTCGTCGCTGCCGACACCGGACAATTTTTTCCGACATGAGGCTACTAAGGCCCTCGTGTTAAAAAAAAGGGGTCAAACATCACGTGGAAAGGGTCAAACGTCGAGAATTTTAAGCACAGCGAAGCACCAGTTACTGACCTTCCAAGCCCGAAGGCAGCCGTCAGCACCGCCAGTGAACAGCATCTCTGCCTCGGGGGCGAACCGCACCACCTTCTGGAAGGGCTCCTGTTTTGGGCTGAAATCCGTCTGAAAGCTTGTGTCCGGGCGGATCGAGAAGCCGATCCGGACGCTGTTGGCATTCGAGTCTGGCTCCGCCTTGGCAGAGTCGAGGGGCTCGTGCGCCACACCGTTGGCAATGGCGCCATTCTCCACCTTTTCTGGTCTGTCACCCTCCCCGTGGTCCTTGCATGACGACGTAGACTCGGACCTACGTCTCCGTCTCAGCGAAGATGACGAGCCTCTTCGGTCTGTTGGTGAGGATTCGCAATAGAATTAAAATGGCACGGCATGCACTCAGGATGAGAGGTAAAAATCCCTTTCAACAACGATGGTCAGCAGTTAGGTTATGTACACTGCAGGATAAATGCCTCATCCAAGCGAACTTCCTAATCACATCTCTCCAGACAATCAGCTAAATGTTCGCAGCATTACATAACCTGTCCAGGTCAATTTTTTTTCATCTTGTTATTAACCAGAATTAATGCGAGCTTGTGGTTTAGTCAACCACAACAACAAGCTGAGCTTTACATCCAAGGGAAGTGGGAGCCTTGCCAGAAATGCCTTTAGTAGACAGCCCCCATCTCAGGACTAATTCCAAGTCCATGGCCTAAAACTACAATAGCATACCCGAGACTGGGTACATGCTTCTGCAAAAAACACAAAGCGCACACTGCTTATTCTGGGAATATAGCCTCAGCTTTTACAACCAACAACACAACAGCTAAGCCAATGCTTGCTCATGCACTTGGAAACTTGTTAACATGTAGCAAAAACACCAAATTACTAAATACGCAGCAAAATGCATTGAAAAAGCATTACTACTGAAATTTGAGCTGCAGTATGTGATCACATCCGACACACTTGAATGTGAATTTGTGCAGACACAAAATAAAATAAAAACACAAGTGCTGTCATGCTGCATTCTCTATGTTATTGTCTACTGTTTTATGTGAACCTATTTTTATGAAAATATGCAAGAACCTAGACTGAATGAAAAAGAAAAGTGTCACAAAGTAACTTCTATTTACTGCATCCCTTGTTTCAGTGATACAGCACACAGGTAACTGCAGCTGACCTTAGCTTGCCGAGATACAAAGACCTCGGCTCACCTTTTTATTTCCCACACATAATGTATCTAGGCATAACATGCCATTTAAGCGGGGACACTGGTCTTGAAAAAAAAAATTTTTATTAATGATGTCACAGTTACGAAATCTTCAGGGAATATGTATTTTTGTGTGCTGATTCTAAATATGTCATTTAATTTCATGTAAAACACTTCCTTGAGCACTTATGCACTTTTTATGCTAGTATATTGCGAAGAGTTTTGAAGAAAATTTGCTGCGGGAAACTCGCTGAAATGTATGCCATTGGGTTCTCTTGACACCAAGGAATGCAATAAGGGCAAAATTGTCTTCCTGCCTATCATAGAACTTAAGTTATAGAGTTTTGAAGTTGTCGCTTCAGAAATGAGAAGGAAAGTGTGTATTCCTGTATCCGAAGTGGCAGCTTCAGTACCCTATTACTCAAGTTCTATGAGAGCCAGGATGATGATTTCACCCTTATTGTATTCCTTGGTGTCAAGAGAACCCAATGGCATATATTTCAGCAAGTTTCCTGCAGCAAATTTTCTTGAAAACTCTCCGCAAAATGCTTGCATAAAAGTTGCATAAGTGCTCAAGGAATTGTTTTATATGAAATTAAATGACATATCTAGAATCAGCACACAAAAATACATGTGCCCTGAAAATTTCATAACTATGACTAAATTAATAAACTTTTCTTTTCAAGACCAGTGTCCCCCCTTAAATCTGCTGGCCATATAGATAAACTCCCAAACAGATTCATGAACCCACGGTTTTCATTTCGGAATGAAAAAAAAAGAAAGTATGCCACTGCATGATATGTCAGCAACTGTTGATCCATTCACATGGCAGGCTTATATCTTGGATGGACAAAAAGCTAGAAACAGACTGTAAACAATGTATATCACATCACAATGGTAAATAAATAATAAAAGAACACGTTCAAATTGTTTTCATACTGTTAAAACACAAAAGAGAAAAAAACTCAATCTTTTGTCAGACATAGTCCGCTTCCAAACTGAACATGCTTTGGTAATGACTAATAGAGAGACTGGGGCTAGGTAGGGAATTCTGCATGCATTGAATTGCATCACAAAAAGCTTGCAAATGCGATGTCAGTGCACATCGAACAACCTCAGGCAGTTGACATTAATCCAGAGCCTGCCACTCTGGTGAGGCAGTTACCGCGCACTTCCCATAACCCAATCAATATTATTGAGTATTATTATTATTATTACTAAAAACAAAAGATGACTGACAGCACTATGTGTCTATCATCATTTGCTTTCTCATCTTTTCATTGTTTTGATGCTAGAAGGAAGGAAGGAAGGAAGGAAGGGAAAGGGAAGGAAGGGAAAAGGAAGGAAGGAAGGAAGGGAAAGGGAAGGAAGGAAGGAAGGGAAAAGGAAGGAAGGAAGGGAAAGGGAAGGAAGGAAGGAAGGAAGGAAGGGAAAAGGAAGGAAGGAAGGAAGGAAGGAAGGAAGGAAGGAAGGGAAAAGGAAGGAAGGAAGGAAGGGAAAGGGAAGGAAGGAAGGAAGGAAGGAAGGTTGAAGGTTTATTTCCGCAACTAGGTGTTGCGAGGACAGCCAGGGAAAAAGCTGTACAGACAGCTTGAGAGGTCCTGGCTTCCTCTTGCAGTGCAGCACTGACGACGGCGGAGTACGAAATCAAACAAAATGTAAAGAGAAAAAACGTACGTTCGGTACAGAGAATGAGACATGCACGTTCAGTATGCAGTACATTGTGCTTGTAAAGGTAAAAAGAACTACATTAGATCAAAGAGCCTATAGAGGCAAACACAGGGAGGAGAAAATAAAGGACAGCAAAATTGACAGGTGCACTCAAAATGGTAATAGCAAGAAAAAAAAAAAAACTACACGAACATTTGGGGCACATCTTTCAGAGAAATATTGGATACATCAAGATACTTGTGGCAGTACAACTGGCTCAAAAGTGTCCGTAAGGTATGCTGCAACATTTGTTTGCCATAGTTTGTGCGGCATTTTTAACATTCCAAGGCTCTGCTGCGCGGGTATTAACACAGTTCTAATTTGCTCTAACCCAGCAAGTGTAAGTAAGGAGTCATCATTTTTCATTATGGCGAGTTCATATTTATAGCACAGCCTATAGTTATACATGGACTTCATTGGTATAATGTTGTGTCGATGGAAAAGGCTCGCAGTGTGGAAGAAATGTGACACTTTAGATGCAATACGTATAGTACGTTTTTGTAAGACTGAGTTTGTTAATATTTTCAGCTGCTGTTGTTGCCCACACCATACATCCGTAGTTGGCTGTACATCGCACTGTAAAGCTCGCTGCTGCATGATGCAGTGTGGAAGAACAGGCCATGTATACCTCGTTCCGACTTGCTCTCGGCGTCTTCCTCTTGGCAGTCCTCGAGTAGGCAGTAGCGCATGGTGTATATCCGGCAGTGTTCGTCTGCACCTGCAGCCAGAGCGAAGCTTTTGCGGCCCTTGTGGAAGAACACGGTCGAGTTCATAATGGCGCAGTCGCCCGTTGAGTAACGGGTGACGGGCTCCGCCTTGCATGTTGTTTTCGTCGGCACCAGCTCATATATCTCCTAGCAAAGCCCAGGCAGATATGAAAAAAATAATAATAATAAAGACTATTAAAGTGACTGAGATGCGTAAAGAGGTGCAACGCACCAGAACAGGCACTTTAAATACCATCCCCTTATGTCCGCACAGTCATCGCCGTATAATTCACCAGCCTTTCAACTTTGTTTCAACGCCCTGTAGAGGACTAGTTAAAGGCATAATAAGGACAAATTAAAGTGGGCCTGTATCAATCGACTATTATTTTCTAAAAACAAAGAGAATACTTTCACTGAAAATGGAGATTACAAAAAGTAGAAAATGCCAAAAAATGAAATGCAGGTGTCGTAAACAATAAAGGAGGATACAACTTAAAAAAACAACAGCAGTTGCTAACAATGGGCCACGGTACACGGCATCTTGTATTAGTCCTTGAATTGAAGAAAATAGCGCCAGAGCATGCAGACCACGAAAAGACAAGGACGAGACACAAAGCGCTAACTCACAACTAATTTTATTGAAACCAGGCAGCGCCTTTATATGTGTATTAGTGTATTAGTCCAATGGCCAACCACAACAGTAAACAAAATCAGATTTTTATGTTTGACTATATCAATCAAGGCAGGTATAAAAATTCTAGAGCTTATAATTATTTCTTCTTTTGTTCAGGTAACAAGGGGTTTTAACTCAGGACTACTTTTTTGTCGTGGAGGAATTCTGTGCAGCGTTCCTGAATGTGGGCGCACTTTACTGCAGACTTAAGTTGAATCCGACTATAGCAGTTTTCGGAATCACACTGAGATTTGTCAAGACTGTATTCAGCTGCGAATCCCTGATGATAGGCTATAGTGCTATTAGCTTCCAAATGATGACCACAAAGTCCTTCTGAATCTCGACATCTCAAGTTTGAATCATGGGCCACGAAAATTGTGAATGCAAGTTTCTAAAAAATAAATGCATATTTTGCTTCCAGACAAACATCAACAGAGAGAGCTACAGAATCGATTTTTACTAAGAACAAAAGTGTGGGATGTAGTTGTCCTCAAAGTCCAAAGCATAAGGCTACCAATTTAATTTCGAGCTCCCCCATCCCTACTCAAGTTATCTATCTAGCTAGGGGCAGGTCGTGGACATTTTTCAGTTTTCAGAGACCCACACACAACGTCAGCACAAGTTTTTGTCACCTTGCTCAGCCTTCTGTCAGAGACACAAATTTTACAAACCAAGAAGAAATTATAACACAAGTGAATGGCTTTTGCAAGTCAGCTAAAACTGAAAGTGCAGAAAATTAACATCACATTTTGTTCTTCTCATCAGCATAACTAACTTTCAAGCAACAGAAATTCTGCGTCCGTGAAAAGTGTTTTAAATAATGCGAGCGACACTTCGTACAGGAGAACTAGAACTGGGGATCAAGAACCCTAAGTTCCAGCTAATATTTCATAGGCCTTTACTACAGAAAACATTTTGTAGGTTTTTTCCTTTTGTCCCGATAACACGTCACGCGCGGCGCGCAGCGATCATCATTAAGATGAGGAAAATAAAAACTTCCGCCACTGCCACTGGAGTAGCGCTTGCACGAAGGCCGCATGTGACGTCACAGTGACGTATCCTTGACGCTTAAAATGAGTGACAGCAGCAAAAGTCGAATTTTTCGATGAAGAGATTTTGCCAGCATTAAACTAAACTACACTTCAGGAAGCAGATAAAGGGAATGAGATCATTTTATGGTCTTCCTCTTTTATAAAAGCACAACGAAACAGGCGCTGTTAATTCATTTTGATGGACGCTTCCCTGATTATCCTCTGCTAATTGGACTTCACAAGGCAGGATAATTTGCTTATCTAGCACGAAACGAAACTGTACCCCGATGGCGCACGGGATGTAATTATCTAGAGAGAAGGCAGGCGCGAAACTGCCCAGACAGCCTTGACTAACGTGTCCTCCCGAGCAGCTTCTGCAAGGCCGGTGTGTGTTCTATCATTTATGCGCGACCCATTCAGCAAGAAATCACGCAAACGCATCGTTGTTAAATAAACTGCGATATGAAAGAAACCAAAGCCCGTTCTTGTTCCCAAAATAGTTCAGCTGCTCTCGTGAGGTCATGACAAGCTGGCGAACCGAGAAATGTAGAATCAGCTGCGGTTCTCTTTTGACACGTATGTGGCAGTGAGAGCTCATCACAGGTGTTAGTCGAGCCGAAACTAGTTCGGTGAAAAGAGCCGGTTCTGAGAGATGAACAACTTACAATTTTGTTGGGTATGCCTGTCCTTGACTTGCCGCCGCCTCCTGTGACAAGTATGTGCCTTTCCGTGATCGCATTTATCGAATACAGGGGAAAATTGACTCGGGCCAACAGCTCGCCCGACTTGGACGGCGCCATCTTGACGTGCTAGTGCGTGGAACTGCAGGCATCCCTCTAGCAACAAGATAATCAAGTAACTATTTTTAGAAATTTGTGGCTGAATAAGCAACTTTTTGTTAAAAACAATAAAACTATACTCCTATTAAATTTGGTTTAACACTTTAAAGTTGCTTCAACAAACTGTGGTTAGCAAAAAAAATAGACGCTACTGCAAGTGTAAAGTTCCACACATTGTTAGCAGATGGCGCGGTACACGTGTTAATTTCAAGGCATTGTTGGTTAGCATTTGTCCACACAAGACAGCCGCGAAGCATTCTGGGATTCAATGTGCGCTGGTGGACATCTTTGAGCAGCCGCACGGATACGCTGTGGAGGTTCACGAAAAAAGCCTCCCCAATGCTCTGAATGCACTCGCGGGGCCACAGCATCTCCAGCTCCGACTCGGGGAGCCGCTTCTCAACTCTCGAGAAAAAGAAAAGCGCCTGCTCAAGGTGAGGCTTTTGCCGTCCCATGCGAGCCAGAAGCGCGCTTCTTGTTCGGAAACCGCAACACAGTAAACCAGACCATCTTTAGACGAGTGACAGAATCGCGTGTTTTGCGCTTGGGCGCGTCGCCCGTGGGCGCTGCGCGTTGGTGCGTGTGCCGTGCTTTGCCGGAACTTCGCATCGCGTGTAAAACAGCATCCATGCGGCGTCGCGAACGCCGCAATAAAGCCGCATTCGAAGCACGACGCCAAGCCCCCCCTGAGAGTTCCCCTACACAGAGTGGGATTGTGGGCGGACTCCCCATCTGAGATGAAATCCAAGCCGGCGTGCTTCGACGAGCTGCCAGACGGGGACGTTGAGCGAAGAAAGATCACATTCGTTCCGGGACGAATCTCGACGCTGGGCACATAAAGCGTCGTTTTGTTTGAGCTGCCGGGTCAATGTCTACGCTCGTGCTTTTTGATAACGGTTTGTTTATCCGTGCGAAGGCGCGCGATTTGTTTCCAGACCGTTGACGTTCCGTGGGGCTCCAAACGAAAGCACTTTTTGTGCATTTGAGCTATCATTGTTTTATTAGTGCCAGAATTTCGGGGTGGTTCTAGACGGGGAGATTGCTGATTGAACCTGAAACGCTGCTGTCATGGAGTGGAAACGCATTTGGAGTGGTGAAGGATCACTGGTGCGTTTACTGAACCTATGGATTGATTCTTTTGCTTACCCGCTTAATATACAACCGTGTCTACTGACAGTAGCCCCCCCCCCCCCCTTTCTTTCTGTCAACGTCGTTAACTCGTGCGAGAACTCCTTCACGTCAAGCATTTCATGTTTTTTTTTTGGAGTTGATGAATATTGAAGAACGGCAATTCAGCGTATAAGTAATGTATGTTCTGCATACCTGATCAGTTGACCATTTTTAAATACGTTGCTTTCGGTAGCTCTGCGTCATGTCGATGTCTTTATGCTAAGCTTGCACCGATGAAGTGAAGAAAGAACACGAGCCAAGAGTCCTAGCCAAAAAAAAAAAAAAAATCATGTTTATCCAACCTTCAATCGATGTCAGACCGGCTGTGTCGTGACGACGAGAGGTCAAGACAATAAAGAGAGCTTATCAGCAGCCAACGCTTCGCCGCGTCGCGCTGTGGGGCCCTCTTTTTTTTCTTTCTTTTTTTGCTGTCCTCTACGGCTTCTCTCTCTTTAGGTGTTGCTGCGTATTCTCGGATAAAATGTGGGGCGCAAATGGTGCGTTTTGTTTGTGGCCGCTTTTCCGCCGGTCCCATCGGGATCGCGGCTTCTCCCCGGCTGTCGTCTGCTCCTTTCTGGCTGACGCTCCTTTCCAGTCGGCCCGAAAGAAACTAAACTTGGATAGATGGCGACGCTCCCGTTGAAATATGCCGCTTTTCGTGGCATCAGGCGTGGCAGTCGGCGTTTCAAGCCCGCTTGTGTGTGTGTGAATGTAAACGCAAATGCGCTATTTTCACACCTGTGGCGATCTTGTGTAGGTGCTGTGGCCGCCACGTATGCTGCGGCCGTCGTTGTTCGATAGGTTACAACACACGCGCTCATTACGCTCATTGAAAACCAGTCTGTGGAGAGGATCTCCGCACGAACGGAAGGAACTTGAATACTGCTCTCTTTTTTAGTCGTCGTTCGCATCAAGCAGACATTTTAAAAAGCCGCGAACGCAGACGGCAGAGGACTACGCAGACGTTCGTCTGCTGACCGAACTTCACAGGCTAGCCATTTACTGTTCTGCCCACTGTATCGCGATGACGAAATGGTCGGGCTGACCTTCGCGAGCAGTGATCGTTTGTGCGACGGACAACTGTGGCCACTGGCCGGCGTCGTCTTTGTTCCTCCTCCTTCCGTTCTTTTTTTTTCTTTTTGTTTCTTTTCTTGTGCACTCGGCGTGGCCGGCGGCGCCATTGTCTGTCCATTTCGTGCAGCATTTTCGCGGTCGTTCTCGCTGCTGTCTGGCCGCGCTGCGTCGATTACGAGTCACGTTCCCGCCTGGTCGTCCGCATGCTTTCCTGCGCGTCCTTTTCTCTCTGTCCGCTCACGACACGTTGCCCCGTGCGCGTAGCACGACCTCGCTGAAAGTCAGCTGACGCGTGCTGTACGTGATGGTGGTCGCCGAGCTGCTGCTTAGCCCTCGCTTTTCTTCGTGCTTCTGGGATGTTGTCCTCGGCAGCGTCACGCGCGTGGTGTCAAGGGTTCTTTCACCACTAGAGTCGTGCGGAGCTTCACTTTGAAATCCGCGCTGTCTAATGTTTGCGCCTCGTATTAGCAACAAACATTGATAGATTTGGCGCTCGGTGTATAAAAAGATTGTCAAAAGCTTTTAATTAATTTGTTGCATCACAGGTGACGCAATAATCCGTGGAGCTACTTTCAGCATGCGTGGAGCGTGCCTAATACATCGGAGTGTCAGTGTGTAGTTGGCGGTCCACAGAAGAGTTTCATTCAGTTGAATCTATCTGTGTCCCTGTCTTTTGCGTTGTTTTAAGGAATCATGGTCCACCAACTAGCCCGCACGTCTGCCCTTGTAATCCTCAGCATTTTCAAGGTTAGAAAGAAACCAGTGGTGATAATAGTGGAACTGCACCTGGCCTTCGAAGCACGCCGTGTCGACTGGTGCAGGGCTGCGGACTAATTTCAACGACTTGGCACTCTTTGGATAGAGAAACCTCATGCGCCGGGTTGTTTTCGCATTTTCGCCTCATTTGTTGAAACGCCGCCGTCGCCATGTGTCGTTGTTGGTTAATTGGAGTAGCAAGTGACCTAGGCGATGATATTCCAGACATAAGGTGGTATGGGTTAGGTATGGGTAAAAATGTTAGGGTCTGAAGTAAAACTGCAGAATGAAAGGGCTAAAATAGCCTCTGCTTCAGATGTAACTAAGGTAATTGAAGGTTGCCAGTGCCTCTAAGAGAGTTGAATAAGAGTTACTTTAAATTTAATCGTGGGCCTTCGTGGAAGTGGTCACCTTGCGCCCAAGCAGCAGAACGTCATGCTGAGCGACTGCCCGGCGGGCGCAACCCTTCACAAATCGTTGCCACCTGGAGAAAGCCCGCAAGATGCGCCTGACGATAAGCAGCGGAGTCGTGAAGTGCACTGACAAACAGGAAACGCGCCTATCGGCTTTAGTGTGAAGGAGGTTTCGTGGGAAGAAAAAGTGAGGGGACTTCCCCGTCGAAGTGCAGGAGAAGCTGAACTGCGGTAACTCCGGGACACGTTGAAAACGAGCGCGGATTTTTAACTCTCGCGCGATTATCGTCTTGCTTTCTTTTTTTACTTCTCCCATCTCGCGCTGCGAGTAATTACGTAGAGCAACGGCGCCGCGTTTAAGGCCGCCGAGAGAACGCGCGCTACGGAAGTCCGTCACGGAAGTCAATTATGCGAGCGCCGGCTATAAAAACAACTGCCGTGCCTAGCTGACGTTGCTTAGCGGTAAAGTGAAGCCAGGAACCGAGACTTTCGGAAAGGTTAGACTTTTCCCTGTTTTAGAAATTGTCGTTATTTGCATAGATTAAAATCCTCCGCAACTTTAAGTGCCTTTTTTTTTTCTCTCTCTTTAACGTTGTAACGAAGACCGTAGGCGCAGCGTCCGCCCGGATTAGTTTTTCGCCGGTCTGGCAGCCGTGGGTCCGTCAAATTAAATAGTTATGATATTCTGATATTTTATCGAGCGTCAAGAAGGTGCCTTTCTTATGGTCTATTCCAGTCGACGATCTTTCTCCGAAGAGCGTAAATTCAATTGGGCGCTTTGGATTCAGATCCTTAGCTCTGATTGGTCGGCGACGGATATCTTGCTCTATCAGATTCGGGGAGCTATTCCGGATCGCCGATTCGAATACACCATTAGTCTACTGCCATATAACCGCATTAACGAGTTCGTCCAGTGCCGACTGTGTGGTCGTTGTGATTTGTGGGCAGTTGTTTCCTTCTTCCCTGGTGTGGGCCATGGTTTAAAATGCAGTGACGTCATCAATCCCGCATCGCCTGGTATACTGGGGACCAGTGATAATGTTCTGTATGCGTTCATGTGATCCAGGTTAGTAGTCCTGAAGCTTGACTGCCTTAAGAGCGGCTATTCCAGTTGCGAAACTGGGCTCACATGTCGAAAAATACGACGCCATAATTGGTCCAAAAGTCGTAGTTTAGCCGACTTATCGCGCCACCTGTGCCATTCGGGGCCAACTGTTCAGGTAGGGCCGCTCAGTTGCTGGGTGCCACCGATAGTTTACTGCTGAGCTGATTGGCGGCCCCATCATCTGCTAACCTCCAGAAACTGGATGCAGGTCATGCCCGGATTTTCATTCGGAGTTTCGCAACTGACAGGATCGCGCACAGGTGGAGATAGCGTAGCTCTCGCTGCGACTTGTTCGCCTTGGGCGAGGGTGGAGAGGCTGATAATTTAGTTGTCTTGTTATTTTTATTCTTTAATTTAGTTTTCTACACAAAGCGCCTGACCAGTTCCGATCCCGGTAGGCTTTCCGCACTTCTGAGCAGCTTGCCCAATACTTTTTCTACGGGCCGTGCGGAAGCACTCATGGCGCCTCAGGCTTTCATTACCTCTGCATTTTGTCTGAGAGGTACCTGTCTTGATCGCCTTCGAAAACGCAGAAGGGAGAAGAGGAGAAGACCTGTCAGGTTGTTCGTCCCGTAATAAATGTCGGATCATTGTGGGAACGCAGTGCTGATCCGAAACGAAGAACGGTGTTAAGCTGAGTACCGTTACATGCGCCGCGCCGTGTCATATTGAAACGCTGCGTGAAGCACCTGTGAAGTTTTTAAACTATGTGTTTAAGCACTGTTCCACCCATAGAGTTTCTTATTACCTAGAGGGAAAGCTGGCAGCGCTGCACTTCAGCCACCATGGACGCTCAAAGCATCATGGGGCGGTGAGCTACTTGTTCCGGGACAATTGTATTTTTTCGGAAACACAGAGTGTCATTACTAAAGTATTTCATTCCGAAAACGCTGTTTGTGTGTGCGCAGACGACTTTCGCGCGTACGCAGTGTGCAAAAAGCATAGTAGTGAAACCGCAACGACGCACGACGCCAATAAAAGGTTTCACTTTTCCGAAATGCCATTAAAAAACCTCTTAAAGTATCTAAGTAACAACAATTTTTTTTAAAACATATTTGTTTTCAAAAATGCGCCTGTTATTTACGAAATATTAGTTTTTGTAGTGTTCATTACTTGGCCAATAGGAAAGCTAGTCATCTCTAATTTTGGGCAAACTTTGCACTTAAATGCTTTTCTGCTCGTTTGTTGCAATCATTAGACAAGATATTGAATGTCAGGACATCCGTAGTTATCGAACAGCTTTATTTTTCTATTATTATTTGGCCAAAAGTTGTAGTTATGCAGTCGGTAGCTCACCGCCCCGTGATGCTTTGAGCGCCCATGGTGGCTGAAAGGGGTCTCGAGGGGTCCCCGTGCAAACTCCCATAGACGGGCTGCCAGCTTTCCCTGTAGGTAATAGTAAGAAACTCTATGGTTCCGCCGCCACCTATTGGCGTGCGTGCCAGTTGTAGTGTTAATACGTTTACTTGTATCTGTTTACGAAATGGCGTGTCACCTTCGTGCGCTTACTGGGAGGTCGGTGGTACAAAACTCTAAACCGCCGGCTGATTGTCGCTCCAACGTCGAAAAATCGAACAGATTAGCTGACGATCGAATAATATGTATCAAGGCTGCTGCATAGGTTAGCGTTTCAGTATAACGACAGCACAACGCCATCGTGTACCGAAGTGCAAAAAAAAAAGAAAAAATCGGCAGACACATTTAAGACTGCTTGCATGCGAGAATGCGAGAGCAGTATGGGTTCATGTCGCGTTGTTCGGTTGTGCTACGTTGCAGAATGTCTATGCGTCATGACTATGACTACGAGTCATGTCTTTTATGGTTCATATTACGTTGCGTTTCTTCATGCATGACTATGCGTGTTCGCTTATATGTGTTGTGACATCGTACAGAGTCGATCACACTTGTCTAGAGTGCTCGGACGGTGTGCTGCGGAGCAAATGAACTGAAATCTTTTCTCAGCTGCTTTGCTAGCGGTAGAGCGCTGGCGCCTGTGCGTTTACGTCTCTATTCGGCTACCCTCCAGCGCAAGCATTATCGATGAAAGTCAATACCTGCTTCATAATTTCTCTTCATTCCCCCGAACGGCACCTTTCCAGCGCTCTAGACAAGTGTGATCGACTCTGTACACCGGCGTTCCGACGTCCTCCGAATTTCGTGCCGTGAATGACGGCTTTTGTGCTAATTGAACATACTACAGTCGCGCCCACTTATAACGAACCTGACGGTCACGCGGATTGCTTTCGTTGTATCCGAGGTTCGTAGAAAGTGGACTTGCCGTATTGCAACCGAAAATATAGTCAGACGGAAGGGGCGTTTACTTCTGCCTATGAGCGTCTGCTTCCTCAATGCAGACTTTATAATGGAGCTTTCGAAACTCGCCAGCGCGGTCATGTGCTCATCGTTTAGACACTTGCTGTTAACAAGCTGCTTTGGAGATGCGATATAGCAAATCACGGCTGAAGCGTTCATGGCAGCCAGTGGAAAGTCGGTCCCCTCGTCATCATCTTTATTATGTTCTTGGCATTCTAGGAGTGCTTATATTACGCGTATACTCAAATGACTCTGCGGCTTCGGCGTCATCGTCCGCGCAAACCAAGTCTTCCTAACGACTTCATATCCTGCCAGCTTTGTATGAACGACACATTGCCGCAATTACAAGTACTTCTGAACTCATGGGTGTTCGACTGCGTCCTCCGCCGTCCCCGGGTACGTAAATCGATACCCCACTGAAGCAATTCGGGGTGCACACTACAATTTCCATCCAAGCGGCCTTAAATCATTTTCACGGCGGTGAACAAAGAACCCGGTATGTCTGCATCTGCTCTTTCAGTTACTCTCAGTATGAGCTGTAACACGCCGCCGATAGTACACCTATTGAGCGCGTGAATGATGCCCATGTCGAATGGCTGGTCTTTGGTGCCGCATTCGTTGTCTGCAGAAGAGCTTGGTCACCGCTGTCAGAGAGGCCATTACGTGGTGCAGCTACTTTCTTTCCAAAGAAGTTGGGGCGGGGGGGAAGGGGGGGTTGAGTCACGGGGACTGCGGGACTCTCTTCGGTCACTGCCACCGCAGGAAGTGCGAGATTTTCGACTGCGGGGCGGGTGGCACCTCCTCGTTCGCTATAACCCAGTTGTGCGTCCACGCTTGTTCGTTGTATCTGAGAAGCATTGCCATTTCCCTAATACATATCTTGACGGTAGCACTGTCCTCGTTCGTAATAAGCGAGTGTTCATTATAACCGCGGCCATTATAAGTGGGATCGACTGTAATGATTTCGCATTAAAAAAAGCGTCATTTCTTTACCTACTCTGTTAGTCCACACAAATGAGTGTTTTAGGCTGGTAGCGTGCAACGGCGTTCCAAAATCGGGCCTGCATAAAAGGCAGTTTTAAATATCGCTGGTCCAGATGCCCGGCTGCAACACAACGCAAAATAGGCGCGCACTGCTTACTTCCGCGTTTTTATTTCGACGAACGTAAATGGCGTCAGGAGATGGTGCGTACGCGGGCGACCAAAAAGAATAAAAATAAGGGAGTCATTCGAAGAAACGGTTCTCCGACGACGAGAGCACCGGCCGCTTTCCTCCGTTGTAGCAAACAATGGCTCCGGGATGTGGTGCGGATGACCTGCTCCGGAGAAAAACACCGGCATTCGGCGGCGGGGAAGTTTCATTTGCATGGCCCAGATTTCTTTGTTCAGCGTCTCCTGTTTGGCGCTGGAAAGAAGCCGTGCGAAGAAAGAAAGGCGCTGCGTACGCCAAATGATGTCGTCGACGTCGCTGCCGGTCGTCGGCGGGGGGCGGCACTTTGCCGCCGTTCGGGACATAGCGGGATGTCGCTGCGAACAGTACAGTGAAGAAAGGAGGCGTCCTGTTATGCGGAGGGGGGGGGGGGGGGGGGGGTGCTGACTGCATGTGGATGCTGTCGAAGTGCAACGTCTCATTTTTTTTTCTCCTTCGCTGCGAGAAACCATTACCTGCTTCGGTCGTTCGGAGCGGTTACTTTTGGACTTCATGAGGACGGCCTGTGGATGTCTAGTGAACACACTGGAGTACATCCTTTCGGTACATATCCTACAGGAGCAGGGTAAAAAACATTTATTTATTTTGCCTAGAGCCACTGTGAGCGGTCTTGAGTCCGTGCTAGGTGCCCTGTAGCCCCCTCCCTGGCCCGGAGTTGGGTCTCGGGGCTGGAGTTGTGCAGCACGGGAGGCGAGCCCTCAGGACAGACCCATGTTATTTGATTTAGTGTGGCTGGTTTCGGCACATAGCAAATTTTGAGGAATATTGGCCACGGTAGACAACGGTAAACGACCTATGGATATATCTTGGGCTGTTACCTGGAGGGGGATCTTTTATAGCAGTAATGGAGAAGTAGCCAACCCGTTTATTAAGGCACGTGCCTCGACCTTCATTCCGTGTTTGTTGACGCGAGTCGACGTTAATTGTGAGTACGTAGGTTCCGGTGGTGGTACAAGCCTCACAATAATTATGCCGACAAATTCTCCGCCCGTGTCTCGTAGTTGGAAAAGAAAATGAATGCCCAGTAAAGAAGGAGAGAAAATGCGACCAGCGTTTTAAAAGCGAACCACGACTCTGTGCTTCGCGACGTCCGGAAGACGCCGAATGATCCCATCGCCACGCGCATTCTCACTCGCTTCGTTCAGTCTCTGGCCGCGTTATGCCAGTGAACACACGTGCGATGCCGGGAGGTTACTCAGTACGTACACGTCGTCGTAAACCTGTTTCCTTTCTCGGTCGCGCGTCGTCGTCAGGCATGACTGCGTGCATTCATCGGACCTGCCTCCTTGTACCCCCTTCTTGGCCGCCGTACCCGCGGAACCGGCGTGAGCGGAATGTCGCATCGAGCTGCGAAGGGTGTATGTACATTAGGTGGCAAAGCAGCGCTCCCAGGCCAACATGCGAAGACTTCTTGAACGGCGCAGCGGGAGCACGTCTAGGGAGATGACGCGTCGTCGTCGTCGCTAAGGGGCGAACACGACGTGGTGTTCTCGGTGCTGCTTGCGTGTGGACTGCCGTCGGGGGGCACGTCATCTTCCTCTGCCTCTGCGGAGAGTGTGCCGAGTTCATTTTTGAGCGCGCGCCGGGTGGCGTCGTCGTGCGGTCGTAAAGTGACGCGGCGCCGGCGAGCTGGCAGCGCGGAGGCCGTCGGGCCATCACCAACTGAATGGTTTTTCTTTTTCTTTTCTTTCTCCTCTTGCGTTTCTTCTCTTTCTTACCTACCGTCTATTCTTCCATTCTTTCGCGCTTCATCAGCTCTGCTGCAGTAGCCTTCCCGAGCCGTTTCGGCTCTTTGCGGGTCTTCCTTTTTTTTATAGCTGCCTTTGTTGGAGCTTGCTCACTCCTTTATCGCTTCTTCCTTGTGTTGGACTACCGGGAATTCAGTGGCGATCGAGGCGGCCTTGTAGAAAGGTGGCGCCGACGTCGATGAAAGATGCTTCGCCGAAACCGAGCTGTCTCACCTCGCTGGACTTCAGCGCCGGTTCAAAAAAAACAAGATGAAAAAAGGGTGGGGGAAGGGGGGGGGGGGGGGGGGGTTAACACGTCGAACTCGTTTGTGTATAATTCTGGCCCCCTCGTTGAGCACGCCTTTCGGTTCTCTGTATGCGTACAGCAAACAGGGCGGCGAGTAATAAGCGAGGAAACAAGCGGCGAGGGGGCACAAAGCTGTCGAGTGAGTAACCGCGCCGTGTTGCGCTGCTTTGACGCCTCCCTCACAAGCGGGCTTTGCCTGAGGGCGGCCGGTCATCTCTGCACGCGATGCAGGCTTCTCCGGCAGTGCCTCCGTTCGTTCTCTCGCGCTCTTCCCCCTCGCCCCGGGTCTTGATGAGCGGAGATTGAAGATGAGCCATCGCTTCCCGCTCCCGTCCGTCGCCGCTCTTGGGGCGGCGTGAAAACCGAGCGCCGCGCGTGTGCGCGGAAGCCCTCTGGACGGCGGTGCCGATAAGAGGTTCCTTTTCCCTTTCTTGTTTTCTGTGTAACGTCGCAGCGACTCGTGATTGCTTTGGTGCGGTGCGCCACACCCTCCCTGGCTTTTTTACAGTGAAATCTGTTGTAGCGTTGGTTTATGCCGCGCAGCCCAGCATTCTACCGTGGAGTCTGCAGCGTCAGCCGTTTAAGCCTTAATTACTTGGTGAATTAATTTGGCTTAATTCAGTAAATTCAGTTCAGTGGGCGCCACCTGCCACGGTGGAATGAGTGAAAGTGGAGAGAGTCAGTCTCTTAGGAGCGAAAGTCAAGTGAGAGAGAGATGGTAGGGAGAGTTTGATTAACGTGGCTGAAGCAAAGCTGTAACAGCTTTCGTCGATTAACGCGCTAGGCCGGTCAGCTTAGTTCCGCAAAGATGTCTTGTGTTAAAAGGTGAAATTTGTGCAGGGCAAACGGCTTCACATGTCGTATTCGAGAACTCGCGCGTTCATCCGCTGTTCGATGAGAAAGTTGTTGAGGTGGGCAGGAGAATGAGCCCCGTTGAGGATGCGTCCCGAGTGGTGGTCAGGGGCGTTAACCCAAGTCGACGCACTCAGTGGCTTGAGCAGGGGGTTGTTGAGAGGGAGTCAAGTGTTGTGAACATAAGGATACCTGTCACTTGATCGCTTCGGAGGTGCATCGGCTAGAAGTCTGGGGGTTTTAGTGGACAGTTCCCCCTTAAAATTGTTGGCTAACGTCACTGTCACGCCAGCGATGGTTAAATCGTTTTCGCAAGCGAAAGGCACGGGCATTGGCCGGCACTGGGGACGCCGCAGTGGAGTCTTGCAGATTAATTTTGACCATCTGGATTTCCTTAACGCGCGGCGAAGTCTCGATACGAAGGCGTTTTGCATTTAGCCAGAACCTACTATGGTCGCTGCCTCCGGATCTGAACCCGCGACCTCATGGCTAGCAGTAGAGCGCCATGGCCAGTGACTCTCCGCTGGAGTTCTTCTGGGCCGCTGGGATTTCAGCCAGAGCTGTTCAACAACGCCTGAGAGCATGGACTCTTCGGCGTTCGCAGAGAGGAGGCGCTTTCCTCCTCTCCAAAGGTGCGCCCATTGGTTGGCGCCAGCCTGAAGAACGTGGGTGCCGTGGCGTGGTCAACTACGGCATCGTTGTCGAAATAGTTGTCTTTCGTTTGACTAGGGTGCTTAGGGACCCTAGTTTGACGGAGGCTCTGCTGCTGAGATCACGAATATTCTACCCACCTGAGTGGGAACGCGGAGTTTGGTGGCGCCTTCTGGTGCAGGCTGTCAGGGAGACGCGGTCGGCCGACCGCTTTGGACAGTGAACGGTTAGCGAACATTCTAAAAGCTAGTTACGATCGTGTAAATATTTCAATACGTCCCCGTCGGTCCAACTGGTGTACCCCAGAGCCGTACCCAAAAGGAATCGCTCCAACCAGCCCCGGAAACATGCCATTTTGTATATAAAGGTTTCCGTTTCTTTTCTCAGCCTCGTCTCCCGCTTACTTGGCAGTGCATAGCTGCAGGCATGCTACCTGGGACCACGGTGTAAGAAGCGCCTGGGAGCCAACAACACTTTCCAGCATGAAAGGCAGGCCTGACCGCACGAAGCGTGCTACCCATTTAAATGCCGCCCGCATTCGTTTGCGACCTGGCCTCTTGCATTCATTCAGTGTGCTGTACCGGCCAGCTCCTTCGGACCGACCCTACTTCGTGTAAACGTTGGGGCGACCTTGGCCACCGTGGCTGACCCGTCTGTCTGCCGGCTTACGAAGGGAGCTCCGATAAGAGAGTCGCGCGGTGCAACTTATTTCTCCGCGGGCTGTCCATAGAAATGACTCGTCGGCAGAAGTTGTCCGGACAACTTCGTATCGCCTTATATAAAGTTGTCGTTTGCTTCCGAGCGCGCTCGCTGTCTATCTTATCTCTAGGGTCTTTCTGGTCCGACCGAGCTCTCGATCCCTCGGCGCAGTCCTTATCGTCTTTTCTTTATTTTTTGTTTGGCAAATTGGGCCGGCTTTGTTTTATATACCTCGCTCTTTTCTTTCCCGCTACACCGCGTACATTTAACGCCCCCGACCGCACTCGAGGCTTGTCGCGGCATACGCTCACGTGTTCCCTTTTAAAAGCAGCGCTAAACACCTCGGCCAAAATGCATGCACGTATCCTTGGGCGACGCGCCCGCTCCCACGTTGGATCATCTTCGCGGAGTGGAACGGGTTTGGGGCCGGTATGCTGGCTGGCTGGCTTGCATATACGCTCCGAGTGTCTGTGAGTGTGTGTACGTATTATATGCGCGCGACAGATATGCACGCACGAGCGTTATCGGACCCGGAAGGCATTGGCGTTATGTCACCGTTATCGTCGCATATTGTCGGCTTCTATAGCAGCAACCGGCGGTCGCGCGGTTTAGATATATTCGAGTAGAGCTTGCTCCTGGTGTTCAGTCTAGCTGCGACTCGGGATGCGATGCTTTTCCTGGGCGCCTGAACGAGTGCCGTATATTTTATCCTTTGAATGTATTGCACTACAGGTCCGGTGTCGGGCATTAGGCGCGACGCCTGTGCAGTGCTCTCCGTCCTCACTGCATAAAAAACCGGGCGTCGTGTGCGGGTTCTATGGAATGACCGCCAGCCAATCGGAAGAGCCCGCTGCACGAGGTACGTGAGAACGGTCCCTGATTGGTCCGGCGCCCGTACACATGGATGGGAGCTATACTGGCATACGGTACACACGGCGAATCACGAGGTCCGTTTAGTCGTGCCAACGGTTTTACAAATTCGTGCACCTGATTGCTGACAGCAGTTGCGTAGCTTACACAACGTTGCACGTCTTCAGTGACACGGAAGTGACTGCGGGCGGTTTTGCGCCGGCTTCGATCGGCTCGTGCCTGTTTCGCAGTCGTTCAACACATTCGGCACGCCTCGTAACAGCTGGCAAGATAGGTGCTGTGGGGCGGCGGTCCCCGCCGCACATGGTGCGATACGTGGTCGGAATATCGGGCCCTGGGTGTTCTGCCCGAAACCGCGCGGAGATTGCGTTTGAGTTCCATAAACATGTCTAGAACTATGCGTTACGCGCGTTACGGCGTTGAGAGATCACGTCTTGATGGTGGGCTCAGCGAGTTATGTACAAAGTATATAGATGTGTTCGGTAAAAAAAAAAGAAATTGTAAACTGGCGCTGGTAGCGAAGGGGCGTCGCATTTGAATGCAGACAGTGTCGGGTTCCAGGCTCCAAGGGGTGATCCTGCTGTTAGGCGAACTGCGTATACGTCTAGGTCTGGTTAAGAACTTCTGCAACCAGAGTTTGTCAGCGACAAGACGGTGTCTTTACCATCCTTTTGTGCTGTCTTGGCTATATACCCACTTCTAATCCCTATATTTTCGTTTCGGCACTTGCAATTTTTTTTTTCTTTACAACGATGCGATCAGTTGCTCTGAGGTCGGTCCGTTTCATTCTAGAGCGCTTGGGGGAGGTGTGATTCCCGTGTATGTCCGCGTGGAGGTTCCTGACCCACGCGGTTCTCTGGCGATGTCGGCGCGACTGCCTAACTGTCGTTGCAGGATTCGTTTCCTGTCATCGGTCATCTTCTAAAGAATCTTCTGTAATAAAAGGTTATCAGTTCTTAGAATTTCGGAAACGCGTTTACCCTCGCCGCTGTTGCCCAAAATATATTGACAGCATCGCGCCAAAATACATGCTTTCGTGAAGCTTGCAGGCAAAGCAACCTCTCCAGTGCACCTTACTTGTCGCAATAGCCGAAATTTGTTGGTAACCGTGTTTTTGAAATTCTAAAAACTGATATGGATAATGCTTACGGCGGGCTCCTTATGGGTGTGCATTGGAAATAACATTGTCTCTCGGAGCTTGAAGTCGAAGGGGAAGTAGGGGTGACCATTCAAGAGGCGTAAAGCGGCGCAACTTAGAGGGAAGACAAGAAAAAAGAGATACGCATGCGCTAACTCTCAAATGAGGAGTTTCAGTCCAGAAATAACTCTTCAACACAAGGAGGTCACGGGAGCCAGGGAATTAGAAACAAAGCAATCATTTTTTCGCTCGCTTGATGTTCTTCGATTGGAATGAAACCTCGGTTGAAAGTCGTCGTATGTGTGCACTCTTTACGCTTGTATTTCGTCCTTTCGGGAGTGTTGTAGATCTTAATTAGTCACCAACTCGCCCAACTTTCCGGTCGAATTCAGCAAAGAGAGGCAGCTTTATTCCCACTTCAGTAAAGCTATTCATACTATTTGCGTTGAATCCGCTAGGATTCAACGCATAGGCGTCGCACATACTTTCAGGTCGGAATGAAACGCGGACGCCGCCTATGAACAACAACACATAGTATGTATTTCACGCCCAGCTGTGCTGAGGAGTTGGTGTGATTCACGTTTCTTCTTGAGTCTTACAGCGGCCGGCTTTGAACGTCGATGTCTGGCTGCACAGTCGAAGGATGAGCCGTACGCGGGTTCGCGTTTGAATTTGCAGCCCGCGGTAGCATACACCCGTGAGCTGCCGAAAACCGGCCTCAGAAGACCGCAGTACTACTCTGAGGCGAATTTTCGCAACTGACATGATTAAAGAGACTTCGTGGGTGGAAGGCACACTTTTTGTCCGCGCACCTTGTGGCTCTCGAGTGATGTTCGTAAGCGTTAATTAGGCCCCCCTCATTTTCGGAACATGCATTCGAGCAGCGTTGGTGGAATAGTACTCTCGAGTCCCCTGTTTTCTCCGTTCCCTCAGCACATCAGGGCTGTCTTGGCGGTATAACAGAGTGTGCTTCATTAAAGGCGCCTTCTACCGTTGCCTCCGAAGCTAAAGCCCAGAATAGGCGTGGGGCGTAATTTGTCCGAAATGAGGCGCCGGAGGGTAGCGGTGTTGGCGGTGGGGGCCCGTTACGCAACCATGTTGACAGCGATGTCGCGTCACTCGCACACACACACTCCTATACTGGCAGACTTTCGAAAGCCGACGTCCTCCCGCCCACACCTGCGCCGGTGCGGCGTCTGCCAAGAGAGACGGCTGTCTGGTACCACCGCGGATGGCGAGAGACGGTCCCTTTCACAACCCGCGCACGGGCATGCACTTGGATGTGTAGTGAGCGACCGCGTTGGGAAATTCGTGCGCGACGCGCGGTCGCTTTTCCTCGGTTTCTGGGCGCCTTTCCGTCGTCGGAGACGTCAACGCCATTTTCTGAGATCTGCTTGAATGATTCTGCTACGCGTAGTTGTAGTGGTTTGAGGTACTGGAGTTGCTAAGCGCCGCTACTAAGTAGTATGCGGTTTGCAGTTGATCCTCAGAATTTTCCTGGTGGGAAGCGAGTTCCCGAACGAGTTTTTGGCGCTGACTTCTGAAATCAGTAGTGATAATTCGTTATGAAGAAAGGAAAGGCGCAGTGACTGTGTCACTCATGGTCGCGGGTCTCCTGCAATGGCTCCACCTCGAATCGATTTGTTCCGGCCGCTTAAACTGTCATTTAAGCGTGGAGGAGTAACTGGACCCATTGAACAAGTAGAGGAATTGGATTGGTGCACTTTCGCTTCTACTCCCGAGTCGGAATGGTCGTCTCTTTCGCGCTTTGGAGCTGGAGTTCCTCTATGTACTATCAGCGTCAAATGAAACGCGAACAAAACACCTGAAACGCGAGAACAAAGAATCAAGCATATTAGAGGCTGGAGGTGAAATACAGGCGTGGCCTATTAACCTTTCAGAAGAGCGGTCTTTTCGGCTTAGATGGGAAAATCAACTGCTCATGTATTTTGCCTCCCTAGTATAATATCTTCAGGTTGTGCTGTTCGCGTTTCAATTGACGCTGATGTGCGTCCGCGGGGAAGAGCGTCATGCGTTTGTCCTTTGCGCGCCGGTCGCTTGTCCCCAAAGCATGCAAGCATCGCAGTGAAGCCACTACGTTTGCTTCCGCTGCCACTATACCACTGGTCAACTATCTGTGGATCTGCAGCCAAGGCTGGGCGGGAAATGAAAGGAGATGGGCCTTTGTTTCCGTGCATTGGGGAGTGTGTTGCTCGTTCTTCGGGCCAGTGATGCGCACGGGTGATTTGGGGAGAGGGGGGGGGGGGGAGAGGGGGTGTAGAGGCGGTTTAGGTTCGCTGTCCCAACGGAACGGGGACAAAGAACCGTGTACTTCCCTTTCCTGCTTAGCCTTGGCTGCAGAGCCTCAAAGTTCTTCCAAAAGTCTGTTGATGTAGCTACTCTTCTTATTTCCGGTCGGCTTTCTGTGTCTCGAGCGCGTGCTTCTAATTGAAGAAAACTTTTCTTGTTTTGCTCTGTGGCTTCGGTGCATCCAATCGAACTGTTTATCTTTTAGCGTGTTCGATTTGTTAGCTCCCTCGGGTTCTCGCGCAGGCTACACGCCGCAGTCTGCGCTGTTTGCCGGTCTCATGCTGGACTTGTTGTGAACCGGTGTCTACCTCGGCCTTGAATCCGTGTTCACATCCGATCCCTTCTCTGCGCTGTTTGCCGGTCTCATGCTGGACTTGTTGTGAACCGGTGTCTACCTCGGCCTTGAATCCGTGTTCACATCCGATCCCTTCTTTTTGTATCATTTCTTGTCTAAACTTTTCTAATATTCGGCTATGCGAGAAATGAACGTCGTGTTGTCGGCCTCTTCCCTTACTAAACATAGTCTGACACCATGTAGCCCAGCCCCGAACTGTTGAAAAAAAAAAAATGTAATGACCGTGTGGCAGGTAGGGGGCGCTCCGGTGAAGGGAGCGAAGGGTGCTTGCTTACTCGGGTGAAACAAATGGGCGACGGAGCGATGACTTTTATGGGTCTGCGTAGAGGGCGTTTCCGCCCGAGCCCTTTTCGCACCGTTTCCGGCATTCCCGACGAAACGACTCGTTGTGTGCTTCGCAGATTCCCGAGTGCTTGCTTGCTTGTGCGATATGTTTGTGGCCTTGAAGTCGGTCGTTGCTGGTACTGTGGGCGAACTCGTTGTGTCTGCCGGTGCGCATTCGGTGTAATCGGTCGGCGAAGGTTTTCGCCCTCCGTGGGAACCTTGAAGCTTTATGCTTCGAGTTATGGAATGCCGCTTTTGTGCCGATTATCGGTATTTTAATGCAACATGTGCATTCGCCTGTAGGCTGTGTATAGAAGGAAAACTTTCGCCTGTCATGAAGTTTGTGAAGTCGCGTGCATAGGAACATGGGAATGTTATATGTCGCGCGTTTTGCTTCATGCACGCTTGAGATATGCGTTGCGGATTGCATTAAACAGGGATATAGCGGGTTCGTATGAGAACACTGCGGAGAACGCTTCTCCGCGGGCCAGCATAAGTTTAGGGTCGCATCGGCATTTTGAACGCGTTTGGGATGGTAATCCTTTTATTTACTCTGTCGCCGCAGCCACTTCAGTTGTACTCCAACGACGTCTTTGTACAGACCAGACACTTCTTTCAGGCTTAGTTGCTGTTTTCTGATGAGCTGTTGGCCATAGCTGGGCGATACGGAGAGCGCGCTTGAATATTGAGAGTCTGAGATAATTGGAGCTCCTGATAGCGAAAACGAAAAGCCCTATGCAAGTGAGCTTTGAGCAAGTGTCGCGTGCGAGAAGTTGGGCTATATTTATTTTGTCCTCTCGGAAACCTACCCGTCTTGAGAAAAAAGGGCGGAACAAGACGTCGCTCCTAGATTCTGTGAAACATACAAAGTTCTATTGCAACTTTCGCCCGCCGGGCGCGCTTCGCTAGTGATCGCTGTAGTTTTCCGCTATTTTGAAATGGCGGAAGCCAAGAGAGGCTTTGGTGTTCAGTCGCCAAAGTTAAAAAGACGGAATACCTCGTTGGTTAGTTTGTGAGACTGTCGTAGCAGAAGTGGCAAAGGGGAATTTTGGAAGCGAGTGCATATAGTTTTCAGTGGAGCTGGAAATTTGATCTTGAATTGGTAAATGCCTTGTGCGAGCTCTTGCTATGGCCTTCTTTCTCATCCCGTTTTGCGTCGTCGTTTCAATTTGTGTATCTCCGGGCAGGAAATCGAGGGATCATGTGGCTGCGCACGTCTTTTCAAATAGGTATACGTTCTCCTCGAGCATGTCTGAATCGACAACGGGGCCATTTTGTGTACAACTCCAGCGGCGAAACACTTATTATGATGGCTCGTGCACGATCGCGCGGCCGCTGCAGATCGTTTCCTTTTTGTCGGAGGGGGCCAACGAAGACGAGGTCGCTTGGGTCGGTCGTTGCCGTTCCGAGGAAGACGAAGAACGGTGCGAAGGTCAGGATGGCCCCCTACAACTCGGGAAGAAGATGTAGACAGGAGTCAAAGAGGAAGGGGGGGGGCGGGGGTAGGATGCCAGTGAACCGCCGCGCTCGCTTTGCTCTTCTACCGCGCTCCGCTCGAGACCGGCCGCGGCTCTGCACGACGTCTCCGCCGTCGATACGTTGCTTGCAACGTCGAGAGAGCCGGTGCAAAGGGGAGTTCGTGCCCTCCTGCATCCCCTCCCCCACAAGCTCGGGCGTACTCTCGGTTTCTCCTTGTTTCGAGGAGGAGGAAAGGGAGGGGTGGCGTGCGGGCGTAAATTTAGACGACACGCCGCCGCACTATTTCCCCGGAAGACGGACGCGACACGGGGCGCGTGGTGCTGGTATAGTTCGCCTTCTCGTTTTCTTTATTGTTTCTTTTTTTTCTGCCGCCGTGGTTGTCTGTTCTTTCGTTCGTTCTGTATCTCGAGGCTGTGCCGGCGCGCGCATATCAAAGGGGTCGCGCCGCGTTAATTAGGCGCCCGAAGCCGCCGGCCCTTGTTGTGTATATACGCTGTCTCGGAAGAACCGTACAGTGCCGAAGAAGCTACGCGCAGCAGTCTGCTACGCGTGCAAGGCGGGAGTAAGTATACCTACTTTGCGAAGCTGTTCTGTATTCGCGCGTGTCAGGAGGGTATTTCGCTAGGCGGAGGGTCGTCGTAGCTGACAGCGGTGCGTGTTAACGAACTGCGTGTATCGCATAGGATAACTTCGAGCGGGTTGACCTTTGTACAAGACGTTTTGTTGTACCATCTACCGACCGCAAACACTGTAGTAGGTTCAGATATCACGAACGAAAGAACGAGCCTGAGCAAAGGCCAGTCAAGAATCGTTACGATGCGCGGAACGCCTTCGTTAAATTGGTCCTTCCGTCGTCCGGCTGACGCCGGCCTTGTATGGATTCCTACACTGCACGGTTCTCGCGGGCCCAGAGTCTAGAGAGAGGCGTCGGCAAAGCTTTCGCTTTCACGCCGTCGTGGTTACGGCTGGAGGTCGTGATTTAGTTTCAGTGAGCCTCGTTTATAGCACTCGTCGGACTCATGCTGTGCGCTGCGCTGCCGCTCGGAGCTATACGTGAGGCACTATATCTGGAAGCTCTGCTCCCAAGCAGAGCAGGTAATCGACCCAACATTGTAAATATAATGGCAAACGCTGGTTCTACAAAGGACGAGTGTGGGGCCATCTCTTTCAAATATTGGGCGAATTATCTATGCTGCTTGGGAGCTGCTTACGTCATTTGCGTCTCCCAGTTGCATCCCTCGCGTGTTTGGCGATGTCGAGGGGGTATTACCAACGCGAAGCACTGCCGTTAGCGTTGACGCTCTGATCGTTCCTGTTCACTTTTTTTTTTTTTTGTCGCGTTATCCTTATTCATCAAGCGATTTAACCTCAAGGAAAAGCCGGCGGTAAAGGTCCTTGCTTTTACTGCTTTATAGAACTATCAGTCAAGGAAGGCTTGTAAATGATTTTTCGGGATTTAGTCTTGTGTTCTGAGGTTTTCTTCTTTTTGTTATATATTTGTATTGCTTTCGTTAGCATGGATGGTGGTGCTTCTTCTTGGTATTGCAATCTTTTATTTGCGCCTATTTTAGCAGTTCTGATGTGTATTCTATCTGTCAAGTAGTTAAAAGGAAAAGATCGGATTTGGCCGGTTGGTCCGATCGTACGTTGGTCAGCGGTACTTTGTCCGCTCGTCCGGCGACACGTTGCCGGTTGGGGCAGCAACTCCAACCTTCTTCAGACAAACTGATTTAATCAAGACGAGACCGAAATACAAACACTTAAAGAAAAGGCGGTTTAAAGAAAGGCTGTTAAAAAAAAGGCCGTCGAAAACGCGGCCGAGACTGGGACTCGGCGCGCTCGTTGTTTGCAGCGGTTTTTATCCCCTCGATAATTGGGCGGAGCTTTAATAAACCGGCTCTCGCCCAATTCCAACCAATACTGCTGCAGTGGCACTGCGCATACAAGTAGGCGGAGCCCAGTGCACGCCAGGGCCCGACTCTGGAGGCGCCACTGCTTAGCTAGACAGTCGGGGGTTTAAGGAGTCGTCGACCTTATTGTCCCCCACCCCCACTTCTATGTTTGTCAAGGGATCCTTTCAAGGGGTCGTCGGCCCCTTGGTCCCCGACAAGGCGGTCGCGGTCTTTCCCGCAGCCTTGGACGGCATCCGAAACATCCGAAGCGCGCGACCCGCTGTCGCCATTCCTAACCCCTCCAGACGGACACGGTAGGGAGAAATTAGCTACTAGCGCCATAGGCTTCTGCCTTAACACCTCCCCACCAAGAATGTTGGGTGGACGCTCGCCGTACACACAACATACCAAAGCGCGCAAAAGTACAAAAGACCCGGCCGTGAACAACAAAAAAGAAAAGAAAAAAAAACAGCACAAAAAAAAGGATCTCAACTGAGCGCTGTACGAACAACATAAAAAAGGAGCGCTTCTGCGTCCTACTAACAAGTGCACAAAGAGCATGTTCAAGACCACATGATGCATGCATCAACACTCACACTCCTTAACTTCTTTTCACAAGCAACCACAACAGTCGAAACACTCGTAGCATAGGAGTCCAACATCAATGCACTTGAGTTCACAGTCCACAAGCTACACACACGCGGGTTGGGCCACCGTCCCGTACGTTCCTTGGCCCGCGATGTCTGAACCATCTACCCAGCAACAGGCGGCAGGTGTACCTGCTGACTTTTTTTTTCTCTCTTCCTTTTTTTTTTCTTACACGCGAATCGCTGTTTAGTTTTCTTTTCAGAAAAGTGTCCCCCACAAGGCATATCATGCGCAAGAGTCAGCACTTCTTTCCGACGACTCAGTGGGAGCATGAGCTGCCGACACTGTCTGCCATCCAACCCTTCCTGGTGAAAGAGTAGTCCTCCTTCTATTACCATGTTATGCGTTCTGGCCTGCGCCTGTGACCAAGCCTCTGCCAGGGAGGCGTCTCCTCTTTGTTCACTGGCGAACACAGGGTCCGCCGTGCTCTGCTCTCGCTGCGGCGGTGCGAGCTGCGTACTTTCTGAGACCACGCTCTCCTCAATGCTCTCGCTTGGTTCAAATTCTAACTCTCGCGTTGCGTTTTGGTTGTGGTTGGCGTTCTCGGTTTCCGCTCGTATTATCCTAACCGCGAGATCAGTGGCCTCACGTTTCTCTCTTTCGAGCGCCTTAAAAACGTCCTGGGTCAGTAGGGCATCAGCCTCTCTAGCTAGCTCGTCCGTAACCGCGCATAACGTCACTAGTTGCGGGCTTGCGCCACCATCTTCCGTGGGCAAACTCAGTGGAATGTAAAAGAGCTCGGCTGTTACGGTGTGCCCAAACGCGCCCCGTAAGCGAACCGTCCCACTTCCCTGCTTCCGGACTTCTTCAGGCACCAGCTTCCGTCTCAACACGGGGATCTCTGCGCCTGAATCTAGACATGCTTTGAATGGTTGTTCCCCGCACAAAAGGTCCACCCAGGTTAGCCGTGATCCCGGCGCCAGACCACTCGCTACCACCTCAGCCTGCGTTGCGAATTCAACCACGGCTCTCGCTGTCAACTTCAGGTCCTGCTGGTTACGACCTATCTCATTACCAGAAACTACTTTCGGCCTGATCTGTGGACAGTTCCACTGGACATGACCGAATTTGCCACATCCATAGCACTTTGGCGGTTCCCCGTGCTCGTCCGTGAACCGATTTCCTCGATTCCGTGTCTCTCGCGGCATCGCCTCATTCCTTTTCAGCCCCTCAGCAGCCCTTTGGCGGCGTCCACGCCTGCTGTCTTCGTATTGTTCGGCAAGTTGTGCAAGCCCTTTCGGTTTTAACCACTTATCTGCCTCCTGTTGGAGGACGTACTCGCGCATTTCCTCCGGCATAACCTGCTTAGCGCGATCTGCCACCATCAAGGCACGAACGTCCTCTAAAGTTTTCACCTTCCGACTTCGCAGGTAGTAGTCCAGCGTTACGTCCAATTTAGTGACAAATTGCCCCCAGCTTTCTGCCTCTTTTCTACAAGCGTAAAACCTACGCTTATATTCTTCAGCTGTCAATCTCAGCTCCGCGAGCACTAGCTCCCGAATTTCTTCAAAACTCATCACCGTGTCGACCGACTGGTTAGCCACGAGTGCCCGAGTTTTTTCATTGAGAAAGGGCATTATTATCGACCCCGCGACATCAGTCGGGATCTCGCAGGTCCTTATCATATTTTCGGCGCTTTTAAACCAGGCGGGAATGAGGTCGTCCGACTCTGGCATTGGCGCGAGAACTGCCCTCAGATCATCTGCGTGCCGACCCAATCTTTCCCTTCGGCTGCCATTTCCCGAGATGCCCTGACCTCTCTGAATCAGCGTCTCAAGCTGGATTTTTAGTCTAAGAGCCTCAATCTCGAGCTCCTTCTCCCTCAAGCGCGTGTTGCCCTGGCCGTTCTCACACGCCGATGGGTTACTACTGCTCTGCCCATCCATAGTCGTTACATTCTCCGAGTCCTCCGCGTCAGAGTCCACATCACTAGTGTTTTGGTCTCCCGCACGCAGCTTCTGTGCTCGGGTAGTGATTGACATCGCGTTCCCGGAGAAAACGGGGAAGGGCCCACCTGTGTTCCGCAGACTTCTCGCTCGCGTTGCGTTGCGGCTGGACCCGTGCCTCAGTCTTTCCGCTCTCCACGTCCAGCTGGTGGCAGAATGGTGGCAGTCCCACCGGTGCTCACAGCGGGCCCGTCACGTCTCCCAGTCCGATGAAGTCGGCCGCCGCAGGTGCCGCCGAAGGCGCAGCACTTCGCTCCGCCGATCTCCTTTCGCTCGCTCCTTGGCGCTGTCGTGAAGTCTTGGCTCCGGGCCTCTCCCAAAGAAATCACCTCAGTTGGACCTTGGTCCCCGGGACTCTTCACCAAGGTGTTGCCCCGTCAAGCTTCCGGAAGGTACTGCCTCCAACCGCTCGCAGAAAGCCGCTCGGACGATCCTGGTCACGGCACCAGTTAAATACAAACGGTCGGAATGGAATGGCCGGTTGGTCCGATCGTACGTTGGTCAGCGGTACTTTGTCCGCTCGTCCGGCGACACGTTGCCGGTTGGGGCAGCAACTCCAACCTTCTTCAGACAAACTGATTTAATCAAGACGAGACCGAAATACAAACACTTAAAGAAAAGGCGGTTTAAAGAAAGGCTGTTAAAAAAAAGGCCGTCGAAAACGCGGCCGAGACTGGGACTCGGCGCGCTCGTTGTTTGCAGCGGTTTTTATCCCCTCGATAATTGGGCGGAGCTTTAATAAACCGGCTCTCGCCCAATTCCAACCAATACTGCTGCAGTGGCACTGCGCATACAAGTAGGCGGAGCCCAGTGCACGCCAGGGCCCGACTCTGGAGGCGCCACTGCTTAGCTAGACAGTCGGGGGTTTAAGGAGTCGTCGACCTTATTGTCCCCCACCCCCACTTCTATGTTTGTCAAGGGATCCTTTCAAGGGGTCGTCGGCCCCTTGGTCCCCGACAAGGCGGTCGCGGTCTTTCCCGCAGCCTTGGACGGCATCCGAAACATCCGAAGCGCGCGACCCGCTGTCGCCATTCCTAACCCCTCCAGACGGACACGGTAGGGAGAAATTAGCTACTAGCGCCATAGGCTTCTGCCTTAACACAAGTGTTTTTTTTTTTGTCGTATTTGTCGTATTTTCTCCGCCTTCCCTTTGCACAATGATCCCCTGGACGCCTGGAAAGTGTGTGGAAATGATAAATGACAAACTGCGCCAGCGTTGCTAGTTTTCGTGGCGAATAAAGAGACTGGACAGCCGAGAAGGCGTGTATAACTGTTTGCCTTCTCGGGTGTATCTCTCTTCCCAGTTATTCGTAAAATGTAGCAGCTGTCCAGGACGCAGTCATTTGTTTTATGCCGTCAGCTGCTGTGAGACCCGCCGTATAGATCTCGGGGTCGTCGTCCGCAAGGAAATGACGTCATTGCGCAGCAAATCCCATGACCCGTTGACGTCGACTGCAGTATGGGACCCGTTCCCGTTTAACTTTTTACACCTATAGGCGCTAAGAGCACGTTTACCATTTATTCGACGTTGGCGTAACGGCGTCATGCTGATTGGTCAGCATGCATGAAGTGACGCCACGCATGACGTCACTGCAACGCGTCGCGCCGAGTGACCCGAACACAGTGGCGTCACGTGCATTGTACCGGAGAAAAAATAAAAATAAACAGTTATATCCACCACCACCACCACCGCAGACAGCTGTCACTGAATGTTGCGTTAGCAGTAGTAACTGTCCTGCAGGGTTCTTATTATTATTTCTGCTTCTTTTCTTCGTTTGCCGTACTCGCGTAACTGCATTGGTCGCAAACGACGGATGTGTAGGAGCAGTGATTCACAGCGAGAATCGAGGAAGGAAGTCGCGCGGTCTTTGCATTCATACGTGACCTCCGCTTGACGCAAAAAAAAAAAAAAAACACGCAACAGGATCGCGCGGCTTCCCGCGCTTCGCGGTGCCGAAATCGTCCGCCACCGGATGCATTATATTATTTATATACTAACTGGAAACGCTCGCACAGTTTCCGTTGCTTTTCGTTTTCGTCACTTCCTTCCTTCCGCCGCCCCCTTCCCTTCAGGTGTCGGCGTGGCTGGAACGGTGCCCACTAGGACGCTGTCGAGCCGTCTCTGCAGTTCGCTGTTGTATTTTCTTCTCTCAAAAGCGCCCGTCGTGAATTGCAGGTCGTGGGTTGGGTGCCCGCGACCGCGGCGGCCGCATTCCGGCGAGGGCGAAATGCGGAAACGTTCGTGTGCCGAGACTTGATCGGGGCGCTATGAAGAAGACCGAGGTGCATATGGTCCAAGTTTAAACCTGAGGACTTCATTACAGTCTTGAGATTAATGTGCTGACTAGTGAAAGTAACTACCGCGTACTCCCATGTAAACCCTTGCGACGTCTTTGCTAGCCAAGGTGTCAGTCATTATGGCAACGCCTCGTGACAGTCAACCGTTACTGTGCGCATCAGGCTAAAGGCACACTGATCCGGCAACGACGATGTTTTAACGCGGTGGGATCTCGATGTGATGTAGCGAGGTGTTTTAAGGTAGCGAGCGGTGTCATAGTGGCCGTTATTACCGCGATACCGAAGGTTACAGACAGCTATCGTGTTACGTTTCAAATACCATGCAGATTCCCATATGTACGAAAATATTGCTTTTGACCAGATTTCAAGGCTGGTCG